>NC_092639.1:55335787-55935787 GCF_039555335.1 Amphiura filiformis | reverse complement strand
AATCCACTTCCATAAAGTAGATACAAGAATGAGTGTAGGAGGATTAAAACGGGGCAGTATCTTCACAGACAGGTGTAAATTGAAGGGTCAGAGCAAGAAGGCGTATCTGCAGTAGCTGCCCTATAGACAATTGTGTACAGATTTCTACATTCTATATTGTACACATGTGACAATATGACACCTGGCAGCTATAGCAGGTGGCTGCCTTGTATTAACACCTCAAAATATCAGCATGGTATTTACTCCATGCAACTTATGTAACTTGAAGATATTGCCAAACACAAACTAGGGAGTGGTTAACAGGTCGTCAACTTTGTTTTTATTCATTTACAGTTTCCTCAACTATCATTACCCTTTTTTTGTCTCACCTGAGCTTGTCAGATATGCAAAAAAGTTTCACCATCATATTTGGAATTCTCACAGGAACTTAAAACTGGTTTCAGTGTAGCATTTTGAGTAATTTATCAAAGTATTGAAGTGCATTCGTAAGTGCACTTTGAATTTGAAACCACAAATTAGCTAATCCATAAATCCACACTCCCTCTGTCTGTGGAATATGGTTGCAAATATCTTCAACAGGGGAGTGTAAATTAAAAATATTAAGCAACTCTATTTGAAACTCATCCTCCCTCTGTTTAAGACTCATGTTGAATTGTTTAAAGGACGTATGAAATTCAGATGGAGCTGCCTAATGTTTTCATCACATTCAAAATTTGTACTCCCTCTGTGAAAGATATTTCTAACATCATCCACAGGGGTAGTGTGGATTTTACATGGAATAGCCCAAATATGAAATGCTGAAATTTTGGGCCAAAAGGGTATTGATATTTGAGGAAATTGCTGAATGTCTTTGTACTACATGTAGGTGTAGACAACAGTGGCATCCTTAGATGGTCTTTATTGTTTGCACACAATCTTTCCTCTTGTTGCTTTGTATCTTCTTCTAAAGACAACTGTTCCTCTACATGTATGTTAGAGAAACTTGACGTAATCACAATGTACTACTGTCCTAAATACAGCCCCCTTAACTGTTTTGAGAT
The DNA here is from genome assembly GCF_039555335.1 of Amphiura filiformis. NCBI lineage: Eukaryota > Metazoa > Echinodermata > Ophiuroidea > Amphilepidida > Amphiuridae > Amphiura > Amphiura filiformis. Next base: position 55,934,747 of record NC_092639.1, on the reverse strand, counting down.
GTCATGTAATAGACCTAATTCATATATGATTGTACTTCTAAATTAGGAAACTGTAACAAAAGTATTGCCAAAATCATGTACTTGAATATTTTATATTATTAATTTTATTCTCTTCACTGCCATTGTTGTTATAGGATATGGGCCATAAAAAGAAAATGTTTTGTTTTGTAAGATTGACTAATATAGTATTATAAATTGTCTTTACATTTTCAGTTTCCACTTCAATGTTGTAAAAGTAGTTATACACCTATATGCATGTTTTATATGAAATTTTATATAAAACAGTGTAATGCCATTATATTTCTCTTCAATATACAGACCCAATGTGCAAAACAAAATATTTATTTTTTATGGCCTCTCTAGGATCATGAATATTCATAGGAATATCATACTGCATATAATTTTGACAGTATGACTAGGGCAATGGCAACTCAGTACATACAACAGAAAAAAATGTATATAGTTTTTAAAAAAGAAGAAAATTGGCACAGTGAGAACAAATGATTTGTAGAGGAGGAAGAAGTAAAGTTGGATATTAAAAGCAAACTGTGTGGTTGTGTCTTATTTATGTCTCTTTGTTAACAGGCTTGTACCAGAACCATAGTGGGTTTTTAGTGGTGTTTCTTACTACAGGGTGTCCCGGAAAGAACTGTATCATCAGAAACTTAATTGTTTGGGTATTTTAACGCCACAAATGAATAACTGGTGTGGTTGAGGATTAAAGCAACTATCACATACTTTTTGAATTTGGACAATTGACCACACCCTTCTTGAACTATAAGAATTTTACGAAATCAGTGCATGGGGCGTTTTTTGTTGTCGTATTTTGGTATTTTCTCAAATTGCAAATCATTTACAGATTTGGGTCATTTCCAAAAAAAAAAAAAAAAAGAAAAAAAAGGCCGACCGACCGACCTAACTTGAAAGGTCCGTCCGCCCGTAAACAGTTTCTTTTTCGTCACCTAATGGGAAAGAAATCACAAAACTGATCAAGATAAACTTTGATCTGTATAAACAGGTTCAATGCAATTAATGCTTGATTAGGTTACTGAATTGCAAAGGTCACGGTCATGGCTATCTGTTGTGTTAGTGTGGGAAGTACCAATGCTATTTACAGGTGGTTGCTAGTGTTGCTGATCTTGTGTTTTAGCTCCCAATTTAGCTATTTCCAGCTACTTCAGTTTAAAGGGAAGTTTTGCCCCACACAGACAGACAGCTTAATAATATGTAAAAATTTGGTGCCTTGTCAGTGTTGGGCTTTGTACTTGAATCAAATTATATTACTGCAAACAAATTATGATTTGGGAATCAATTGGGAGTCTTTTTATGATCAGATGCAACACCTTTTGTGATATAATTCAAGCAACACCACCACCAGTACATGTACTTGTATTGATATGCGAGTACAGAAGGCACTACCTGTGGAAGATTATTTTGCCACCTAAATTACTGGATTATGGATGCGCTGATATAAAAATGGTTTTTAAGAATGGGTTTTCAAGGAAGGTAAAGTAGAATACAATCTTTTTATCTTCAAGCATTTTATTTTGGTATATCAGGAATGCAAATTCCAGCTGTAAATAGATTGTCATTGTGTAATATTTATAATTAGGAGCTATTAAGAATAGTATGGTTAGAGGGGAAATAGGGCAGACTATTCTTCCACAGAGGTAGGCCTACTGGCTATGTGCTTATCACCCTGAAACCAGAGAGTAAGGGGTGATTTCGAAAGGATAATATAAAGTTGCACCCCACAGGTAAATTTTGGAGGGCAAATAAATTTGCAATATGATTTGAAGTATTTATAATTACCCAAATAATTATGATTAAATATTTGTCTAAGGAGGCATCGATGGTGGGGAGAGGGGAGAATTAGAACACAAATGTATTTGCCAGGGATGGAGTGGAGGGGAGAATTAAGGGGAGTATGTCTAGGGATTGGGGTGGAGGGGAGAATTAAGGGGAGTATGTCTAGGGATTGGGGTGGAGGGGAGAATTAAGGAGAACACAAATGTATTTGATAGATAGAAAACCATGCGGAAGCAGAACACAAGTTTGTGGTTTTGGAGTCAACGTGATAGTTGGGGGGAAGGCAATTTTTCTCAAAAATTAAGAATTTCGCCATCCCCACAGTTTATATATTGAATGGTCCCTAAAATAGTTGATATTGAATTTCAACTTTTCTTTCTCTCTCCAATGTATAGATATTGACTACTAGACACTGAAATTATGCATTGCCATTGTAACGTCAACCGCAACTCTTGTCTTGTGTGAACACACTCATGCTAATCAACATTAGCCACAATAATCTACATTTATCAGTAAAATATAGAGCTGTGATGTCATTATGCTACATGTACCTCACTGGTGATCCACTGGTGTTTGCAAGAAGTGTGTGTGAAAGGAACCTCTCCCAACATCCAAGCACGAAAGAGTTCTAGTGGAAGCTGCAAACAGCATCTTTACTGCTTGGAATGCTGACAATTGAGAAGGACTTATTATCAATCACTGTTATGAAATTATACTTTTGTACCTAAATTTGTCTGTACAATATGGCTGCTGCATCTGCTGAACAGGGCCAATGGAAACTCACTAATGAATTCCCTACAACAAACTTACAACTTCCGCTTGGCATTGCTTTGAATTATGATGCTGACATTGCTATCACAAGCTGTGTAAGAGGTGCGAAAGCCTTCTCACCTGATGGTCAGCTCAAGTATTCCTTCATGAATGACAGCACCATAGTAACCGATGTAGCTGTTACCCATGACAACCGTTATGTTGTCGTTGCTGGATACAGATCAAAAGGGTTAGAATTTTTTAATGATAAAGGCGAACATCTATCGTGCATACCTGTTACTGAGATGGATGAACAACAATCTAATATTAACTCAATCGCTGTTGATGCAAATGGCCAAATCATTGCAGCACTAGTCAACACTACTATCTCAATCCACTCTCCAAATGGGTCTCTTGTCAATAAATTTGCACTACAAACACGCCCTCTACGCCTGACAGTAACACCCAGTGGTAACATAGCATGCTCTTACAGAGAGACGTCAGCTGTAGAACTGATGGATTACATGGGCACCAATGTGAGGGTAGTGCAGCCTCCTCCAGAAGTGAAGAAATGGGACCCTGGTTATGACACGGTTTCAGATTTGAAGCAGGTTTGGCTGCCAAAAATGGCAAAATATAAAGTTTCAAAAAATATTGTTTTAAATATGTTTTCTAGACTGAAATTTTGTGCAGAATTCATTTCTGAAGTCAGAAATGCACAATCTGTCATTGTTTTCCTGATATGAGCATTACAGTAGAGGCATATGCTTTTGACGGAAATAAAAATATGAGATCCATAAGTGACAACATCATCACAACATATTTGAACTCTATTGGCACACTTATAAAGGCTCTGCAAGGCTCACATCATGTTGTAGTGCAAGTCTGACATCTGATTGGTGCACACACATTGAATATAGGTCACATGATTGCACAATATTACAGGTACTAATTGTTCCTGATTTTGCTCAAAAATGGGGTGGCGAGTCAATTTGATAAAAAAATTAGAACTCAAAAAATATGCATTTTAGCACAAGTTTGGTACTATATCCATGTAGTACTGTATCATGGGAATAACTGATTAGTTTTTTAAACATGTCGCCCTCATATTTTTTTTTTTTGTGATTTTTCGAAATGCCAAATTTTACGTAATTTACAGATGTCACAAATTGATAAAAAAATTAGAAAAGAAAATTGAGAAGGAATGGAAAGATATTAATGTTATACCCAAGTAGGAACTTATACTGTGCATAACTGATTAGTTTTTCAAGCCTATAGCTCTTGTAGTTTTCTTGTAATCCCGATTTTTATAAATGGCGGGAATTTTTACACGCATCAAAATGTTAAGGGGTAGGGGAAACATTTTTACATTTTGCAAGTCTTTTCCTTAGTTAGAATGAACAAAGTGAGGTATCAAATGAAAGCCCATTCAATACTGCATAGACTGGTAGGTCAACCATCACTGTAGCACCTTCCTATCAAGAGTTATGATTTTTCAAATCAATTTCTTTGCCGAAAAACGGCTTATTTTGGCATGTCAATTGTCACGAGGCATGTCATATTTGAATGATTCTGGCGCGCAAATTCTTAAGTCAATCACAAAACAAATACCTGAATCCATCAAATAGTACCCTCAGCTGATATGTTAACATTTTAAAGGGCCATATCTATGTATATTGTAGACTCTATGAGTATACAAAGTTGGCATGTGAAATTTTTTGTCACCCAAAAAGTGTGTTTTTCGGGCAAAATCGGCCACAAATCAACATTTTGTAGCAAAACGATGTACGATGCATGCATTTTGACCAAAAAATCATGTTCTACAAACAATTTTACCGTAGAAAAGACACCTTAGAAATTAAACATAGCTATTTTCACTCTGGGGTGAATTTTTACACACTTTGGCAGTGAAACCTGCTTCAAATCTGAGACCATGTGTTATATGTGTTGTAGAGATGAAGAGATGTTTATAGTGAATGAAGTAATAGGCGATCCAGCTGGTATATATAGGTATACTGATCAGGGACAATATATGGGATGTGTTACCAAAGAAGTTAATGACCCTGCTGGTATTGCTGTATCTAAGGATGGTATGGAATTGTTTGTTTTGGAGAGAAATGATTGTAAAGTAAAAATCTTTCAGAGGAAATAAAGAATGTGCTGTGAGGTGTGCTGTGTAATGTGGCATATCCAAGGGACAGCTTCCTTACTGTGGTGCCCACACAAACGATTACCTGTACATAGTGTACGTTAGTTGAGAGTAACACCATGTTGGATTTTGCAGTGGCAGATTCGAATGTATACTAAGGGTCTTATCTTTTTGGTTTCGGTAGGTCTATTGTTAAGAAATGAAAATATAAGGGATTATGTGAGTTATCTGTAACTTGAATTTATTGTTAAGTTTGAAGTACATTTTGTACCAATCAGCTTATTTCAATAGAGGTGGATGCCTGCTGTTAGTGTTAATAAAGGCTGGATAAGACAAGATTATGGAACACCCACAGTGTGTGGAACACTGGTGTTTTCGCCAGCGCATAGGGCGCTGGTACCTAATTCTGAGATGGGGTTTGTGTACACAAAGATTAGCTAAGATTATAGCCTTCTTCTATTGGTATGAATTATTTTTTTTACTTCTCGTGGTGGAAATGTTTTTGATGTCTGCTAATTCGATTTGCAAGGAAAAGAAAGTATGTTTTGCCGTTTCAACGAACGAAAACGATTGAGTATTGCCAAAGTTATGTTTGAATTAATTATGACTTAAAAAGTTATCATAGGTTAGGCCTACACATATAAACATAAACTTGTTCAGCAATCAGCATATCAAAAAAAAATGACATGGTCAAAGCCGGGGAATGATCACGAGGTCATATCAGTGGACTATACTGAGCATAGCATGATGTTTGGTTGCCTGTGAGTGCATAATTGATATGTTGATAACAGATCTAATAATGTTGTGGAATCAAAATCTTCATTATATGGACCACATTGAAGTCAAAGTAATTATCTATCATATCCTGTATCGTTTTATGGATAAAATTGACTCAAAATGTTATTGATGATATTATTGCTATCTTTAACATCAGTTTTGTCTTTTCAACGGGAAAAATCCGATTGAAAATAAAGTTTTTAGGGCTAGCTATAATATTGAACAATATATCCCATATTTTGACATGCACTTATAGAAAATAAATAAATTATTGTCTTACTTTATAAATGATAAATACTGTAAAATGACACATAACTAAAGTGAGGCCAATTTCTATCTTTTTTATTTGATTCATAAAATTACATTCAACAAAATGATTGAAGACTGAGAAAACACACAATGCAGACTACAGAATGGAGTAGGTAAGATGCCATGTCCATAGCTTTGCAGGAGTTTCGGACTAACAATCAACACATTCAAAAAATACAGTTTAAAAGTGAAGATTGTAGTGAATGATCAGTCCTTTATCATGTGCTTGCCACTATCTACTTTATAGTAAACTATACATTGCGAAATAATATAAAATTATTTTAAAATAAAATGTGCATGTAAGTTGAGTTAACATAGCGAATTAACTAACAACTGCAGTGTATTTCTTGATTTTTATAATAAGCATGGGTAAAAAGCAGTAAAGACAAAAATACAGAACAATTTGGAGTAATGAATTAAAGAGTTGACAGGAGTTATAGGAGTTAATGTGTTTTGCTGTTTCAGTGTGCATGTTCTCACCATTGATGGTTTGGTGAACTGTCATGTAACATGGATGTAAGAGTGATGCTAAAAAATGCCTTTCACGGTGACCCAAACTCTTTACAAGACCTCTTCTGCATTGACGCTGGCCTTCCCTTTTAAAGGGAATTTTTATTAGTGGTCTAGCGCCCCTTTCCCTTTTGTCCTCTAATAGGCTACCTATAGGCCTCTGATGTTGTTATACGGATTCACATTAATGTGACAAAATGCCAATACGAATGTAAAGGCCCTCTTTTTTTCTGTAAAAACGCTGCAAATCAGCCCTTAAGTCACAAAAGGTCCACTTCTGAGCCGGTCGCACCCCCAATAAATCCTTGCTTTAACGGTCCTGTGCAAAGCCGCGGTGTCGCCCTTCCCCCTTAATTATTTCGTATAAATGTAGCTCTCCCTATTTTGCTTCCTCACTCCCCTCCGAATCAGTCTCTCTGCTTTTGTTTTTCCTTGCTTCTAAAATTGTTGAAGGTATTTGGTTTTAGACCGGAAGTAACCCTTTATGACCTTTGACCTGAAAAAAACAAACAAATGCACTGGGTAATGTTCAGCAATTCATGTGTGAACATACCGTCTCATAGGGCCTGCACTTTGGCTCGACATTTGAAAGGGGCGTGAATTCATTTTTGGATACGCCCCTATTATAATTAGGTAATACTCGACTCACACACATTCCCTATATTAATATGTATATACATGTACCACATATTATAGTCAATCTGTCTGCTTTATCTGTATTGTGCCCCTTCTTAAGCAATACGGTAGTTAAACACGATTTCATCAAACATTATAACAATAGCTCTTTTACAGTGTGCAATCATCCCGGGCAATAATTGGGCAATAATAGAGGATGTGCGTGAAATTATTGATTGGCTCCATACAAAGGAATTGAACCGGTGCCCTTCACCGTAATCATGGCACAATGCAGTGCATTCAATCAAACGTTGTCGTCAACCTATTTGATCGTATTTGTGCAATTGTTATGTGTGTGAGACGAGCTGTCGCGGTAGATTGCAATAGCTTGTAATCATGCTTTTGTTGAATGAATTTGAGTACTCCGCCATATTTACGGTAGGCCTATGCTACGTCATAATCTAGGTGATTATTTGCATTGGATATCTTGAATACGCTGGTGAGGTTGTGTAATAATCGGATTAATGCTATAACAGTAGGTGAATACAAGTTTTGAATATATCGCGTTGCAAAGCCCCATTCAGTGATCCCAGCGAAAGTGAAAAAAATCAAATTGTTACTTTTATAAAAAAATTTAATGAAAAAAATTGGCACAAAACCCAAGAAAACGGCAGTATTGACGAAGTTGAAGCCCCATTCAAATACATGTAGCTAATTTATACTGTCAGTATATAAATTACAGATTCACGTAAATGCATTATTTTTGTCTTAAATAGGCCTACACGGCTTAAGGCTGAACCACTAGCAGAAGACACCAAGTTGATGTTTTATGACCTTTGACATTCTTTTGTGGCGAGTGACATGGTCATCCAGTTCAATTCACGCCGAGTGTCCTTGACAGGTTTAACTCTGCTTCGGTGGTCATGAAAGAATTCAAAAGATAACCTCTGCCCCAACAATCCCAAGCAATTGTCTGAAACTGCTCTTCGGATGATGTATCATAAGAACTCAGTCGTCAAATGATGATAGTCATATAATGACCAAAAGATTATTACTGACTATATCATTGAAGACTGAGTTCCGCAGTCTTGTACAAAATCTGAATCTTGATGATTTTTACGATCGTCCAGATGAAAAAAAATCACTGAATGGGCCGTTAGTTCCCTCCTCTCCTTACACTGGCAATATGGATCAAAGAAAAAAAAAGAAAAAAAAATAAAGAAAACAAGAAAAAAAAAAGACAAAGATTTAAAGTTCGAAGCGCTAGTGTACCAAATTCTGATACCTTACCAAGTGAGCTGTGCTCCTGAGATACGAAATAAAAATAAAATAATACACTGTATACCTGCTTGTGTCGGTAATTGATTTGCTCAAATTCCATAATGGTACAGTGCAACAGAGCAAAAATGCCCAAAATTTAAAAGCTATATAATTTATGACCACTATACACTACACATAAAAATACTAATACAAGGGAATTTCAACGTAAGAATCCAAACAATTAAGTACCAACATGCACAGCTTTGTCCTTATATCACATTTGGGTTTTAACAAAATGTTATCAAACCTCTACTGTGATTGGCAGCTGCACAAGGCATCTCTTTGATAGCTGATCATGGCCATCCATTCAGCAAGTGGCTACTAACTGACCTTGACAGGCTTGAATGAGCACTGTCATCTGCTACAAAACCATCACACTCATTAAATAAAATATTTATTAATTAATCAATTATGTCAATTAATTAAAATTTAATGCAAATATGCATATTTTCTCTGACAGAATTGTAGGATTTGACAAGAGCCATCTTTCTTGTAAGTTTGATTCTTATAACATACCGGTATCGTATTGCGTCCCGTTATAGTTGCAGAAAAAAAAATACGCGTGCAGGACACACATACGCACACCCCCCACACACACCCCCACCCAGAGGATCGTACCGTTTTACAATCTTATAACATTCATTGGCGCTAGTAGTAGTAAATTTCAATTTTCTTTGCTTTACCTCACTTGTTCTGCTCAAAATTAAAAGGGGACATATCTGGCTGACAGTAAAAGCTTACATTTTATGGAAATTATGTTTAACTATTTGCTTAAACAGCACAAAACAGATAAAGCAGACAAATTTACTATACATAGGCCTATACATGTATGGTATCATGCCAGGGACTGTTTAAGAATATAACATTAGATTTATGATATTTACTTCGAGGACTGTTATTTATCAAAATGTGAAAAATATCAAATTTTAATAATTTGTCATAAAATTTGTATTATATCGTGAATTTCAAACAATGAAATTTATTTGATATCAGAAAGACATTCTTCGTATTCAGAATGCAATTCGATATGTCTGATGTGCTCTCATGTCCCACAAAAAATACTATCGAAACGCTCAAAACGCTCATTCCAGATCCCTTAATTTGGTTAATTTTCTTTTCTTGTTTTCTTTCTTTATTTTTCTTTGATTTATATTGCCAGGGTAAGGAGAGGGAACTAAAGGCCCATTCAGTGATTTTTTGATTGTTTTTTCATCCCGACGATCGTAAAAATCATCAAAATTCAGATTTTGGATAGGGCCTACTAGACTGCGGAACTCAGTCTTCAATGATAGTCAGTAATTTTTATATTTTGGACATTATTATGACTATTATTTGAGGACTGAGTTCTTATGATCCGAGGAGCAATTTCAGACAATTGCTTGGGATTATTGGGGCAGAGGTTATCTTTTGAATTCTTTCATGACCACTGAAGCCTAGTCAAACCTGTCAAGGACACTCGGCGTGAATTGAAAGACCATGTCACTCGCCACAAAAGAATGTCAAAGGTCATAAAACACCACTTTTGTGTCTTCTGCTATCTAAAGGCCTATGGCTGATTTTGTACCTTTCGTCATTGTCATAGATGTGCTAACATAGCTGCTAGTGCAGTGGTTCAGCCGAAAACCGTGTGTCTAAGACAAAAAATAATGCATTTACGTGAGTCTGTAATTTATATACCGGTACTGACAGTATATAAATTAGCTACATGTATATTTGAATGGGGCTTCAACTTCATCAATACTGTCGTTTTCCTGTTTTGTTTTTTTTTGCCATATGTTTTTCATCAAAAAATTTGATTTTTTTTCACTTTCGCTGGGATCACTGAATGGGACTTTGTAGCGCGGATTATTCAAAACTTGTTTTTACCTACTGCTATATAGTATTAATCCGATTATTACATAACTTTGCCAGCGTATTCAAGACATAGGTTATGTAGGGATAAACTGTACATGGGTATAGAAGCCCTGCATGCTTTTATCGATTGGCTCCAAACAAAGGATTTGAACCGGTGCCCTTCACCGTAATCACGGCGCAGTAGCCTACAGTCCATTCAATCAAATGTTGTCAGTGGGCGAGACGATGTATAAATCTGGAGGTCACATCATCACTTATCATGCTTATTGTAAAAAGTTTGTCCAATGCATATACTGTGTGTATTGTTCCCGGGTATTGTCAATTCAGCATCGAGGTGGTTACGTAATTCTCTTGGTTACCGGATCACGCTACTTTGGTATGCCTTCGAGTGCCATATACTTTATGTGGTGATCATTTCGATCGTGGTTCATTACTCTAGCGCGTGATCCCGTTGACATAGTAACATTACGTAACTTCGATACTGAATACAGTCAAGCAAACAGGTATTATATTTTGAAAAGGCCGCTATAGTATATTCACAGGGGTGTCTTGAATGGCCAATCATATGGGACATAATCAAATTGCAGTGACTGCTTCCTTTGTTACCACATGTCAGTCATCTTGTGATTATTGGACCATGTAAACCTGCAAAAAACGAGCCAAAGTGCAGGCCCTATGCTCTGCTATGTTTTTCCTTGCTAATAAAAGTTGTTGAAGGTATTTGGTTTTAGACCGGAAGTAACCCTTTATGACCTTTGACCTGAAAAAACAACAACAAATGCACTGGGTAATGTGCAGCAATTCATGTGTGAACATACCGTCTCTCTGCTATGTTTTTCCTTGCTAATAAAAGTTGTTGACGATTTTGGTTTTAGACCGGAAGTGACCACTTAATGAACGTTGACCCCCAAATCTGTGAACACGGTGGCTCAGTGGTTACGGCCTTGGATTCACAATCTGAGATCTTGCTCGACGTGCGTGGGTTCAAGTCCCCGTCTCACCACCGTGTTGCGCCCTTGGGCAAGGCGCTTTGCCTCGCTTGCCTCCACCCACTCAGGTGGAAGCTGTTAGGGGTAGTTACAGTCGTTGCACTAAAGAATCCTGCGCCATATTTAGGCAGCAAACATGGTTCCCACACGGCGGCGGAATAAATGTAAATCGCTTTGAGGCTGTTTACGGCACAAAGCGCTGTATGAATATCTACATTTAAATATCTACATTTAACATCCTATAGACACTGCCTAATGTCAATAGGGCCTACATGTGTGCAAGTGGCATCATTCTGCCATGCTGTATGTGGCAGGAGAATCATTTTAAAGCTTTTTTTGTCTTGGACCGGAAGTGATCCCTTAATGACCATCTGCTAAAGTATACAACAAGATCCTTTTAAACCGAATCCGGCCTCACGTAAACCAGGCTGGTTTCAGACCAGGAGGCAGCTGCGCACAGCAGATCCATATACTGAGAAGAATTATGGAATGCTTTAAGGAATACCAGCTCCCACAGTTACCTTCGTTGACTTCAAGAAGGCCTTTGATTCCATCAACAGAACAGTAATGTTCTCAATATTGCGTCACTACGGCATTCCAAGCACTTTGGTCAGTACCATAAATGTACTTTATAGTAACTCCAGCAACTCTGGAGTTGTGACCTGTCCTCGTCGATCAAGAAGATATCCGGCTAAATTGCTAAATGACCTGGACTTTGCTGACGATATCGCTCGCCTGGAGTCTTTCACCCCTCGGTCCCCCGGGCTCGGTCCCAGTCTCAGCTCTCCAGGACCGCCAATGCCGCAACAGACCTCGGACTTATAATCAGCGCACCCAAAAAGAGTATATGACCATCAACTGTCAACTCCAGCCTCCTCTCCAAGTGTACGAAAACCGCATTAAGTATTTAACCGACTTCAGATACCTAGGTTCCATGATGGGGTCCAGTGCTAGTGACCTGAAGAGACGGAAAGCTCTTGTTTGGACAGCCTTCTGGAAATTAGAGCAACTGTGGAAAAGTCCTACCATCCCAATTTCCACCAAGGTTAAACTGTTTCACACAACTTGCGTCACAGTTTTACTATAGGCCTACGGCTGTGAGTCGTGGGTTATCGCTAAGGATATGGAAATAAAATCAACTCATTTGGCACATCCTGCTACTGTGATGTGCCCTGAGTAATTTAGTTGATTTTATTTTAATTTACCTTATTTCATGAGAGATAAGAGAGAGGGGAAACCAAGAGTTTGTGTATTACGACATGTTTTAGGGAAAACCCCTTTGGTTACAGTAAACAAACTCAATCAGTGTTAATAATAATCTTTGAAAATCCACACTAGTCTAGAAAATTCTCTGTATTGCATCATTGATAAAATCCCTTAGATTGTGAAATGACATCATTTCAGATATCCCCAAGGAAGTGAATGACAGAATGGTCTATTAATAGATTGTATGTTGTATGCATAAAAGTGGAAAGCGTGAGTTTGGACTTTGCAGAATATCATGAGTGGTTGTAAACTGAAGCAGTTTGCATAGCCAATAATTTGCTATTTTAATACAGCAACGAAGCAGATTTTGAGAGATTTGCTGGAGTCTGGTTTATAATTTAAAACAACACATCTGTCAAATAGAGTGGAGCATATTCAGAAAGGAGCCTGTTTCCTGGAGAAAGAGTGATTGCTAAAAGAAGCACCATTTTTTGGAGAAAGCAGCTCAAGGAGATAAATGTTTGGAGAAAGCAGCACAAAGAGATGAATGGTTGAAAGCAGCGCGAGGAGATCAATGTTTTTAGCCAGGTCGATCCATGACAAGCATGCAAATAGCCCTACATAGGCCTACGTGCCCCGACCATGGCGATATACATGTGATGAGTATAAACCATTGTACGGCATTGATTCATTCATAACTTTGTGCAAGCGCGTGACTTTTACCCGGACTTTTACGATATCAGTTTCAGTGTCTTAGCATCTAAATTAATTCAGTCATGTAGGCCTACTCTCATTTTCGTATTTATTTAATAGAGTAGGCCCTATTCTTGTTTTAGTTTGCAAAATACAGAGGCAGATATAGTCCCGGGATATAGTCATACTTCGAAGTTTTCTACTTTCTTGAATTTGCGTCAACATGTAGGCCTAAGCGCTTAAGCTTACATCCAAGCCGGGCATCCAAGTTCGCATGGACGGTAATAAATTATTTAGGATACAACTCGATGTTTTCAGACAATTTGGCTTTACTGAGTCTTAAAAGGGAAAGTTACGCCAAATTGGTCAAGCTGGGAGATTCCACGTTTGTTGATAGAAAGACAGCCAGGCTAAAGAAATTGGCACTCCTTCGTGGTGGATAATAATAAAGTTTAAAACATGTAGGCCTAGCCTGGCACTTAGGCAGGGTGATTCTTTGTTGGATTATTTTATTTGATCCTATTTGTGACCTCTTCTCATAATTATTTATTACTTTCCTTTTCTCACAAGTAAAGTCTGAAACATCGAGTCGTAGGCCTATATAGGGCCTACCGTCCGACCATGCGAACTTGGATGCCCGGCTTGGATGTAAGCTTAAGCGCTTAGGCCTACATGTTGATGACGCAAATTCAAGAAAGTAGAAAACTTAGAAGTATGACTATATCCCGGGACTATATCTGCCTTTGCAAACTAAAACAAGAATAGGGCCTACTCTATTAAATAAATACGAAAATGAGAGTAGGCCTATGACTGAATTAATTTAGATGCCAAGACACTGAAACTGATATCGTAAAAGTCACACCGGCGCTTGCACAAAGTTATGAATGAATCATGCTGTACAATGGTTTATACTCATCACATGTAGGCCCCCCCCCCCTATATCGCCATGGTCGGGGCAAGAGCTGTAGGCATTCTTGTATTGTTTGTAAAATGTTTTGTCAAATAAAATACATCTTTAAAATATTATGTGTTCATTTATCTTATTTTTGTCTCTTTCTGTTTGTTACAAGTAATCAGAAAATATCATAAAAAAATATTCAATAAATATCGAATCATCGTATCGTGTCCCTGCTGGTTTGATTAATTATTAATATAGCGCCACCACTTTTCCCGATCGAACCTTTCATAAATCACTATATACTTGACATGATCAAGATGAAAGATTGCCGAATCTACTTAATATTCATATTGACATTTCGAGATGAATATTCATATTCACATTGCGGACCAATCAGAATACTTCGGTGTAACGCTTGATCTCTATTTAATATGCGGAAATAAACACTACTTATGAATAATATATCATTTATCGATCATGAATATGCATGTTATCATGATCCGATTGAATCGTATCGTGTTTTGGGCGTTTACTACGTGTATATAGTGTCGCGAAAATCAGAAAAGTGGTGGCGTTTCGGAAGGATATTTTTCTCAGGGGGAGAGGGGCAAGTAAATGAATACCATTTTAAAACGATCATTTACGGTGGAATTAACAATATTTTGTTGTGTCTTTTAATTATAAATTTATTAAAACATCAGAAAGAGTAAAAAAATCAGACAGATTCACACATAATATTTGTTAAAAACGTATTTTATTTCACACATTGTACAAATATCACAAACAATACAAGAATGCCTACAGCTCTTGGTCGGAGCACGTATGTAGGGCTATTTGCATGCTTGTCATGTGTCGACCTGGCTAAAAATCCTGGCGTTTGTGGGCCGAATGTGGCAACCCAAAATTTACGGTCGACCTGGGAGAAACGGATTTACGATAACTTAGGTGGTCTATCGTGTGCGATACGCTATTTTTGGTCGACCTGGGATTTTTTTCTCCCAGCTTGACCCAAAACGCGAAAGTTACAGTATGGCAGAGTTCAATACAGAAGAGTTTCTTAAAACTATAGATTGGGAGAAGTTTGATGAGTTGAAGAAACCTGGGCAACTATCAGCAATGGCTCAAGACCGATGTTGCTGGAGGAAACTTGAAGTTCCCTGCTCCGCAGGCGTAGGATTGATGATGAATGACCTTTGGTCCCAAATTTGCTAACACCTAATAGACATTGACTAATAACAATACTTATGTGCAAGTGCCTTCACTGCACTATGTAACGTTAGACATAATTTAATTTTAGATTTTTTAAAACAATTTCAGACCGAAAATGACCACTCGACCTTTAACCCCAAATCTGTGAACACCCCATAAATGTAAATACATGTGTGCAAGTGTCGTTACATTGCTCTGTTTGCTTTGTAGAAGCATTTTAGTGTCAAAAATCACGTTTTTGGCCATAAACTGGAAGTATTACCCCTTAATGACAATTTACCCCAAATCTGTGAACACCTCAAAAGCACAGCATAACAAAAATGCGCATGTGCAAGTTGCGTCCCTGTGCGATGTTGCTTGTGGGAAAAGAAGCAGATTTACAGAAGAAGAAGACTAGAAAATCAAGAAATGAAAAGTTGACAGGGCAGTTTAGAAACCTGGGTCTCTTGTTTTCGCAAGAAGAACCTCTATACATATTTAAAAAGGTTCAGGCCATATTTTGTATGCAGAAAACAAGTGTAATACTTAACTTTTCATGTTTATCAAGACCCAGGAATTGGTATTGGTCCTATTTTTCAACTCAAACCCCAGAAAAGATACCATACCTTTCCCAGAATATGATACATCCCCTCATTTCATCAAGTGACGCTCCCATTACTTTTTACAGGTTTCCTTTGTTTTCATTTTGAGAATAGACTTGCTGAACATGGGTCGCTATAGTTAAGAAATATTTTGCAAGACATGGATGTGCTTTACGTTCACTGAGGTATATTTCACCACTATCGACCCCTGTTGCACTATCTGTAAATCAGTAGGCCTACAGAAAATTGAAATGGCAGAAATGCATTATAAGAAGTGTAAAATTTCTTCTCTGCTCCAAAACCCACTCCGGAGAAACCGATTTATTGAGTTTAAGTTGTTCTTTGTTATGCAATTGAGACAGGTTACGTTCCGTAGGCTTTACAATAGAGATTGCGGAGCTTGCTCTTTGTTATGTTAAAGTCATATTGTAACATTTGCTAAGAAAGACGCCCTCAATATTTTTCAAAATTTTGTTTTTTACACGATTATAATGTACTTTTGTAAACTAACATACCCTGCAAAAATGAAGACTTTGGGTGCCGTAGTTTTGTCGAAAACAGAAATCTTGAAAAAAAAACCCCACAGGAACCGTCGTTTTATTATTACGATGAAAATATTAGTCGAACACGTGCGCGATGTTTATAACATAGTATGTATATAGCTTGTGGACAGTTGAAACATATCAAAAGAACCGACCCGACTTACGTTCGAAGGAGTGGCTCGCATTGGTGACATCATGCGCTGGTATTAAATAGCGATTTTTCTTGTATTGCCCACAGAATTCTGTGATATTGCCTCATCTGTTTGGGCCAAAATTAAAAGAAGATATAATCTGCAAGTGAAACTAACATTTTGTGAAAAGAAAATACAATTCTATTTCTAAAGGAAATGTTACAATATGGCTTTAAACCCGTATTCGCTTTTACACAGATGAACGGCATGAAATATAAGCTGATATGTCTTCAGTGTTTGGGGTTCACACCACGTGAATTAAACGGGAGATAAAAATGCTGCTTTGTGTCTTTCACTGCAGGGGGCGTAGCCAGCCTTTTACTGTGGAGGGGCAATGCTAAAAAGCCAAATTTTCGTCCCCATTTGTAAATTGTTGTCCCACTGTGGATAGCAAAGCCAAAGTATTGTCCCAATTTGTCTATTTTTTTGTCCCATTTCAGTCATTTTAATGAAAATGGTAGGGGCCTTCCCCGCCGGCACCCCTGGCTACGCCACCACTGATTTCACTTTCAAGAAGATGTGTGTATTTTGGAAAAAAATATTAAAGATATCTTTGTAATAACTCAAAAAATATCAGAAAGACAATTTCACACATTTTTAGTTATGTTTTACACTGTTTTATGAACGTAACCAGACCCAGTGTAGTGTAACCCCCTGAAATTCACTTTGTGCGATTAAATTTTATTGGGCCGAAATTTTCCATAACGATAGTAAAAGGTTAAAAGGTTGGTCTGTTTCGTTCACAAACACTGATCGTCATCCAATTTTCTGTGAATTTCTAGAAAACATGTTTCAACCTAAATCTGATTTTTGATCGTTGTTTTAGCCACTGTTTCTATGCCTAATCGAACAGGTTTGTGTACAAAATGTATTCGGGTGTATCTCACTCGTTGTTTGCCCGAGTGTGATCGAATTTCACAAGGCGAGGATTTTCAAAAGCGATAGTATCAAGTGAGTCTGTTTCGATCACAAAACCGTATCGTCATCAAATTTTCTATGAATTTCTAGAAAACATGTCTGAACATAAATATGAAATCTGGAGGTTTTGAATTAACCCTTACACCAGAAAAAACCACAGAATACCACGATGAAAGATTCTGCGCATGCATGCATCCCAGGGTCCGCGATGACGCAATCACCCGAAGTGTCAATGCTCACGGAATTGCTGGCCGGGCAGCAATTAGCCGTGGTCCTGTTAGGGTTAAGGCACTACATCTGTCCACTCATTTAGATTAACCAATCATTTTTTTATAACGCATAAAATAAAGCCGCGGAATCACTTTTCTTTATTCCAAAGCCACTTTAATCTACTAGTATTTTATTTATTTTTGCTTTCACCAAGCAATCTGAGCTATAATAAACGTGTTAAATTTAAACGCTACACTATATTTTCGCTTACCAAGAATGTTTTCGATAATTCCACTAGCGTCTTCAGATGCTGATGTCGTGATACGTCTACAGAATAGTCCTTTTGATAATGACGTCATATGATTGACAAATTGACGTCATAGAAAGATTGAATGACGTTGCTCAGTGAAGATGCTAGTCGAACTAGCGAAAATATAGATGAGTTGACCTCAATGTTTATCAACAAAGGCAAGCGACCGGTATATCTTTATGCTTGAGTGAACCCCATGCAACCACTACACTGTTCAATAGTCTTATTGTGATGTGGCGGGAGTTTTAAAAACACGAACCCTGAACATATTATGCGCGCGCAAACTGACAGGCAAAAAAACAACAACAACAAAATAATGGAAATTGTGATGATGCGTGCACATACTGCCATAGACGTCAGAAACCAACCCATCTATTAAGGGCTCGGGCACTCACCTTTTTTGTGGGACCTGAGAGGACACCAAACACCCCAAATTGCATTCAGAACACGAGGAATCTCCTCGTGTGTTAAGTGTATGTAGCTGGGATGAAAAGCTTTCCCGCTACACACACTTTAAGTACATATCATTAGATATATAAAGTTTATTTCGAGGACTGTTAGATGTCCAAAATATCAATTTTTAATAATTTGCCATAACATTTGTATTATATTGGGAACTTCAAAAAATCTAAATTATGTGATATCAGAAGGACATTCCTCGTAGTCAGAATGCAATTTGGTGTATCTGATGTGCTCCCAGGTCCTACACAAAATATGTGCAAACCCAACAAACACAAAACGTTTTCGACATTATTCGCAAAAGATTAGAAAAGGTTGCCTTAAAACTTTTAATGTCGGATTATATAAAGGTATACAAAAGGCATAAAACGTGTTCATAGCATTTAAAAACATGTTCTGAAAACTAACTGCAAAATGTTCTAACATAATGTTAAAAGTGTTGACGAAGTAGTTGGCAAATATATTTGCAAAAGATATTTTCAGTGTGTTTTCCTACAAAAGTTTCAAACGTTTCATGACCTTTATAAAACCCGACATTTAATGTTATTAGGACGTTTTTATCAACACCAAGACCCACAATATAACCACTTTAAAACGTTTGTGTTTGCTGGGTAGGTGGGTGACCGAGCCCTTAAGTAAAACTTTCAAATTATCCACGTACGAATATCCAGTGGTATAACAACTTAGTATTATGTCTATACTTACATACATATTGGATGTAAACAAACAAAATAAACTGATTGTCGACCATAAACAGTTGTTCTTTTTGCTTCAAACTTTACATTCGTGCCCACTTAACATGCTTAACAGGATGAACATACAATAAATACGGCGTAAAAAAAGAAAGATGACCACGCACGTAGGTTTTGAAGTTCGAATTTAGCGCATCGGGTTTTTTTTTCATGTACCAAACCTTTTTTGTTGTTATCAGGGAGCAAATCTGAATACGGGCGCCAAAATGCAATAAAAATCCACATTATTGCGTAGCCGCATTTAGTAACAAAAATAAAATAAAATAAAAATGCTTTTCCATTTTCATCTGGGACAAACCTTTTGTAGGTCTAAATACTATCATCAAAATTTAAATTAGGTTTTCTTAGTTTATTATAGATTGGTAAAAATAAAGAATTGGTTTTAGTGACAAAACTATTCATTTTGTTTGTTTGTGTCGTATATGAACAACATGTATAAATCTAACACCTTTGTACATACATCAGCTACATATTTACATTCTAACAGAAAGTTATTTTAAATAAAAAAATATATATGCATGAACCTAATTTAAAAGGGCATTTCGTGATCCACAGCCTCATCCCCCCCACTTTTCTCAAAAAACGTTGAGATTTTTACATCACTGAAACCTCTGGCTACATAATGTTTATGTACAAAATATTTCTTGCAGATTAATTCGTTTAGCAAAGATATCGTGAAATTTGAATTTCGTTCTGGTGCACCAGAACGAAATTACAACGCATTGTCTATGGAGCAGTGTAATACACATAATCATGCATAACTCGCATAACTTGCATAAACGCAAAATCGGAATCAACTGAAATTTTGGGAATAGGTTTTTTCGTGGATATCTAATGAAAAATGACATAAATAGAGGATGCTAGGATCACGAAATACTCCTTTAAATATTGATGATAGTATTTAGGCCTACAAAAGGTTTGTCCCAGATGAAAATGGAAAAGGAGCAAATTTAAAAAAAAGTTTTGGTACATGAAAAAAAAACCCGATGCGCTAAATTCGAACTTCAGAAGCTACGTGCGCGGTCATCTTTCCCTTTTTTACGCCGTATTTAATGTTTCACCTCTTTTTATGACATTTTTTCAGTACATATCCATGAAAAATGCTTGTTCTAGAATGTAATTCAAATTTCACGATATTTTTGCAAAACGAATTAAACTGTAAGAAATATTTGATACATAAACATTATGTAGCCAGATGTTTCCAGTGCTATAAAAATCTGAACTTTTTTTGAGAAAAGTGGGGGGATGGGGCTATGTATCACGAAATGCCCTAGTAATTGTAGTTAGCTGAAAATAAAGTATATTTTGAACCATTTCGTTTGATCATATTCAAAGTCGACGTTGATGACAAAACTACTCATTTTGTTTGATTGTGTCGCATGAGTACCCATCAAACACAAAAATGTTCTTAAAATGTTATTCAAAACGTTTTAATAACATTTAAATGTCGGGTTATATAAGGGTCATGAAAACATTTTTAAAACGTTATTGTAAAATATTTTGGACAATCATTTTGTAAAATATTTTGTCAATACTTAAATAACATTCTGTTTAGAATGTTTTGCATCAAGTTATCACAAATGTGTTTTGAATGTTATCATGGTTATTAAAGCGTTTTTAGACCCTTTATACATGATAATCCGACATTTAAATGTTTTCTGTAAAATGTTTTACGTTTGCTTGGTAATCTTTACAAAATAAAATCTGGCACCTCTGGCGCCTCTGTATATACTAGCTTCATATTTACATTTAATAGAAATATAAAGTTACCTATGCCACATGAAGTGACCAGGGTAACCATGGTAAGAGACGATTCCAAACATTATTATGTTCTTTAGATTTAAACTGTTTTAGAACTGTTTAAAGAAATAGTTGAAAATTATGAGACTAATATAGTCTATTCAGTATACGGTGGAGCATGACCCACACGAAAATGCATGGATCTTATACAAATGGAGCAAAGGTCATGTTCCCAACTTATGGTAGAACATACTCTATTTGTTAAAGATACAGGTTAATGGATGGGGTCATGTTACATATTATACTGAACAGACTACAGTAATTCGTAACACAAAAAGCTGAAAAGGAAAATGTTGATGCTTAAAAGCAACTAAACATAATATTACGCGAGAGATTAGAAATATTCAGTAAGATGTAAAAAACATGCTCAATATGTCACATTGCAATGACATTCAAGTATAAGATTTCACACCACCAAATAGTATTATACGGTTGTGCGCCCTGACTGCATTTCTCAGTAAAAACCATAGATGGCCTAAAGTAAGCATTAAAATGAGCAGAAACCTGCATAACTTTGGCTAAATTTGGATTGGTTATGATTAGTAATATCAAATCCTGCAAGTGTACCACAGATGGGAGCGATCGAGTATTTTTTTGATGATTTTAAGCTGTCTTTTCTATACAGAAACACTGGCATGATTTTGCAGGTAAATTAGGTAATCCCAGACATCATAGACTTCGAGGGCCAGTCGTAAAAATAATGACAGTCAACCTATATTTTATCCCAGTGAGAGGGATCAGGCTAGGGCTAATTTCAACCATCATAGCTGTCGCTAAGAACTGAGTTGCTCTTGGGAAGAAGAAAAAATGACGTTTTCTTGAGGCAAATTTAGTACATATCTCTATGGGGATTGATTTGGTGGTGTGATATCATAAGCCACTTTATTTATTTTAATAATACTTTCACCAAGTAACTTAATCTATGTCTATTATTACATATATATATAATTAGATGCATACAAACAAAATAAACCGGTTGTCGTCAATGATAATTTTCTTTTTGCTTCATTTACCATTCTTGCCCAACAAACAGGCAATATCTGCATACTGTTACTCTCGTCAAAATTGGAATTGGTTTCGTTGAATTTATTATCGATTGCTGATCGGAAGACTATTGGACCATTTTTTCGACCATATTCAAAATTGATTTTCGTGACAACAAGACTAATTTTGTTTGATTTTATCGCATGAGCAACCTGTATAAATATAATAAAATTCATATAGTACCTTTATATAATTATACTATACTTCGTATGCCTTCCTCGTGTCGGTACTTTAGATATTGTAGACACGTAATGATGTAAAGATTCCAACTAACATGTTTTTGAGAAAATCACAAAATTTGATTTTCCTTCAGTGCCTCGAGGAAAGAATGTAGGTATAGCTTGATATTTACATTTGAACAGATATAAACTTATATGTGCGCGCACACAACGAATGTGCCGTAAAGTCGGCAAATTGTATTCCGAGATACAGTGTAAAATGTGCGTGAAGGTCGTATTCATGGGTACCTCAATTAGGTGCGACAAGTATCTCATGAAACACTGTTTAAACCAATCAATAATCTTTTTGCTGAAGAGGATAATAAGCTTCTACCTATTTCTATATAATCATTTTAAAATCATTTAAAAATAGCTCTAGCCATTGTTTGCTTTGGCTAAATCCTGTTCAAGTGGTAGGTTACAATTGCATTGTATTTTGTCTAAGTATGTATAACCTACAATTAAGGACATTCCTGAACCTCGTTGACTTGGGGATGATTTGAAATGACCGCCAATTATGACTTTATTACCAGCAATGTGGAAAAAGAAACACATGTAGAACCGAAAAAGGCACCATTTTGTTCAAGGAGCAGAGTTCAACAAACCATAACCCCATTTCAAGTCAAATGATATACCATTTTAAAGCTTATGATATATATTTTCTAAACACGAAATAAAACAAAATTGACCGGACCGACTTTACGGCTGATTCGTAGTGTTCGGTCACATATTTCAATAAAAACCATACATGTATAAACATATTGTAGTCACAAACATTGATAACAGTGTATTAATTATTAAACATAATTTCTTTTATGTTGTTTTCCCACATATTGTCAAACCTGTATACAATATAAAGTGACCATAGTGACAAAAAAAACCCCTACCATAAAGGAAGAGATGATTCCAAAATTATTTTGCTCTTTAGATTTTAAACTTTTTTTAAAAGTGTTTAAAAAAACAGTTATAAGTTTATGAAATTATAAAATTAATTCGACACAAACAAAACAGCTGAAAAGAAAATTCTGTTGGTGAACAGCAACTACAACATAATATTACATCAGAGATTAGAAATATTCATGATTGAGATGTATAAAACATTTATAATAATAATAATAATAATAATAATAATAATAATAATAATAATAATAATAATAATAATAATAATAATAATAATAATAATTATTATTATTATGGAGGGGGGGGTAGGGTGCGTTACCCTAAGCCTGGGGTCGTGGATCCCGGAGTCATAGGGATCCGAACAAATTAAGTGGTCCTTGAAAATGCAAGGAAAATGCGGACATCTCTTATTGCTGCTGCACTAGCAATTTATTACCCCAAAAAGTGTTGAATTTTTTTCGGCGCGGAAAAAAAAAAGTTGGGGAAATCAATTAAATGTAAAAAAGAGGGTCGTGTCATTTAATGGTTTGAAGGTGAGTAACGCTAGTTAATTTTTTGATCGGCCCTAATATGTTAATCTTCTATTAGCATTATTAAGGCTTTACCTGCTTTTGCCATGGTTGAGGCTACATTGCTGTTCTACTTTTCAAAGTTACTGATACTGTCGGCATTTGCCATGAGTTGGTTAAGTATGTGGCACATAAATTGGCAAAAGAAACTGTATTCCTCTTATTGTCTTTACAAGGTTTTTTTTACCGTGTGAGTGTTATTAAGTTAGTATGGCAAAAGGAATTAGCATGAAAAAGATACACCCGTTTACCATATCAGGGCCGTGGTAGCCAGGGTACTAGTATCTCGGATGATCGGAATAGACTCAATACACTGCTCAAGTACTTCCCCCATCCCACCCATTTCGGGGAATGTGGGGCGTTCATTGGTGGGGATTGTAAGCTGGGATTACATGCGGATTAACAGGTTGTTGTGCCCCAGGGGTGGGGAATGAATCGTTTTGTAACATTGTTTAATTTTCAGACCCCGCAACCTAAGGAATGGCAACGGTAGAAACAACAGGAAAGTGTGGTAGGTAATGCATTATAAATAGTGGTCCCCATGGGTCAGAGTATATACTTAAATGTAATTAGTCTGAAAATTACAAACCCCATCCTTTCCCCATATTCCCGGGATAGGGGTGGGGGAAGTATTTGAATAGTGTATAAGGTGTTCATATTTCTTGGAACAAGTCACTGGTCAGCCACCACTGCGAAATGACGATTCCATAATTTATTCCTTAGTAGAATCCATCACCTCCATCAAAATATTGACGTTGATACATTGTCTGAAATTTAATATACAGAATCATAATGAAACGTCACATTCAATAATGCAATTTGTTGACAAACAAATATGACATAAACGAATTAACGTAATTAGCGAGATAAGTCTCACAATGAAGCACCACAATGGGGTTGGAAACCAGAGGGGAGGGGCAATGAAGCACTGTTATGCCCAAATCAGATTGTACGTATCAACTAGCAAGTCAAACATTTTTGCAATACGGTCGAAGGAATAATGTTGTCATTGGCATTGCAAGATGTCTGCTGGGATGGCCAAATAATGAGCATAGCTGTTAAAAAGTTTTGTGAACACAGAAGTAGATCAATCATGATGCAGTCATGTCTACAGTTAAAGAAGCTAAAGAATTAAAAGCTATTAAACCAAGATAACACTAATTGAAAACAGCATACTGCAGTTACTGTCCGTTTTCCTATACACAATACACAGTGCTCTTTCCCATTGACGCGTGACCTCTACAAATAGCCTACGTTAAAAGTATGGGGATATGCCTAGTTAACGTCGCTGTGTGAAAAATAACCGGCTAATATTAAAAGTACTCTTCTAAAGTTCTAGAAAATATAGTTTTGTAACATGTCCTAAATTTTTAGCTATTTTAGATGTTTGGAAATATGCGTACTTTGGTGTTTTAGTTAATGTTATAGGTAATAGTACATTGCCTAGTTAACGTCGCTGTGTGAAAAATAACCGGCCAATATTAAAAGTACTCTTCTAAAATTCTAGACAATATAGTTTTGTAACATGTCCTAAATTTTTAGCTAATTTAGATGTTTGGAAATATGCGTACTTTGGTGTTTTAGGAAGGATATGTAAACGACAGATAACACCAAAAATATGAAGAAATTATTTCCAAACCGTGTTAAGTCTGCAAACCACCATGTTTCTCATTTTTAAGAACGCTGGTTAACAATAAGCACGTATTGTCTCATTTCGTAAACAAAGACCACACAGATTTGTTCTCTAGCGCTCGCTTTATAATCGTTCACCCAACTGAAAGTATAATCCCAGCTCATTGCTCCATTGTACGTGTAAAGCAGACACATATGTTGTGTGTATTTAACCAGAGAAGATATGATTTAATCAGTTGAGCTGTTTTCAATGAGTGTTATCTTGGTTTAATAGCTTTTAATGGGGTTTAAGTCCTGCAAAGGTCGAGTTGAATTCTACTGTAGACATGACTGCATCATGGCTCAACTGATTAAATCAGATCTTCTCTGGTTGTGCACATGTGTCTGTTTTACATCTGCGGTATCGCAATGAGCTGGTATTATAATTTCAGTTGGGTATTAACCGATTATAAAGGAAACGCAAGGAAACAATGGTATGTGGACCTTTGTTCACGAAATGAGACAATGGTCTGCTTTTTGTTAACCAGCATTCTTGAAAATGAGCAACATTCAGGGCTGTCAACTTTTTGGAATTGCTTGGCGTGAGACAGAGGCGTGAGACAGAGGCGTACCGGGATTTGCCGACTCCAATGTTCATTTTGTACCATGATTATTTGAGCCACGGCGCACGAGAATGTGAAAAGCGGGGGGTAGGAGCAACACATTATTCATGACGATGCGTGAGATTTTACTCATTTTCCAGCTTTTTGCGTGAGATTTACTACCTAGGCGTGAGATTATACTACCTTGGCGTGAGACCGTGACAAAGTGACCCAATGCGTGAGACTCACGGCCAATGTGTGAGAGTTGATAGCCCTGCATAATGATTGTTGACTTAACACGGTTTGGAAATAGTTTCTTCATATTATTTGGTGTTATCTGTCGTTTACATATCCTTCCTAAAACACAAAAGTGCGACTATTTCCAAACACCTAAATTAGCTAAAAATTTAGGACATGTTACAAAAACTATATTTTCTAGAATTTCATAGAATGCTTTTAATGTAGCTTGTACCGTTTTTTTGTGGCATCCTTCAGAACTGAACGTCCGTTACCAATATTTTCGGTCAAATCTCCATTCAATTAACACGGGGAGTTGGCTAGCTATGAGCTAGCTATGCCTTGCCCTTACTCATATTTTACGAAAGTGCGACTATTTCTGGACATCTAACCTAGCTGTAATTTTAGGTCATGTTAGGGAAATATATTTCCTAGAAGTTTGGAGAATACTTTAAATATTTTTCACACAGTGATGTTAACTAGGCAAATGCAATATACTTCTAACATACACTATTTGTAAAGGTCGCGCGTCAATGGTGAGAGCACTGTGTATTGTGTATAGGAAAACGGACAGTCACTGCAGTATGTATCTTAATTAGTTGAACTCTCAGTTTGTGAAATTTATTATGGACAATTTTTTTTCAATAGACGTAATGCATGGGCAAGAATTTTCAGCAAAAATGAGACTATAATCGAAAACTGAATCAAAAATACCAGTTAACGTCTGACGATCAACTCCCGACAGCCCGTGATTAGGCTGTTAGTAGCACGTAACAGGAAGGCTGATTTATCTGGTGCCTTCATCGGAGAAAAGGAATCGCAGAAAGGAAGGCAAAAAGCAACATTTCTAGGCATTGTTGACATGATGCCTTCAGAAAAGAAAGTTTCCATTTACTAACCTTTGAGACGGTTTGTATGTTTGAACCTGAAACTAGTATACCTGAATATATTTCAGGTATACTAGTCTCAGGTTTGAACACAGGATCTGTGGTTTGAAGTACATTTTTACTGCTGCTTTTTAAATTTCAACCATCACGACAAATCGTAAACACATTTTTGATTGACAGGTGACGTCAGAAGCAAACTAGTATTTTTTTAATCTATGTTTTATTTCAGTATCCAATTGACCTTTTCGGTGAATCCCATAAGCCTTTGCGAGTACACCTAAGAACTCGTCATTCTGCGTCACGCCGCTCCGCACCGATGCGCACATCGCTTATCGAACATCGTTACTGCGCATTGCAAGTCGGCGTGACGTCAAATGACGAGTTCTCAGGTGTACTCGCAAAGGGTTATGGGATTTACCGAAAAGGTCAATTATAATATGTCGTATCTTAGCTTCATATACTATCTCCTCGTACTAACTTACCTGCAACTGTTGGAAAATAGGTTGATTAGCCACTTCACTTTGCAATGGGCGGATTTGTTGGAAAATTGGTTGACTGCTAGTAAGTTCGTCACGTTGTAATGGGCGGTTTTGCATGTTTTGTGCAATATCGATGATATCTGCGTACCTTCTACAGAGGTAACACCATGCAAGTAAAAGGAGCATATTAAATAAGAACAGAATCAGGCCTACTATTATAACGATGATATTAAATGATGTACCTGTCAGGAAAGAGTGATAAAAGAAAAAAAAATCACGTTAGTGTTTTTAAGAAAGTCTTGACTTTATAAAACACAATTACATAAGATCATCGAGTGTTACAGAAAGTCGCTGCATACTGCAGTTACTGTCCATTCTCCTATACATAATACACAGTACTCTCACCATTGACGCGTGACCTCTACAAACAGTGCATGTTATAGCCTATGGGCATTGCCTAGTTAACGTCACTGTGTGAAAAATAATCGGCCAATATTTAAAGTATTCTCTGAAATTCTAGAACATATAGTTTTGTAACATGTCCTAAATTTTAAGCTAATTTAGGTGTTTGGAAATATTCGCACTTTGGTGTTTTACTGTATGTTATAGGTAATAGGGCATTGCCTAGTTAACGTCACTGTGTGAAAAATAACCGGCCAAAATTCTAAGTATTCTCTGAAATTCTAGAAAATATAGTTTTGTAACATGTCCTTAATTTTTAGCTAATTTAGGTGTTTGGAAATATTCGCACTTTGGTGTTTTAGGAAGGATATGTAAACGATAGATAACACCAAAATATATAAAGAAATTATTTCCAAACCGTGTTAAGTCTGCAACCATTATGTTCCTCATTTTCAAGAATGCTGGTTAACAATATGCACACTATTGTCTCATTTCGTACACCAAGACCCACCCAGTATTGTTACCTTGCGTTTGCTTTATAATCGTTCAACTGAAACTATAATACCAGCTCATTGCTCATTGCACAGGTAAAACAGAAACATGTAGTGTGGATTTAACCAGAGAAGATCTGATTTAACATAGTTGAGCTGTCTTCAATGAGTGTTATCTTGGGGTTTAAGTCCTGCAAAGGTCATGGTGAATTCTACTGTAGACATGACTGCATCATGGACCATTTTGGCGCAAGACACACATTATAAACGAATCTTATAGACGAATCCAATTTTACGCATTCCTAAATCTCAATGGCGGCCATAGCTAGGACCCCCCTTCGGTCTATCCCACCTAAAAAGTGAAAAATGATGTGGCCTTGGCGGGGATATTAAACTGCATTTCATCACCCGTGTTACACGTAGACAAAAGAATGATGAAAGTTTACAACACAATACAATTCAACATCGGTTTTTAAATGGTTTAAATGGATTTAATCCACCCAATTGGGCAGTAACAACACCTGTTTTGTGTAGACGGGACCCAGTAATGGCCGACTGAATTCTGACCATCACTTGGCTCGTTGGATTCGTCTATAAACCATTTAGCACCATTCAAGGACGCAGCTGCTATATACATGCGCGAACCCTAGTCAGCCTAAACTTCAATAGATGTTAGAGACAATGAATGAGAATTAGACTACATATTTATCGTTAATAATCAGTTATAGTGCTACATTTATGTCAAATATCATTAATGGAATAGAACCAACAGAAATGAAGGTTACCTGGACTTGCACTGCCAAATTGACAAAGGTTTCCGGAAAAACCACTGCCACAGACACAGACGTCGGTTCCTATACATATTCCATTATTGGCACAACCATTCCCATTATCGCACACTGAAAATTATAAAGGTTTATCATTACTACATAATAGTTCTGCTACATTTATGTCAATATGATTCAAATCGCATTAATTCGTGTATTTGGAATAGAGCCAACAGTAATGACGTTTACCTGGACTAGCACTGCCAAATTGACAAAGGTTTCCTGTAAAACCACTGGCACAGACACAGAGGTTGTTGTCTACACATATTCCATGATTGGCACAACCATTCGCACCCCCACAAACTGAAAAGTATAAAAGTTTACCAAGACTACATATTTATCATTACTATATAAACAGTTCTGCTACATTTGTGTCAACATTATTCAAATCGCATTAACTGGGGTATGTTGATGTCGAATAGAACCAACAGTAATGAAGTTTACCTGGACTTGCACTGCCAAATTGACAAAGGTTTCCGGTAAAACCACTGCCACAGACACAAACATCGGTTCCTATACATATTCCATTATTGGCACAACCATTCCCATTACCACACACTGAAAATTATAAAGGTTTACCAAGACTACATATCATTACTACATAATAGTTCTGCTACATTTATGTCAATATGATTCAAATCGCATTAATTCGTGTATTTGGAATAGAACCAACAGTAATGAAGTTTACCTGGACTAGCACTGCCAAATTGACAAAGGTTTCCTGTAAAACCACTGGCACAGACACAGGAATCGGTTGCTACACATATTCCATTATTGGCACAACCATTCCCATTACCACACACTGAAAAATATAAAGGTTTACCAAGACTATATATTTATCATTACTATATAAATAGTTCTGCTACATTTATGTCAACATGGTTCAAATCGCATTAACTGGTGTATGTCGAATAGAACCAACAGTAATAAAGTTTACCTGGACTAGCACTGCCAAATTGACAAAGGTTTCCGGTAAAACCACTGCCACAGACACAAACATCGGTTCCTATACATATTCCATTATTGGCACAACCATTCCCATTATCACACACTGAAAATTATAAAGGTTTACCAAGACTACATATTTATCATTACTATATAAATAGTTCTGCTACATTTATGTCAACATGATTAAAATCGCAATAACTGGTGTATGTCGAATAGAACCAACAGTAATGAAGTTTACATGGACTAGCACTGCCAAATTGACAAAGGTTTCCGGTAAAACCACTGCCACAGACACAAACATCGGTTCCTATACATATTCCATTATTGGCACAACCATTCCCATTACCACACACTGAAAATTATAAAGGTTTACCAAGACTACATATTTATCATTACTATATAAATAGTTCTGCTACATTTATGTCAATATTATTCAAATCGCATTAACTGGTGTATGTCGATGTCGATTAGAACCAACAGAAATTAAGTTTACCTGGACTTGCATTGCCAAATTGACAAAGGTTTCCGGTAAAACCACTGGCACAGACACAGAGGTTGTTGTCTACACATATTCCATTATTGGCACAACCATTCGCACCCCCACAAACTGAAAAGTATAATTGTTTACCAAGACCACATAAGTATTTTAATTTGAATGAAGCAATAAGTTTTTTTGGACATTCTTACACCTCAAATGATAAAACTAGAATGTTCCATGGTTTTCTATGCACCTGCGCTTCCCACGGGGTGGGGGGTGGGGGGTGGGGGCTGTCGAAGGTCATAGTGGGGCCAGAATTTAAAATTGTTCTATCATATGTTGTAATATACCTCAAATTGTTCCTCTCAATGCTAGGAATAAAAAAAGTCAATTGTCATTCTGCACTATAGAATGCTTTAGGAGTTATAGCGTAAACTAGGTTAAATGTCAAAGATCTCACGCACATAGGCCAAAGTTTCAAAATGAATTGATTCAATTGCAACTTTTCTCAAATTAATCCTCTTGGCAAACGAAATATGAAAATAATTTGTTTGAGAAATGTATAAGCTCAGAATGGCCTGAAATCATCGGTCAAAGGTTATCCATGTACATATTTCTTTGAGGTGCATTAACTCTGAAGGGGGAACATGACAATAAAATTGGCACAACCATTCCCATTATCACACACTAAAAATTATAAAGGTTTACCAAGACTATATATTTATCGTTACTAATAGTTCTGCTACATTTATGTCAATATTATTCAAATCGCATTAACTGGTGTATGTCGATGTCGAATAGAACCAACAGTAATGAAGTTTACCTGGACTTGCACTGCCTAATTGACAAAAATTTCCGGTAAAACCACCGCCACAGACACAGACGTCGGTTCCTATACATATTCCATTATTGGCACAACCATTACCACCATCACACACTGAAAATTATAAAGGTTTACCAAGACTACATATTTATTATTACTATATAAATAGTTCTGCTACATTTGTGTCAACATTATTCAAATCGCATTAATTGGTGTATGTTGATGTCGAATAGAACCAACAATAATGAAGTTTACCTGGACTTGCATTGCCAAATTGACAAAGGTTTCCGGTAAAACCACTGCCACAGACACAGACGTCGGTTCCTATACATATTCCATTATTGGCACAACCATTCCCATTACCACACACTGAAAATTATAAAGGTTTACCAAGACTACATATTTATCATTACTCTATATAAAATAGTTCTGCTACATTTTTGTCAACATTATTCAAATCGCATTAACTGGTGTATGTCTAATAGAACCAACAGTAATGAAGTTTACCTGGACTTGCATTGCCAAATTGACAAAGGTTTCCGGTAAAACCACTGGGACAGAGACAGACGTCGGTTGCTACACATATTCCATTATTGGCACAACCATTACCATTATCACACATTGAAAATTATAAAGGTTTTATACCAAGACTACATATTTATTATTACTCTATATAAAATAGTTCTGCTACATTTTTGTCAACATTATTCAAATCGCATTAACTGGGGTATGTCGATGTCGAATAGAACCAGTTAGTTAGTTCAGCTACATTTATGTCAACATGATTCAAATAGGAATTGGAATAAAACCAAATAAAGTTTACCTGGATTTGCACTGCCAAATTGACAAAGGTTTCCTGTAAAACCACCGCCACAGACACAGACGTCGGTTCCTATACATATTCCATTATTGGCACAACCATTACCACCATCACACACTGTAATTATAAAAAAAATTTATCAAGACTATACAAGTATTTTCATTTTGAATGAAGCAATAAGTTGACTAACTTATTATACATGTTATATCACCTATCATACTGCAGTTACTGTCCATTTTCCTATACATAATACACAGTACTCTCACCATTGACGCGTGACCTCTACAAACAGTGCATGTTATATGTATATGGGCATTGCCTAGTTAACGTCACTGTGTGAAAAATAACCGGCCAATATTTAAAGTTCTCTCTGAAATTCTAGAAAATATAGTTTTGTAACATGTCCTAAATTTTTAGCTAATTTAGGTGTTTGGAAATATTCGCACTTTGGTGTTTTAGTGTATGTTATAGGTAATAGAGCATTGCCTAGTTAACGTCACTGTGTGAAAAATAACCGGCCAATATTTAAAGTTCTCTCTGAAATTCTAGAAAATATAGTTTTGTAACATGTCCTACCTAAATTTTTAGCTAATTTAGGTGTTTGGAAATATTCGCACTTTGGTGTTTTAGTATATGTTATAGGTAATAGGGCATTGCCTAGTTAACGCCATTGTGTGAAAAATAACCGGCCAATATTTAAAGTTCTCTCTGAAATTCTAGAAAATATAGTTTTGTAAAATGTCCTAAATTTTTAACTAATTTAGGTGTTTGGAAATATTCGCACTTTGGTGTTTTAGGAAGGATATGTAAACGACAGATAACACCAAAAAATATGAAGAAATTATTTCCAAACCGTGTTAAGTCTACAACCATTATGTTTTCTCATTTTCAAGAATGCATTTAACAATATGCAGACTATTGTCTCATTTCGTAAACAAAGGCCCACACAGTATTGTTACCTTGCGTTTGCTTTATAATCGTTCACCCAACTGAAACTATAATACCAGCTCATTGCTAATTGCACAGGTAAAACAGAAACATGTGTAGTGTGGATTTAACCAGAGAAGATCTGATTTAACATAGTTGAGCCAATGTGACGTCACACCTACCACTGTGACGTCACAGGTCAATAACACAGAGCCAATTCACATCACAAGGCCTGATGAAGCGTCAGAGATATGACGTGATATTGTAGTCAACAAAAACAGTAAGTCCAGTTGGAAAGATTTATAACCTAATCTAACACTATAAACTGCTGTAAAATAAAGAGGGAAAATAGAAAAGTTATATACCGGGTGCATCGTCGTCATATATTAAAACCATTGCCTTGTTCAAATCACTAAGAGCATCACCTACAGGTGCATCAGAAGGTAAACTAAGTTCAACCTGAAGATACTCATTTCCTTCGGCAATATCATCCGACAAAATAACTAGCTGTGATGTCTTCACTGCCTCGGTGTTAGCAGTGAAAGTAATTTCCTCGCCTGATTTGATGGTGTAATCAAGTCCAACGCCTCCTGTTGCTGTGATATCCATTGTTGAGAGTACTGTTATAATAATAATTATAATAATAATAATAATAATAATAATAATAATAATAATAATAATAAAAATTGTGAATCTTGTGAACAAAGTTCCCAATGTTTGGGATTTACTTTCATTGACCTTCCTCTTTTTTCATTCTACTTACAAACAGTGGTTCCTTGGCTCAGGTCGCCCCTCTTGGTGATGGTGATCGGAATCATTACGTTTCCAGCGTCGGTTTCAGTAGCAGTGTAAAATCCGCAGTCTAGGCTGTACCAGGTAACTAAGAACATTTATTTTCAATCAAAAATATACGATATAAATTAAAGATCATGATTCCCAAAACATATGTGCTCTAAACAATTTCCAAGTATTTTCAAAATCAACCTCCATGATGCATTGCCACAATTACGTCATTTCCGGAGTCATGGTCCCGATGTATTTGTTGTTGTTGTTGTTGACTATCGGTATTCTACATCTTTACATCAATTAGGATTATTCTTTAAATTAATTAACAGAGTATCCAACAAATTGCTCATTCTTATTGCCGTCTTCATTATGTAGCGTGTTATAAACTACAAAGACTAAAGGATAATAGGAAACAAATTACCGGGTGCATCGTCGTCATATATTAAAACAAGTGCCTTGTTCAAATCACTAAGAGCATCACCTACAGGTGCATCAGAAGGTAAACTAAGTTCAACCTGAAGATGCTCATTTCCTTCGGCAATATCATCCGACAAAATAACTAGCTGTGATGTCTCCACTGCCTCGGTGTTAGCAGTGAAAGTAATTTCCTCGCCTGATTTGATGGTGAAATCAAGTCCACCGCCTCCTGTTGCGGTGATATCCATTGTTGAGAGTACTGTTTAAATAATAATAATAATAATAATAATAATAATAATAATAATAATAATAATAATAATAATAATAATAATAATAAGATTGTGAATCTTGTGAACAAAGTTCCCAATGTTTGGGATTTACTTTCAGTGACCTTCCTCTTTTTTCATTCTACTTACAAACAGTTGTTTCTTGGCTCAGGTCGCCACTCTTGGTGATGGTGATCGGAATCATTACGGTTCCAGCGTCGGTTTCAGTAGCAGTGTAAAATCCGCAGTCTAGGCTGTACCAGGTAACTAAGAACATTTATTTTCAATCAAAAATATACGATATAAATTAAAGATCATGATTCCCAAAACATATGTGCTATAAACAATTTCCAAGTATTTTCAAAATCAACCTCCATGATGCATTGCAACAATTACGTAATGTCCGAAGTCATGCTCCCGATGTATTTGTTGTTGTTGTTGTTGTTGACTATCGGTATTCTACATCTTTACAATCAATTAGGATTATTCTTTAAATTAATTAACAGAGTATCCAACAAATTGCCCATTCTTATTACCGTCTTCATTATGTATAGTGTTATAAACTACAAAGACTAAAGGATAATAGGAAACAAATTACCGGGTTCATCGTCGTCATATATTAAAACAAGTGCCTTGTTCAAATCACTAAGTGCATCACCTACAGGTGCATCAGAAGGTAAACTAAGTTCAACCTGAAGATACTCATTTCCTTCGGCAATATCATCCGACAAAATAACTAGCTGTGATGTCTCCACTGCCTCGATGTTAGCAGTGAAAGTAATTTCCTCGCCTGATTTGATGGTGTAATCAAGTCCACCGCCTCCTGTTGCCGTGATATCCATTGTTGAGAGTACTGTTATAATTATTAATAATAATAATAATAATAATAATAATAATAATAATAATAATGATAATGATAATGATAATGATAATAATGATAATGATAATGATGATGATAATAATAATAATAATAATAATAATAATAATAATAATAATAATAATAATAATAATAATAATAATACAATTGTGAATCTTGTGAACAAAGTTCTCAATGTTTGGGATTTACTTTCATTGACCTTCCTCTTTTTCATTCTACTTACAAACAGTTGTTTCTTGGCTCATGTCGCCCCTCTTGGTGATGGTGATCGGAATCATTACGGTTCCAGCGTCGGTTTCAGTAGCAGTGTAAAATCCGCAGTCTAGGCTGTACCAGGTAACTAAGGACATTTATTTTCAATCAAAAATATACGATATCAATTAAAGATCATGATTCCCAAAACATATGTGCTATAAACAATTTCCAAGTATTTTCAAAATCAACCTCCAAGATGCATTGCAACAATTACGTAATTTCCGGAGTCATGCTCCCGATGTATTTGTTGTTGACTATCGGTATTCTACAGCTTTACATCAATTAGGATTATTCTTTAAATTAATTAACAGAGTATCCAGCAAATTGCCCATTCTTATTGCCGTCTTCATTATGTATAGTGTTATAAACTACAAAGACTAAAGGATAATAGGAAACAAATTACCGGGTGCATCGTCGTCATATATTAAAACTATTGCCTTGTTCACATCACTAAGAGCATCTCCATCAGGTGCATCAGCAGGTAAACTAAGTGTAACTTGAAGATACTCATTTCCTTCAGCAATATCATCCGGCAAAATAACCAGCTGTGACGTCTCCACTGTCTCGGTGTCAGCGGTGAATGTTATTGTCTCGGGCATTTTGATGGTGTAATCAAGTGCAGCGCCTCCTGTTGCAGTGATGTCCATTGTTGAGAGTGCTATAATAATAATAATAATAATAATTATTATTATTATTGAAAACCCTGGTTCTTTCAAATGCAATATTGGATCCCCTTGAAATAATAAAATAACCAGACCATAAATCTTTTGACTGTCTAGTACATTCTTAAACACTTGAGAACGTTCCTGCAATCTCATTGGTTCTTACCCGTGTGATATGACACGATATGACACGGATCGGCGCGTGTGCATCAACGCGATACGCGTGCTCGCTATTTGAACCAATCGGAGGCGCATAGCAACAACGGGACTGATCGATTTTAAGCCCTAGGTAGTTCCTTGTAAAATGTAGGATTTAATTTGATTAAAATTACGTATGATATTTCTATTTGAATTTAAGTGTTTAAGAATGAGAATAAAGGTATTGTTTTTAGCCGCTGTCGTGCATCTATCGTCTCATATAACACGGGCGACGTCATTATTTTTGGCGTAATACAACTCTGCTTCGCCTCGTTGTTTTACCTAAAACCAATACCTTTATTCTCTAATTTATCAACAAATTATACAGATCCTATGTTACAACTTGCATTTCGATGTGGCAGTCAGCCTGGTTCTTCCAAATGCAATATTGGATCCCCTTAAAATGATAAAATGACCAAACTATAAATCTGTCGTATGACTGTGACATTTAGAGAATAAAGGTACTGTTTTTGGCCGCGGGAGTGCATCTATCGTCTCATATAACACGGGTGACATCGTTATTTTAAGTAAAACATTCGCCGAGTTGTTTTACGCCCAAAATAATGATGTCGCGTGTTACACGAGACGATAGATGCACTCCAGCGGCTAAAAACAATACTTTAATCTCATTCTTAAACACTTCAATTCAAATTAATATATTAATCATAAGTATACCAAATTTGTATCATACAAATGATCAGTGTCATACTGGGTTCAGCCTTCGGCTTCACCCAGTATGACACTTCGCGCACGATAATTTCCCGTACCATACCTTCGCTTCACCTAATAACGAATAATATATTAATCATAAGCATCCGGGATAAGCATACCAAATTTTAATTAAATTAATTCCTATATTTTACAAAGAATTACCCAGGGTTTAGAATCGATCAGTCCTGTTGTTGCTATGCATATCCGATTGGTTCCTATAGTGCAAACGAGTAACGCGTCGATACGCACGCGCTAAGGCGTGTGATATTGTGTCATACCACACGAGGAAGAAGAACCAATAAGATTGCAAGAACATTCTCAAGTGTTTAAGAATAATCAACAAATTATGCGGATCCTATGTTGCATTTTGACGGGGCAGTCATTTCCATAATCACTGGAAACTGATGTGTACCAATCATTTTGATACAGTCTGTACACTTGATCTGTGAACTTTGTCTTTTTTAAAGACAATTTTTGTTTAGATTTACTTTAATTGGCCTTCCTCTTTTTGGGTGGGTGCGGCGTGCCGCACCCACCCTGTATTCTCTGACTATTGACCTACTTTTTCACATGCCGCAGTGTTGAGAAAATATTCGTGCCGGTTATATCCCAAACACCCACAGAGGTGATAGTTTACGGCGAGTTTTGTAATTATTACTTGATTTTGATATGTAAGAAATACGATAAAGTCGTCATAGGCAGTAATGTGTTTGTATTAAAAGAAATAACAAAAATAATTATTTAAGTAATAGAAATACTATTTGGAAATTGCAGCAAGATTTGCAGATGTTTTTATTTGAACAGTACCAGTTCACCAGTTTTGCTAGTTTTCCTAATCTTTGGGCTAAATTAATAGCATCGTGAAGGTCATATATATCATTTTATACTGACAGCTTCGGCATGTAGGCCTATCCAGCTTGTATGTGCATTGTGTTCAGTGTGTACATAGGCTATTTACTTTTCAAATCTTGTGACAAATAGTGCTTGTATAAGGTATTATAGACAAATTATTAGAATGCATGTGCACCAGTAGAACTGGCCCAGGTTGAATAAAATAAATAAACATATGAATGAATATTTTATTCCCTGGATTATTTTTGTTGGGACAAAATAATGATATAGTTTGACGCTTTGAAATACAGTTATGTTAATCATAATAAAATACAAAGATAAAAAATAATATCGAAATATTGTAAAATCAAACATTTCCCCTCATAAGTTGCAATACAACATATTGAGGAAATTGATATGACAGATTTTTAAACTTTGATATGGAAAGATACCCCAGCCCTGTTGTCTCACCAGAGAAGATGAGCAGAAGTCTTTCTATCTGATGATAAAAAAACCACTCTAGGTATGATTACGAAAATGTTTTAAATAACTATTATCTACAAAAGTTTTATAACCATGTTTTATATAAAATGTTAACATAAAACGTCTTGTGTTATGATGTGAAGGGTTAATATAAAAACAGGGAAAATCTGTTCCAACTGACCAGCAGAGAACAAAGGATAAGCAATAGATCAGATTAAAATCAGGGCAAATATGACACAACCTCCAATGGGGGAATAACAAACGTATAAACGTATAAAGTTAAAAACTCTTTTAACTTTGTTTATACGTTTTGTGTTATTCCCCTATTGGAAATCGATGTTGTGTCATATTTTCCCTGTTTTTAATTGTGAACT
Organism: Amphiura filiformis; assembly: GCF_039555335.1. Classification (NCBI taxonomy): domain Eukaryota; kingdom Metazoa; phylum Echinodermata; class Ophiuroidea; order Amphilepidida; family Amphiuridae; genus Amphiura; species Amphiura filiformis. The sequence goes on along the minus strand of NC_092639.1, from coordinate 55,895,773 downwards.
TGACTTACTCATTCTTTCATTTCTCTTGACAATTTTTCATTTGCCCACCCTATTCCTTTTAAAGGAATTTTTATTCATTCTACTTACAAACAGTGGTTTCTTGGCTCAGGTCGCCCCTCTTGGTGATGGTGATCGGGATCATTACGGGGTCTGTGTCTTCTTCAGTAGCTGTGTAAAATCCACAGTCTAGGCTGTACCAGGTAACTGGTTTTGTTTAATTAACAAATACAAGTTTTCAATTAAAAATCATAATTACCAAAGACACATGCGCTGTAAACAATTTCCAAGTACTTTCAAAATTAACCTCCATGATGCATTGCACCAATTACGGCATGTTCGGAGTCACGCTCCTGATATGTTTGTTGTTGACTATCGGTATTCTACATCTTTACATCAATTAGGATTATTCTTTGCTCAAAAACTACGAGTATTTACTTATTAAGACCTGCGAAGTTTGAATGAAGTAAAAAAAATTGTATTGTTTTTATCCCAAATGATGTTTTACCGATAATAACTAAAAGCAATGGTCAAGCACATTTCAAAGTATACACATTTTCATTTCCAACTTAGGGAGTGTTCATAAATACTCTGGTGGGGGGGTGGGGGCTGGAAAATATGTAGGGGGTCAAAATTTTTAGGAGTTCTGAATAGGGGAGTTAAAAAGTTTTGGGTGTATGAACAGGGGGGGTTAAAAAATTTTTCGGCACATAGAGGGGGGGTTTAAAAATTTTTTGCGCGCTGCGCGCGCAAATGTTCCCATATTGAACCAGAACAAAAGTACATATGATCCAGTGTTAAGAATTGTCGTATATAACTTAATTTTGAGGTTTGTGTCAGTTCTTTCTGGTCAGCTCTTTAAATCACTAAAAGCTGCAATATCTTTGCTCTTCTTTAGTGTAGACAATTTTTACAATAATGTTTCGTGTAGTACAGATTATTCTTTTATTATCACTGATATATACAACTAAATCATGTTGCATTACAATTATAGGTGGAGGAGGCTTGGAGAACCGGGGTACACGTCTTACCCTCTAATTTTTTTTCCATGGGGGGACATCCCCTAAAAATCCTTAAAGAAGAAAAAATAAAGCAATAATTCCCATGTGCAACTTTTTTTAGCACATCGAAAAGCACCATGGTTTTGGGCCCAAATAGGGTAAAATTGCACAATTTTGCGCTATGCGAACTGGCCCATCAATTTAAGAGCAAAACACACCATTTCGGCAGTAGTCTAGACAGGGGCAGAAGGGCCCTGACAAAAAAAATGAAAGAGAAAAGTGCGACTCCAAAAAAAAAATGAAAGAGAAAATCTGGAGGGCAAAGAAAAGGAGCAAGGAGATCGACCCTTTTGCATATAAATTCAACCCGATCATGGGCCAAAATAGTGTAAAATACAAAATGTTTGCATGCTGTGTGCCCGATAATAACTAAAAGCAACGGTCAAGCACATTTCAAAGTATACACATTTTCATTTCCAACTTAGGGAGTGTTCATAAATACTCTGGTGGGGGGGGGCTGGAAAATATGTAGGGGGGTCAAAAAATTTTAGGAGTTCTGAATAGGGGGGGTTAAAAAAGTTTTGGGTGTATGAACAGGGGGGGTTAAAATCTTTTTCGGCACATAGAGGGGGGTGGGGGGTGTAAAATTTTTTCACACGCTGCGCGCGCAAATGTTCCCATATTGAACCAGAACAAAAGTACATATGATCCAGTGTTAAAAATTGTCGTATATAACTTAATTTTGAGGTTTGTGTCAGTTCTTTCTGGTCAGCTCTTTAAATCACTAAAAGCTGCAATATCTTTGCTCTTCTTTAGTGTTGACAATTTTTACAATAATGTTTCGTGTAGTACAGATTATTCATCTATTATCACTAATATAATTATATACAACTAAATCATGTTGCATTACAATTATAGGTGGAGGAGGCTTGGAGAACTGGGGTACACGTCTTCCCTCTATTTTTTTTTCCATGGGGGACATCCCTAAAAATCCTTAAAGAAGAAAAAATAAAGCAATAATTCCCATGTGCAACTTTTTTTAGCACATCGAAAAGCACCATGGTTTTGGGCCCAAATAGGGTAAAATTGCACAATTTTGCGCTATGCGAACTGGCCCATCAATTTAAGAGCAAAACACACCATTTCGGCAGTAGTCTAGACAGGGGGCAGAAGGGCCCCTGACAAAAAAAATGAAAGAGAAAAGTGCCCTTCTGACAAAAAATGAAAGAGAAAATCTGGAGGGCAAAGAAAAGGAGCAAGGAGATCGACCCTTTTGCATATAAATTCAACCCGATCATGGGCCAAAATAGTGTAAAATACAAAATGTTTGCATGCTGTGTGCCCACATTGTCACAATAAAGGCATTTTCATCCCATCATGGGCAAAATACACAATTTTTGCATGCGTTTTGTCCCAATAAAGCCTTTTTTTGAAGCTCAAATACATGTACAGTCTCTCTAAAAAACAAAACCGGTATATGTATTTGCAACTGCAATTCATTTTCTCGTCTGTGTCCCTGAAATTTTATTCACCCCCCGACCAAGAAAACTGGTAATACATAGGCATAGTAAACATAGGCGTAGATCCCGGGGGGATGGCACATTCAACCATCTCCCCAATGTTGACGCTTGTATGTGTGTTTCTGACCAAATTAAGCTCATATTTGGCCATTTTAGCCCCTAAGTACAAATTTTGCGCGCTTCGCGCATATGTTATCCACTTTTACATCAAATTTTATTCGTTTAGCTTCCAAATGGCAAAAAGTTTAGTGTGCTACTAAAAACATTTCCACAATTCCACATCAATGACATGCGTACAATTTCATTGCACTTGAATACAAATTTTAGTATCATTAATGCCATTTGAATGTTAGTAGAATTGAATTAGTAGAATGGCACATTATGATGGTGGGGGGGGGGGGAGGGTCAAAATAGTTTTGAACCTATATGAGGGGGGGTCAAAAAAGTTTTAGGTCCATTAAGAGGGGGGGTCAAAAAAGTTTTGGGTTCGCGAAGAGGGGGGGTTAAAAAAATTTTCGACATGAAAAAAAATATTTTCCAGCCCCCCCACCAAAGTATTTATGAACACTCCCTTAGCAAGAGGCAGTGCAATAGCAAACATATTACCGGGTGTATCGTCGTCATATATTAAAACTATTGCCTTGTTCACATCACTAAGAGCATCTCCATCAGGTGCATCAGCAGGTAAACTAAGTGCAACTTGAAGATACTCATTTCCTTCGGCAATATCATCCGCCAAAATAACCAGCTGTGACGTCTCCACTGTGTCGGTGTCAGCGGTGAATGTAATTGTCTCGGGCATTTTGGTGGTGTAATCAAGTGCAGCGCCTCCTGTTGCAGTGATATCCATTGTTGAGAGTGCTATAATAATAATTATTATTATTATTGAAAACACTGCTTCTTCAAATGCAATATTGGATCCCTTGAAATAATAAAATGACCAGACCATATATCTTTTGATTTGACTGTCTAGTACATTAATCAACAAATTATGCAGATCCTATGTTGCAACTTGCATTTCGATGTGGCAGTCAGCCTGGTTCTTCCAAATGCAATATTGGATCCCCTTAAAATGATAAAATGACCAAACTATAAATCTGTCGTATGACTGTTTATGACATTTAGAGAATAAAGGTACTGTTTTTGGCCGCTGGAGTGCATCTATCGTCTCATATAACACGGGCGAAATCGTTATTTTAAGTAAAACAACGAGGCGAATTTTACGCCCAAAATAATGATGTCGCGACATTAATCAACAAATTATGCAGATCCTATGTTGCAACTTGCATTTCGATGTGGCAGTCAGCCTGGTTCTTCCAAATGCGATATTGGATCCTTAAAATGATAAAATGACCAAACTATAAATCTGTCGTATGACTGTTTATGACATTTAGAGAATAAAGGTACTGTTTTTGGCCGCTGGAGTGCATCTATCGTCTCATATAACACGGGCGAAATCGTTATTTTAAGTAAAACAACGAGGCGAATTTTACGCCCAAAATAATGATGTCGCGTGTTACACGAGACGATAGATGCACTCCAGCGGCTAAAACAATACTTTAATCTCTTAAACACTTCAATTAAAATTAATATATTAATCATAAGTATACCAAATTTTAATTAAATTAATTCCTATATTTTACAAAGAATTACCCAGGGTTTAGAATCGATCAGTCCTGTTGTTGCTATGCATATCCGATTGGTTCCTATAGCGCGTACGAGTATCGCGTCGACGCACGCGCTAAGGCGTGTGATATTGTGTCATATCACACGGGGAAGAAGTTGAAGAACCAATAAGATTGCAAGAACATTCTCAAGTGTTTAAGAATAATCAACAAATTATGCGGATCCTATGTTGCATTTTGACGGGGCAGTCATTTCCACAATCACTGGAAACTGATGTGTACCAATTATTTTGATACAGTCTGTACACTTGATCCGTAAACTAAAAAAAGACAATTTTTGTTTAGATTTACTTTAATTGACCTTCCTCTTTTTCATTCTACTTACAAACAGTGGTTTCTTGGCTCAGGTCGCCACTCTTGGTGATGGTGATCGGGATCATTACGGGGTCTGTGTCGCCTTCAGTAGCTGTGTAAAATCCACAGTCTAGGCTGTACCAGGTAACTGATTTTGTTTAATTAACAAATACAAGTTTTCAATTAAAACTCATAATTACCAAAGACACATGCGCTGTAAACAATTTCCAAGTACTTTCAAAATTAACGTCCATGATGCATTGCACCAATTACGGCATGTTCGGAGTCACGCTCCTGATATGTTTGTTGTTGACTATCGGTATTCTACATCTTTACATCAATTAGGATTATTCTTTGCTCAAAAACTACGAGTATTTACTTATTAAGACCTGCGAAGTTTGAATGAAGTAAAAAATAAAAATAAAATTGTATTGTTTTGATCCCAAATGATGTTTTACCTATAATAACTAAAAGCAATGGTCAAGCACATTTCAAAGTATACACATTTTCATTTCCAACTTAGCAAGAGGCAGTGCAATAGGAAACATATTACCGGGTGTATCGTCGTCATATATTAAAACTATTGCCTTGTTCACATCACTAAGAGCATCTCCATCAGGTGCAACTGCAGGTAAACTAAGTGCAACTTGAAGATACTCATTTCCTTCGGCAATATCATCCGGCAAAATAACCAGCTGTGACGTCTCCACTGTGTCGGTGTCAGCGGTGAATGTAATTGTCTCGGGCATTTTGGTGGTGTAATCATCGCCTCCTGTTGCAGTGATATCCATTGTTGAGAGTGCTATAATAATAATAATTATTATTATTGAAAACACTGGTTCTTTCAAATGCAATATTGGATCCCCTTGAAATAATAAAATGACCAGACCATATATCTTTTGATTTGACTGTCTAGTACATTAATCAACAAATTATGCAGATCCTATGTTGCAACTTGCATTTCGATGTGGCAGTCAGCCTGGTTCTTCCAAATGCGATATTGGATCCCCTTAAAATGATAAAATGACCAAACTATAAATCTGTCGTATGACTGTTTATGACATTTAGAGAATAAAGGTACTGTTTTTGGCCGCAGGATTGCATCTATCGTCTCATATAACACGGGCGAAATCGTTATTTTAAGTAAAACAACGAGGCGAAGCCGAGTTGTACGAGTATCGCGTCGATACGCACTCGCTAAGGCGTGTGATATTGTGTCATATCACACGGGGAAGAAGTTGAAGAACCAATAAGATTGCAAGAACATTCTCAAGTGTTTAAGAATAATCAACAAATTATGCGGATCCTATGTTGCATTTTGATGGGGCAGTCATTTCCACAATCACTGGAAACTGATGTGTACCAATTATTTTGATACAGTCTGTACACTTGATCCGTAAACTAAAAAAAGACAATTTTTGTATAGATTTACTTTAATTGACCTTCCTCTTTTTCATTCTACTTACAAACAGTGGTTTCTTGGCTCAGGTCGCCACTCTTGGTGATGGTGATCGGGATCATTACGGGGTCTGTGTCTTCTTCAGTAGCTGTGTAAAATCCACAGTCTAGGCTGTACCAGGTAACTGGTTTTGTTTAATTAACAAATACGAGTTTTCAATTAAAACTCATAATTACCAAAGACACATGCGCTGTAAACAATTTCCAAGTACTTTCAAAATTAACCTCCATGATGCATTGCACCAATTACGGCATGTTCGGAGTCACGCTCCTGATATGTTTGTTGTTGACTATCGGTATTCTACATCTTTACATCAATTAGGATTATTCTTTGCTCAAAAACTACGAGTATTTACTTATTAAGACCTGCGAAGTTTGAATGAAGTAAAAAATACAAATAAAATTGTATTGTTTTTATCCCAAATGATGTTTTACCGATAATAACTAAAAGCAATGGTCAAGCACATTTCAAAGTATACACATTTTCATTTCCAACTTAGCAAGAGGCAGTGCAATAGCAAACATATTACCGGGTGTATCGTCGTCATATATTAAAACTATTGCCTTGTTCACATCACTAAGAGCATCTCCATCAGGTGCATCAGCAGGTAAACTAAGTGCAACTTGAAGATACTCATTTCCTTCGGCAATATCATCCGGCAAAATAACCAGCTGTGACGTCTCCACTGTGTCGGTGTCAGCGGTGAATGTAATTGTCTCGGGCATTTTGGTGGTGTAATCAAGTGCAGCGCCTCCTGTTGCAGTGATATCCATTGTTGAGAGTGCTATAATAATAATAATTATTATTATTGAAAACACTGCTTCTTCAAATGCAATATTGGATCCCCTTGAAATAATAAAATGACCAGACCATATATCTTTTGATTTGACTGTCTAGTACATTAATCAACAAATTATGCAGATCCTATGTTGCAACTTGCATTTCGATGTGGCAGTCAGCCTGGTTCTTCCAAATGCAATATTGGATTTCCTTAAAATGATAAAATGACCAAACTATAAATCTGTCGTATGACTGTTTATGACATTTAGAGAATAAAGGTACTGATTTTGGCCGCGGGAGTGCATCTATCGTCTCATATAACAGTGGACTTCGGGTATATATATAAATGCGCATATATAAATGCGCACGTGACATCTACAAGTCGCCATACCGTGTTCAACGATGTAAGGTACCCGGATGTGCACAAATTCCACACGCAAAAGTATAGGCGAAAATGACAGGTTACAAGGAAAATTGTTTTTGCAAAATAGTGGCATTGATTGCAAAGGGCAAAAGAATTTGACCCGAAACATAAACTCTTTATTTGTATTTTCCATCACGGAAAAAACCAATTCATGACGGAAAAGCTAGATATAGCTGATTTAAAAACTTATATTTCATTATTTCCGTGCTAAATGGGCGTGGCAATTGGCCATATTGATGACGAAAGGTGATTCTTACTGGCATTAAGGTCAGAACTGAGTAGCTGCCGATGATGTTATTTGATAATTTTTGCACGTGATGATAGGGAACTTAGGGGGCTGTCATTTTTTCGGAATGGGTCATGGATTTATTTATTTGGGAGTCACGATAAATATCCCCCACCCCCGTAAGTGCCGCCACTGAACAATAACCCTGACCCTAGTTTTAACTCTAATTTTAACGTCAATTGACGAAACTATAACTTTAGCCCTTTTCGGAATAATGACCCTCTCGAACTAATAGGCTAGATGTCCCCGCCCGACCTCCTCAACCCAAACTTACTCATTCGCTCAAAAATTGACAAAAAACTAATTCAAAATGTGTTTTTAAGCACCTTTTTGTGTCCCCCATGCTAAATCGGTGATCTGTACACCCTTTGACCATGTTGACGTACAATTTAGAGTATAAACACGTAGATGACTGTACATGATCTAATCATCCCGGCTGGAAGATGTTGAGGAAGACTCGCATATTATACATCACGCTCATACGTCGCTCATACGTCGTGGTTCCAATAGCGAGTACGAGTATCGCGTCGACACGCACGCGCTAAGGCATGTGATATTGTGTCATATCACACGGGTAAAAACCAATAAGATTGCAAGAACATTCGCAAGTGTTTAAGAATAATCAACAAATTATGCGGATCCTATGTTGCATTTTGACGGGGCAGTCATTTCCATAATCACTGGAAACTGATGTGTACCAATCATTTTGATACAGTCTGTACACTTGATCCGTGAACTTTGTCTTTTTTAAAGACAATGTTTAGATTTACTTTAATTGACCTTCCCCTTTTTCATTCTACTTACAAACAGTGGTTTCTTGGCTCAGGTCGCCACTCTTGGTGATGGTGATCGGGATCATTACGGGGTCTGTGTCTTCTTCAGTAGCTGTGTAAAATCCACAGTCTAGGCTGTACCAGGTAACTGATTTTGTTTAATTAACAAATACAAGTTTTCAATTAAAACTCATAATTACCAAAGACACATGCGCTGTAAACAATTTCCAAGTACTTTCAAAATTAACCTCCATGATGCATTGCACCAATTACGGCATGTTCGGAGTCACGCTCCTGATATGCTTGTTGTTGACTATCGGTATTCTACATCTTTACATCAATTAGGATTATTCTTTGCTCAAAAACTACGAGTATTTACTTATTAAGACCTGCGAAGTTTGAATGAAGTAAAAAATACAAATAAAATAATATTGTATTGTTTTTATCCCAAATGATGTTTTACCATTAATAACTAAAAGCAATGGTCAAGCACATTTCAAAGTATACACATTTTCATTTCCAACTTAGCAAGAGGCAGTGCAATAGCAAACATATTACCGGGTGTATCGTCGTCATATATTAAAACTATTGCCTTGTTCACATCACTAAGAGCATCTCCATCAGGTGCATCAGCAGGTAAACTAAGTGCAACTTGAAGATACTCATTTCCTTCGGCAATATCATCCGCCAAAATAACCAGCTGTGATGTCTCCACTGTCTCGGTGTCAGCGGTGAATGTAATTGTCGGGCATTTTGGTGGTGTAATCATCGCCTCCTGTTGCAGTGATATCCATTGTTGAGAGTGCTATAATAATAATAATTATTATTATTGAAAACACTGGTTCTTTCAAATGCAATATTGAATCCTCTTGAAATAATAAAATGACCAGACCATATATCTTTTGATTTGACTGTCTAGTACATTAATCAACAAATTATGCAGATCCTATGTTGCAACTTGCATTTCGATGTGGCAGTCAGCCTGGTTCTTCCAAATGCAATATTGGATCCCCTTAAAATGATAAAATGACCAAACTATAAATCTGTCGTATGACTGTTTATGACATTTAGAGGTACTGTTTTTGGCCGCGGGAGTGCATCTATCGTCTCATATAACACGGGCGACATCATTATTTTAAGTAAAACAACGAGGCGCAGCCGCTAGCCAAGTTGCTTTACGCCCAAAATAATGATGTCGCGTGTTACATGAGACGATAGATGCACTCCAGCGGCTAAAAACAATACTTTAATCTCATTCTTAAACACTTCAATTCAAATTAATATATTAATCATAAGTATACCAAATTTTAATTAAATTAATTCCTATATTTTACAAAGAATTACCCAGGGTTTAGAATCGATCAATCCTGTTGTTGCTATGCATATCCGATTGGTTCCTATAGCGCGTACGAGTATCGCGTCGATACGCACGCGCTAAGGCGTGTGATATTGTGTCATATCACACGGGGAAGAAGTTGAAGAACCAATAAGATTGCAAGAACATTCTCAAGTGTTTAAGAATAATCAACAAATTATGCGGATCCTATGTTGCATTTTGACGGGGCAGTCATTTCCATAATCACTGGAAACTGATGTGTACCAATCATTTTGATACAGTCTGTACACACTTGATCCGTGAACTTTGTCTTTTTAAAGACAATGTTTAGATTTACTTTAATTGACCTTCCCTTTTCATTCTACTTACAAACAGTGGTTTCTTGGCTCAGGTCGCCACTCTTGGTGATGGTGATCGGGATCATTACGGGGTCTGTGTCTTCTTCAGTAGCTGTGTAAAATCCACAGTCTAGGCTGTACCAGGTAACTGATTTTGTTTAATTAACAAATACAAGTTTTCAATTAAAAATCATAATTACCAAAGACACATGTGCTATAAACAATTGAATACATGAATACAAAAGCCACCTAAGTCCATGCGAAGTTATTTTGAGAGAAAAACCCGTGTATCATTTTAATTCCTTCAGTTAGATTTACCTGGTCAATATGGTAAGTTTTACGTGCAAATGAGTGGATTAACCTGTATTAGGTATGACGATTAGCATTTCAGGGACTTCGTGGGGTTCATTTTAAATTTTGGACTTAGGTGGTTTTTTGAATCATATACAAAGACAACAATGTTAGAATGAGATTACCACTAGTAAGATAATACAAAATAAAGCACACAGGTATGTATAATGTTGATAAGCATTCTGCCATGTAATATAAACCACACACTTTCCTTTATTAAACCCATTTTTTGTTCAAAAGTCATTCTCTAGCAATGAATGTGTTACAAGTGGACTTTTATACATACTGGATTTCAATCAATGTGTTACAAGACTCAAATCATGGAATTGGGTGATTCTTTCATACATGCTATTTTTCACATGCCCAATAGACACAGAGAATGAATTTGAGTTGTTCTTTCATGCATATGACAGGCCTATGTATAGCAACAATTTCCCATGCTTAACTCAATTTGGCCAAAGTATGGACTTAGGTGGCTTTTGTATTCATATATTCAATTTCCAAGTACTTTCAAAATTAACCTCCATGATGCATTGCACCAATTACGGCGTGTTCGGAGTCACGCTCCTGATATGTTTGTTGTTGACTATCGGTATTCTACATCTTTACATCAATTAGGATTATTCTTTGCTCAAAAACTACGAGTATTTACTTATTAAGACCTGCGAAGTTTGAATGAAGTAAAAAAAATTGTATTGTTTTTATCCCAAATGATGTTTTACCGATAATAACTAAAAGCAATGGTCAAGCACATTTCAAAGTATACACATTTTCATTTCCAACTTAGCAAGAGGCAGTGCAATAGCAAACATATTACCAGGTGTATCGTCGTCATATATTAAAACTATTGCCTTGTTCACATCACTAAGAGCATCTCCATCAGGTGCATCAGCAGGTAAACTAAGTTCAACTTGAAGATACTCATTTCCTTCGGCAATATCATCCGCCAAAATAACCAGCTGTGACGTCTCCACTGTCTCGGTGTCAGCGGTGAATGTAATTGTCTCGGGCATTTTGGTGGTGTAATCATCGCCTCCTGTTGCAGTGATATCCATTGTTGAGAGTGCTATAATAATAATTATTATTATTATTGAAAACACTGCTTCTTCAAATGCAATATTGGATCCCCTTGAAATAATAAAATGACCAGACCATATATCTTTTGATTTGACTGTCTAGTACATTAATCAACAAATTATGCAGATCCTATGTTGCAACTTGCATTTCGATGTGGCAGTCAGCCTGGTTCTTCCAAATGCAATATTGGATTTCCTTAAAATGATAAAATGACCAAACTATAAATCTGTCGTATGATTGTTTATGACATTTAGAGAATAAAGGTACTGTTTTTGGCCGCAGGATTGCATCTATCGTCTCATATAACACGGGCGAAATCGTTATTTTAAGTAAAACAACGAGGCGAAGCCGCTAGCCGAGTTGCTTTACGCCCAAAATAATGATGTCGCGTGTTACATGAGACGATAGATGCACTCGAGCGGCTAAAACAATACTTTAATCTCATTCTTATAAAACACTTCAATTCAAATTAATATATTAATCATAAGTATACCAAATTTTAATTAAATTAATTCCTATATTTTACAAAGAATTATCTAGGGTTTAGAATCGACCAGTCCTGTTGTTGCTATGCATATCCAATTGGTTCCAATAGCGAGTACGAGTATCGCGTCGACACGCACGCGCTAAGGCATGTGATATTGTGTCATATCACACGGGTAAAAACCAATAAGATTGCAAGAACATTCGCAAGTGTTTAAGAATAATCAACAAATTATGCGGATCCTATGTTGCATTTTGACGGGGCAGTCATTTCCATAATCACTGGAAACTGATGTGTACCAATCATTTTGATACAGTCTGTACACTTGATCCGTGAACTTAGTCTTTTTTAAAGACAATATTATTTTTGTTTAGATTTACTTTAATTGACCTTCCCCTTTTTCATTCTACTCACAAACAGTGGTTTCTTGGCTCAGGTCGCCACTCTTGGTGATGGTGATCGGGATCATTACGGGGTCTGTGTCGCCTTCAGTAGCTGTGTAAAATCCACAGTCTAGGCTGTACCAGGTAACTGATTTTGTTTAATTAACAAATACAAGTTTTCAATTAAAATTCATAATTACCAAAGACACATGCGCTGTAAACAATTTCCAAGTACTTTCAAAATTAACCTCCATGTTGCATTGCACCAATTACGGCGTGTTCGGAGTCACGCTCCTGGTATGTTTGTTGTTGACTATCGGTATTCTACATCTTTACATCAATTAGGATTATTCTTTGCTCAAAAACGTATTTACTTATTTGAAATGATAATTTGACATGCGAAGTGAAAAAAAGTAGTTCGCAGCATCTCGCGAATGGTAGTGAGCTTTAGCAAAAATTGCATTGCTCAATTCATAGCGAGCGTGTAGAAGAATTCAAATATTACATATATACTTTTGTAGGTCCTGTGGTTCTTGAGTTATATTGTAAAGAGGGCTGAAACAATAACACTTTTGTAAAACGTACATAACTCATCATTAACAACAATAAATTAAGCAAGTTTTCAAAGTACCCACCAAACACAAAAACGTTTTAAAAACGTTTTAAATAAGTTATATTTTGGCTTTTGGTTTAGGTAAAAACGTTTTAATAACATTAAAATGTCGGGTTATATAAAGGTCATGATAACGTTTTAAAACGTTTTGTATGAAAACACACTACAACAATATTTATAAATGTTTTTAAAAAATGTTATTGTAAACTATTTTTGCAAACATTTTGCCAAATATTGTGTCAATACTTATATAACATTATGTTAAAATGTTTGAACCCAGCAAACGCAGAAATGTTCTTAAAATGTTTTTTCAAAACCTTTTAATAACATTTAAATGTCGGGTTATATAAAGGTCATGAAAACGTTTTTAAAACGTTATTGAAAATATTTTGGGCAAACATTTTTCGCAAAATATTTTTTCAACCCCAAAATAACATTCTGTTTAGAATGTTTTGTATCAAGTTTTCAAGAATGTTTTTGGAATGTTATTAAAACATTTTTATACCCTTTATATAACCAGACATTTCAACGTTTTCTGTAAAACATTTTTTTTACTGAGCAGTAGATTATCCAAAAATGTTTTTGAAGGTTATAAAAACGTTTTATACTCTTAATATACCCTTTATATAACCCGACATTTAAACGTGTTCTGACAACCTTTTATAACCTTTTGCGAATGTTGTCGAAAACGTTTTGTGTTTGCTGGGTATATGACTTTTAGAATGAACTTTTGCAAAACACGAAAGTGTTATTTTTCAATAATATATTGATTCAGATAAGAAAAAGATGGAATCTCGTCTGTAACGGTATACTGAGCACAGTGATTGGTCAGTTGGATTTAGCACTTTTTGAAACAAAATGGGGCTGTAGCCTTTTTGGGAAAAAAGTAAAACTCCTGACATACTCTGTAATAGGATTGTGCGCCTTTTGGAAAAAAATATTTAGATTCCATGAAACTACTGATGTAACACTATTGGTACCAATAACTGAATTTTGACCAAAATTGGACATATAGCGCCTTTTGGAATTCATATACCGTACTGTCATACTCTTTTATAGCGACTATTATGCAAAATGTGACTACTAGGAGCAGCCCCATATTATGGGGGGGGTGGAGAGCTAAAAAGTTGACCTTTTGTGAATGTTTCTTTGAAAAAGTGTTGAATAGAACGTTTTTCCAACGAGGTGGACCTTTCGTGAATTTTTCCTTCAAGAAACGATTTTTTACGGAAAAAAAATTCTTTGGTACTAATTAATTCAACTTAATTGATTTTACTTAACATTATTCATGTCGTATGTTAACGATAAGTAATGAAAATGTTTGCCTGGATCGCACAATTGGCGGAGTTTGTCAGAAATACCACATTATACCAATCACATATTATATCGGATCTTACACATAATTATACCAGATGAAGGGTGAGAACACAAAATGTTGAGACCCTGATAGATATGATAGGGTCGAGACCTCAAATCAACTAAGGGAAGCACCATTAGATTCTCGGGGGGGCATGGGAGTTTGTGTCAGGCAGATTTTTTTTCGCCGCCGAAGGCGGGTGAATTTTTTTTTTCGCCTTTGAAAGCAGCGGTGAAGTATTTATTTGGGTGGGGAAATTTTTTTTACTCATCAGTTTTTTTTTTTCTGACTAGTGGGCGAAGTTTTATTTTTTCGTCTCACTAGTGGGCGAATTTTTTTTCTTCAAAAAACTCCCATGCCCCCTGGAATGCTGCGCCCCTAACGTCTCACAACACACCCATTCTTTCTGGTAATGGTCAAGATTTAAATTAACCCCCTCAAATCCGCACAAAATAGACCCACATCCCTAAAATTAGCCCCAACTCAACCAAAATTGACCCCAAGATCACTCATATGTTCCCCAAATCCTCCCCGAATCCACCCAATATTTTGTGTCGTACCACGGCCCATCCCCAAATAATTCCTTGCTACGGGCCTGGATGACGATGGTCATTTATTTACTGTTATAACCATACCTTTAGAATCGTCATCAATGATTGTAACAAATGCCTTGTTTAGATCAGCCAGTTCACTTCTGTCAGCAATGGCAGTCAACGTAAGCGCAATTTCAAGGTGTTCTAACGGTTCCTCGCTCATGTCATCCGTGATCGTCAGTGTTATCGGCGTGGAACATGTGGCATCTTCTTCAAAGATGACAGGCACTGAAGTTAAGGCCGTGTAATCAATATTATCACTCGTTGATAGTGCCGTTATGTCTGTTGTCGATAGTTCTGTAGAATTGAGAAAAATCTTAGTCTGTCATGAATAAATAATATAAACGTAACTTAAGCTGGATTCATCAAGGTAAGGTAAAGGTAAAGGTAAAGGTAAAGGTAAAGGAGACGATCCTGTATAAACAGTGATCGGAGTGCCCATCTCTCTTTCATTGGCGATTGGGCCAGACTCCTCCATGTAATGTTGCTATAGGGGATTGCTACACCTCATCTACAGCGAGTCTGTTACCTTCCCAGCATTTAAGAATGCCGGTACCCATTTAAACACCTGGGTGGAGAGGAATAATCGAGATAAAGTGCCTTACTCAAGGGCACAACACGATGGCGTCGCCGGGGCTCGAACACGCAACCTTCTGATTATGAGTCAGAGCCCGTTCCGCTTGGCCACCGTGCTCCCTAAAGATTCATCAAGGAGGTTAGATATAGAAAGGAGGGGAAATAGATTACGTAATGCTTTGTTTCTATGATGCTGATTTGATTTTCCGCCAAGCTATTCATCGAAAAGTACCTTTTGTTCGGGACAAAGGGCTTCCGCAATTAAATCGGTAAGCTAACCTGACAGCGTATTAACGCTTTACCTAGCAGGCTACAGTCAATAACTTGAAACAAATTCATCAGGATTGTGAAGTAAACTAAAGTTTTTAATTATGTAGTCAAATCGAATGAAATTCTACTCACTCACGGTTTCGTCTTCCTGGTCGGAAGACTTCTTCAGTAATGCGATGATCCACTGGTTTTCCCGCGAGACTTCTCATCCCTAGGGTGCACAGTTCTTAGTAGTGGATCATATATGTGATTTAGAGAATATACACCCTCATCGCGATTTAGCGTCTCCTGCCCCCTCTTTCTGATCCATAATGCCTCGCGTATCCATCTTGTGTGTTTATTTGAGTCCTTTTCGAGAATCTTAGCCCCTCCCAGTCAATGACATGGTTCTCCTGTGCTACATGGTCGGTGATGGCCGACTTATGCTGTTCAGTGACGGATTCTTTTCTTTTTGCTCTGGTATATTTAACATCTTTGATTTTTTCAGTGTCTTTTCTGTGTTCATTCAGTCTTGTTTGGAACTTTCTCCCTGTCTCGCCGATATACGATTTATTACAAGTTTGGCAAGGGATTTCGTATACACAGTCGCAGGATTGTGAGGAGTCGATCTTGTCCTTAGGATGCACAAGCAATCTCTTGAGGGTGTTGTGGGGCTTCATGGCCGTGTTAATACCATACTTTTTGAAAGATCTTTGCTACCTTTCAGAGACTCCTTGCACATAGGGAATGACAACCATTCCTTTGCACCGATCCGCACTGTCTTTACTATTCCTGCTCACCTTAGTCTGTTTATTTTGAATTTGTTGTTTTGCCTTATCGATGGACCATTTAGGGTAGCCACACTGCGCTAACGCTGATCTAATTTTGTTTTCTTCCTCTTGTTTGTCCTCCTCCTCAGTGACAAGGTTTTCCATCCTGTCTAACAAGGTTCTAACCACCCCTAGTTTTTGATGGAGTGGGTGCTGCGACGAAAAGTTCAGATATTGATCTGTGTGAGTCTTTTTCCTGTAGATTAACAGTTTCACAGATCCATCGGCCTTCCTGATAATGAGGGTGTCAAGGAACGGTATCTGGTTGTTTGCTTCCTCTTCGTGCGTGAACTTGATGTTCTTAGTGGGGTCGACTGTGTTGAGATGTTCCGTGAGTTGTTGCGTAGTCCCTTTTTTGATGACTTCCAGGATGTCGTCAACATATCTCTTCCACATCTTAGGCTTGCACTCCATGGGTGCTGTGGCAATAGCTTCTTGTTCGAGCCATTCCATGAATATGTTGGCGATGATTGCACTACATGGGCTGCCCATGGCAGCTCCGAACTTTTGTTTGTATATAGTCCCCCTGAACGAAAAGTATGTTGTCGTTAACATAAACTCCAGTAACTCCATTATGTCATCAATGTTCAAATTAGTTCTGTTCTTCAGTGTCTTGTCATCTGACAGGCGGTTCTTGATGATACTAAGTGTCTTGTCAATCGGGGTGTTGGTAAATAAGGACACGACATCGTGTGAACTAAAGATGTCCCCTCTTCGATGAAAACCCCTGCTAGATCCTCCGCTAATTGGCGGGAATTCACAACATGGTGCTCCGTTTTTCCAACCATTGGGGCAAGGATTTCACCGAGAGCCTTAGAAGTTTATGCTATTGATCCGGTGTAGTCTACAATGGGGCGAACTGGGTTGCCCTCTTTGTGAATCTTGGTTGTACAATAAAGGCGTGGAGTGACCTCTGCAGTAGGATACAGCAGTTTGTATTGGCTGTCGTTGATCTTAGATTCCTCTTTCAGTCTTTGCAAAATTCCAACAAGTTTTCTTTTGTTGGGTCCCCTTTAAGCTTTTCATACGTTCTTGTATCACTTAACATGTTCTTCACTTTTTCTTCATAGGTGTCTTTTTCTGTGACCACAGTACTTCTCCCCTTGTCCGCTCCCATTATTATGAGCGATTGGTCTTTTTGAAGCTCTCTGAGGGCTTTCCTTTCATCATAACTAATATTAGGAGGGGGGATTTTGGCGGATTTCAGAACACCTGCTACTTCTGCACGCAAGTTGTGAGCTTCAGCATTAGGAATAGCCCAACAGGCTTTCTCGCAAGCATTGGGAATCTTATCAACAGACACCGCGAAGTTTAGCCCTTTAGCCAACAAGGTGGTTTTGTGGTTTGGTAAGCTTACGATCGGAAGTATTGATAACCCAACGTTTTAGCTGTGTACCTGTTAGATCTGGCTCAGCCGAAGCTGCATTACTCACTTTTCTACTCCATTCTTTGTTCTTGAGCCGTTCAAACTTGTCCTTATGTCTTTTCTTGGTCTTTTCATGTTCCGATTTCCCCTTGTTTTCACAATGAATTTCAACATGGCGCCGTAGCTCTGTGTCGTCTTTCGTCAGTGTTTCTAGATCTTTTTTCAACACCGCCTTTTCCTTTCATATGACTTGATACGCGAGGCATTATGGATCAGAAAGAGGGGGCAGGAGACGCTAAATCGCGATGAGGGTGTATATTCTCTAAATCACATATATGATCCACTACTAAGAACTGTGCACCCTAGGGATGAGAAGTCTCGCGGGAAAACCAGTGGATCATCGCATTACTGAAGAAGTCTTCCGACCAGGAAGACGAAACCGTCTAAGTGAGTAGAATTTCATTGGATTTGACTACATAATTAAAAACTTTAGTTTACAGTCAATAAGTGATCAAACGAAAGTCGCGTGAAAGCGCCGAGTAGAACGAAAAGTACCTTTTGTTCCCATACAACCCATGTGTGACTGAGGCTTCGCTAGCACACAAAAACACACTTTACCGTCGATGTACAATTATTTACCACCCACCTTTATTTAGGCGCTTCATTTAAATCAATTCAATAGAGTTGCTGATCGATTACCCGTAACAACGTGCCATGGCTGCTATTAATATGTATATAGGTCTATCTGTCACTTTCTATAATTAACTACTTCGCAGCTATATGTTGTTATCGTGGTTATAGGCCTGTTCAATAAAATCAAATGGATTTCTTAATATCACGAATATCCATTTTAAAAGCCAGGGCCAATTGAGGTAGTGAAGGAGGATTCGAGAGGTGAAAAGAGGAGAAGCGGATGGGTGATCGAGATTATAGGGGAGGGGAGGAAGACAAAAAGAAAAAGAAAGGAAGAGGGGAAAAGAAGAGAGCGAGGGAGAAGGAGAGCGATGGAGTCACAGGGCTCAAAATTACATAGGCGTAGATCCGGGTTGGGGTGGGGGGTAAATCCCCCCAATATTTTGCCAGGGAGGATGGTCCATATAATCATCCTCCCCCAATATTGACGCCTGTGTATGGGTTTCTGTCGAAATTAACCTCATATTTGGTCATTTTAGCCAAAAAATGCCAATTTTTTAGCGCTTCGCGCGAATTCATTCACCCTTTGTCTATTTCACCAGTTTAGTTTCAATAGGCATATGTTTTAGTTTTTCGCGCGCATTTGTACCATAAGATTCACTGTACTTGACTCCATGTCAAAAAGAAATCTACATCACTGCTTAAATGTAGGCATAAGAAAGAATAAGTGCAGATAAAGGAAAAGAAAGGAATGAATAAAGAAAATAATAATTATTATTATAGAATATAAGCATATAACACCACCAGTATTCTAAAAAACAAAACAAAACAAGGGGCTGTGCAATAATTATGAGCCCTGGGGAGGGTAAATTTGGGGGAAGAAATTTTGGCGAGCCAAAAGGGGGGGAGCAATTTTGGCAAGCCAAGAAGGGGGGAAAGCGATTTTGGCACACATTCATGTGGCGCCTTTTAAATAAAACGCGCTAAAAAGGCATAGGAAAACAGTACGGAAACGCTTAAATATGCAAATTTTCCTGCTCGCTGCGCTCGCAACATGTATAGACCATTTTCGGTTTGGAAATTGGGATCCCAAAAATTTGGCATGTGCAAGGGGGGGGCAAAGAATTTTTGGCGGGCCGAGAGGGGGGGAGAGCGATTTGTGGCGGGCCGAGGGGGGGGGCAAGCGATTTTTGGCGAGCCGTTTGGAAATTTTAACACCCCTAATGACCTTTGACCTCAAATCTGTGAACATCCTAGAGACAGTGGCTAATGTCAATTCATGTGTGCAATCAGAGTCACTCAGCTATGTAGTTTGTGACCGAAGATGCAATTTTAAGGTATTTTGTCTCGGACCGGAAGTGATCCCTTAATGACCTTTGACCCCAAATAAAAATACCACATATACACTGCGTAACACAATTCATGTGTGAACATACCGGCTCTCTGCTATGTTTTTCCTGGCTAACAAAAAATGTTGACGCTATTTTGGTTTTTTTTGACCGGAAGTGACCCCTTAATGACCTCTGACCCCAAATAAAAATACCACATATACAATTGTTAGTAACATTTCATGTGTGAACATACCGTCACTGTGGTATGTTTTACTTGGCTAATAAGAATTAGCCAAGACCGGATTTAGACCGGAAGTGACCGCATAGTGACCCATAGACGCTGGCAAATGTCAATGCATGTGTGCAAGTGGCGTCACTTTGCTATGTTATTTATAGAAGAACATGCACTTTTGGTGTCAAAAATTGTGGTCGTAAACCGAAAGTAGTTACCCCTTAATGACATTTGACCCCAAAACTGTGAACACCTCAAAGGCACAGCCTAACAACAAATTCAACAATGCACATAAATGCAAGTGACGTCACTGTGCGATGTTGCTTGTGGGAGAAGAAGCAGATTGACAGAAGAAGAAAGAAGAAACCACTGAGATGCAATACAAATTAAAAAGCTGTAGAACGAGGGTCATTCAAAACGTTTCTACATCCCCTTTTATAACTTTGGTTCTGTAAATGGTAACTTCTTTAAACTTATATATACTTATACATTAGAATGTCACCTTTACTTAGTTTCAAAAGTTTATTGATATCTTTTTCAGATTTTTGTAGGTGATCTCAGAACCATTATAAGATTTGATATACCGGAAACGGTAAAAAGTCGTAAAACATTTAAATGAAAAAAAATGTGTGTATATCCCTTACGACACAGTTATAAAAATGCATTTTATCTCCAAAAACTTATCCTAGCATCCAATTTCTACTGTTATATCTAATGGTCTTTCAGAGCATGAGAAACTGCTTGGAGACCATCAGCTGTACGAAATGACCTTTAAGTTCCGTCTGACAAGTGAAAATTAAAAATAAAGATATTCAACCACTTTTTGTCACTTGCTATTTTCAAAGTTTCCTTGGTGTTTAATTACCAAGGTACCATTTACATAGCAGGTTTAATATGCTTCCAGTTAGCCTTTTTCCAATACAGACAATTTCTGGATAATTGTCTTTTGGGCATTTTTAAGAAAAACAGTTCTTATCTAATTTAATCTTTTCTTTCTTTGCTAAAAAGCAACAGTTTTTGTTGAAGATGTGCAGATTTTTTGTCATTTTACATAATTTTCAATATTTTTCCTTTGCTATGTCAGCTATGTCGGTATCAAGCCGAGATGTTAGGACGGCGGTAGAACTTTTTGAATGACCCTCGAAAATTGTATTAGCGCGAAGATAATGGCGGGTTTTACATGCAACAATGTTTGCATTTAATAACCATTGATCGCTGTGAAAAATGTGTACCAACCCTAGTTGGTTCCATTAATGTGGCAAGAAAAATTTCTAATTCGGAAATGACTACATACACCGTGTCCTTCAAACTTACCAACAAATCCAGTGGTAGCGCTGACAGTATCCCCTCTCCTTTTCACTACAATGTCTATCATTGTGTCAGACTCTGTGACAGTATACTCAGCACATCCTAGATAATACCATGTGCCTAATGGTAGATTAAGAAAAGGAATTTTCCCTAATAAATACTATTTATTACTACTGACTCGTGCCCCCACTAGCTACGGTCATAATCACATGGTTCATTATCATAAATAAGATATTGTCCTCGTCGTCTATCACTACCATATGAAAATATTTGGTTTTTCTATATCAAATCATTGAATATATGAACGCATACGTTTTCAAGATTTTGACTTACTATGTTCTCGAGGTCTGTAATGTGCTTTTCAGCATCATAGTAGACAGAGCATATTCTTGCGAAGGCATTGGCTATAGGGAATGCTGGAATGCTATGGAATGTGTGTTTAGGATGTGATAATGGGATGAGATATGCATGAGCATCTTTTTTTTTCAAGTTGGGCTGTGTGCCGGTCGGGAACTTTGTTTATTTGTTTTCTTGTTTGATCATTTGTAACACTTTGGGTTGGCAAACTGTTCTTTCTTTCTTATTAATTATATTTACAATTTCCTCTTGTAGCGAGCAATCGTTCCCCATTGTGTTAATTTGTTCTTGTGCATGATGCGTAGCCCAGTTACATACTTCACTTGCTTAGTCACATTGCTTAAGCTTGCTCCTAATATAAGCCAAATATGATTTTGTACGGAAAGGGATACTTTATTAACAAGTAAGAAAATGATGACAAAATGAAAAGCTAACCTATTCTGTCATAGTCATAAATCGATATTACGGCTGTTGTCAGGTCACCAAGATCTTCTTGATTGGTGGCTGCGGTTGGTCCAGGGTTTGAAAGATAGATTAGAAATTCTTCTGTGCTCTCATGTAGGTCGTCGCTGTTAATCGTGATATCGAATGTCTTCATGAATTCAGCAGCCGCAAAGTTTATTGTCTCTGTCCCAAAATTCACATAATCCGCAGTCTCTGATGCACTCAAGGCCACCACTGTAAGATCTGAATAAAAATAAGTTTATAAAATGCGAATAGTATAGTATAGTATATTTTATTCACACACAAATCGTGGCCCTGAGGCCAAATTACAAGTGGTTTACAATATTAAAAACAATTAAACATTAAAAGATACAGTATATAAATATTACCAAGGAAAAATACAGCAACTGCTGTTGATAGAAAATAAAATATTGCACTTATTCAAGACATCATTCAACAACATTATAAATACACACCATTAAAAGGCTAAAATTGGCTCAATATTACATATTTAAAAAAAGTCAGAATATGCAAAACAGTTCAGGGCACTTAGTTATTCAATAAATTGATAAAGTATGGAATAGCGCTGTTTTTGAAACGATCGGTCCTTGCATAAAGTTGAGAGATATGATTTGCATTGCGAAGGACCCTGCCATGACTCTCCAGTCTGGTAGGAGGGATGAGATCTTTTGTTCGGATAGAAGTAGAAAGCCCTTCGGCCAACTTACGACAATGGTCCTCCCGCCTATCAGCTAGAGAGTCTAGCTGGCACATATTAAGAGCGTTGTCATAACCATCATACAATTTGCCCAGAACTATTTTGCAAGCTCTTTTTTGCAGCTGCTCCAAAGTATAATCTTGAGTTGTGGTGAGTGAGGAATGCCAAACTACATCGGCGTATTCAAGTAATGGTCTAACATATCCTTTATAAACTGAACATAATTCCTGGGTATTAAAACCAAACATTTTTAAAATCCTAAGCATATACAACCGACGATTGGTTTTGGACACAATTTCAGCAATGTTTCTATCCCATTTGAGGTTGTCCTGCATCCAAATACCCAAAATTTTTGCCTCAGAAACAAAGTTGAGAGGAATGTCATTGATTTTGATAACATTATTGGGTGGATTCCTCTTAAAGCAGACCTGTAGGGCTTGACATTTCAAAGGATTAAGTTTCAGATTATTATTGGCAGACCATTCACTGAATTCATCCAAAACATCTTGAATTTGGCTGGATTTGGGGTGGATGCAGTTCTCAACAATTGTCAGATCGTCGACATACTTCCAACATTTTGTTTTAGGCACACTACTTGAAACAGCATCATTGATTATAATCTGAAAGCCTATTGGGCCTAGTTTTGTACCTTGTGGGAGACCTCCATTTACAGTTTTGTAGTCAGAAAGAACATGTTTATAACGAACACACTGTTGTCTATTGCTGACAAAGTCAGACAACCATGGCACAATAGACTCACGGACTCCCATATGGATAAATTTCTCCATAAGCAGAGTATGGTCGATCAAGTCAAATGCTTTTGAGAAATCCGTGAGTACCACTGTGCCAACGTTGCCAGCCTTGTCAGCGCCTTGATGAAGAAAGTGAAGCATGCTAATTAAATAATGTGACGTTGACACACCTTTGACATTACCAAACTGTTGGTGGTCAATTTTATGACTTACATCCGAAGTCCATTTTAAAGTGAATGCTTTTGACAAGGCATTGGATTGTTCCAGTTTGCATCCAGAATCCACATTAGACCCCTAACTTTATTTACGAAATCAAAAGATTAGATTATCATAACAACAAAGCGGTAATCTTTTGTGGGGTCTAATGTCAATTCTACATTAAAAAAATACCGTTTACAGAATTTATTTTCAATTAATTCCAAAAAAATGGCGTATATAAGATTGAAATAAATTCTCTACCTTCTATACTAGATCAATTGTGACGCAAGTTGTTATCAAAAATTGTTATGATAGATATACAGTTAATTACATATATTCCATTACCTATCTGATGGTACAGTTTTTACACAGAAAATATTTATTTGAAAAACCTGCCACTCGGCTTTTTCCGGAAAGGTCAGAGGGCTGCCGTGACCTGTGCAATAATTACAATTAAAATTTTTCTTATTCTAACTAACAGCAAGCGTTTCTAAAATACAGTATGGCGAAATGTGGTGTACTCTAAAACCAAGCTTTCTCAGCAATTTTAAAAATATCCCATTGAGAAAAATGTTGATGCGTTGGATGGAATGTGGGTAGAGCTTTACATTGCTTTGTTAGTTTATACATATTCGTTTGAATATCCTGAAAAAAGTGACATTTGGCAGGTATAAATCCTTGACATGTAACAGATTGTAAACAAATCACTGCATGCAAGGAGAGGTCGCTATAGTCTCTTTTACAACACTGTAATCAACGCCGGCCGTATAGTGGGTGCGTAATGTATACGAGCGATCTGTGTATTTGGGGTTGCGAATATCCAATTATTTAGCGGGCACAGTTGAATCTATGCCCGGGGCACCCGGGGGTGCCACTGTAATGGTGAAGGGGGGTATCAGGCGCGTCCGTGGACTCACAAAAAGCACCCTAAACAAGTATTGCTGAGACTGAAATTTGCACCCCTAAACAAGTATAAGTAGCGTGATTTGCTACCCTAAACAAGTAGTTGTCTTTTCTCTACCCCTAAACAATTGATGCAATTATTACCCCTAAACAACAGACCCCTAAACAATTGATGCAATTATTACCCTAAACAACACTAAGAAACAGGTGCTTTTAACCATAAAATAAGTAAGAAGCTGTTGCCTTGGTCAATTTTGGAAATAACTTGGACCAAAAACGTGTTTTTGCTTAATCCTTTATTAAATAAATGCATGTTATGAAAAGTTTGAACATGTTGAATGTAAAAGTTTCAACTTCAAAGGTTCATAACTTGAAAACTGAGCCCCCTACGTACATATGAACTGTATCAAGAGATAGAGCTCTTTAAAATAAAGCTTTTCTGAAAAAATTGGACAGACGCTCCGCCGTCTGACAGAGAAATTTAAGGTTTCCAAGAGCTTGCTTTTTAATCACAAGTCACTTATTCACAGAGCTTACCTATAGTACTAGTAGTAGCCTCCATTAAAACAATAGTTTAAGGATGCACAACTATGTTTTCTCAAAATTTGAGTTGGCAAAATCCCTAAAAAAGTAAGTCCTAAATTTATTAATTTATTCAATTTGACAACTGGCTAAATTGCGAAAAAACAAACAACCAGGTTTTGAATTTGGAGTTAATAGGACATCAGTAAGGGAACAAACCAAAAGATCGATGACGTCCTATAAACGAAACTAGTTTCGTTTAAGGGGGAGGGGGTAAAAATACTCGATTACGTTTGTACAAAAACATCGGTCTGAAGTATGTGTTAATATTATTATTAGTTTCAACATTTCATTATTACGTTTCTGGCAGGGAGGGAGGGGGTCGGCTGAGAAACGAAACTAGTTACGTTTATAGGACGTCATCGATCTTTTGGTTTGTTCCCTAAAGTGGTCAAACATCGTTTTTTAGTATTTATCAATTATTAATTTAAATGAATAGGACTGGCAACCCACTAATTTAAGAAAATCATTGATCAATACATCATTAAAACAGTCAAGTGTCAATGTCAATTAGAATACTATGATAGCAGTTGTCTATGCATGGTTAAAGAAAAATATATTAATGTGCCCGTGCTGCACCATGAGAAAGTCACTACAAAACAAAGTCGAAAACCATCTTGTAGGCTTATTCTTTTGCACAAAAGGGACAAATAGACCTAAATAGTTAACTAAATACCTTCAGAAGACAATGCATGTGTAGCAGTTAGATAGTTAATAAAAAATATTAATGTGCATGAAAAATCGGCAAGTTGGAAGAAAATCATTTCGGAAACCATCTTGTAGGCCTATATAGTTTTTTTTTAATGTGCATGCATCATGCGAAAGTCGGGAGAAAAACAAAGTCCGAAACCATCTTGTAGGCTTATATTTTTGCACCGATAGAGCTAAATAGTTAACTAAATACCTTCAGAAGACATAGCATTAGATGGTTGAGTAAAATATTAATGTGCATGAAAAATCAGCAAGTCGGAAGAACATTATTTCGGAAACCATCTTGTAGGCCTAGCCATATAATTTTTAATGTGCATGCATCATGCGAAAGTCGGGAGAATAACGCAGTCGGAAACCATCTTGTAGGCTTATTCTTTTGCACCAATAGAGCTAAATAGTTAACTGAATACCTTCAGAAGACATAGCATCAGATGGTTTTAAGTAAAATATTAATGTGCATGAAAAATCAGCAAGTCGGAAGAACATTTCGGAAACCATCTTGTAGTCCTAGCCATATAATTTTTTTAATGTGCATATGCATCATGCGAAAGTCGGGAGAATAACGCAGTCGGAAACCATCTTGTAGGCTTATTCTTTTGCACCACTAGAGCTAAATAGATACCTGAATACCTTCAGAAGACATAGTATTAGATGGTTATTAAAATATTAATGTGCAGGAGAAAATTATTTCGGAAACCATCTTGTTGTAGGCTACAACAAGATGGTTTCCGTAGGCCTATTAAATAATTTTTTAATGTGCATGCATCAACGAAGGTCGGGAGAAAAATGATGTATATTTTTGCCAGTTTGGTATGGGTTAAGTGTCTAGTTTCGAAAGAATTGAGCCCGTTGGCAAAACCCCGGGGCAAAACTACCTTAAGTACGTAAGAGCTCCAAAAACATACCCTTTTACACCAATTTTACATGGATTTGATACCCTATTCGCGTTACGCACGTAACGTGCCCCCTAGTCTGAAAAAATACCCTTTTTACGTGAATTTACGGACGCGCCTGATACCCCCTTCATCATTCGAGTGGCCCCCCCCCCCGGGCCGGGGCACAGTTGCTTATGACGTCATCTTGATAGAAAAAGGGGGCACAGCTATTTTAATGACTCCACTTTTAACCAATCAGATGAGAGGAATCTATAATGAGGTATATAATCTTGTATAATTACTGTAGCCTTTTGAGTGACAAGTTAGGACTAACTGATCATAGTCTGAAGTCCAATCTGAAACACCACTAGCTGAATAATAGACTGGTTCTATTTTGGAAATTTGTGCTTATTTAAGCATCAAGCGGCAAGTTCGCGTAAAAGCTGGCAACCAAATTATTTTGGGTTAATTCGGGTATGCTAAATTCAAAAGCCTTATCTGCCAAGTTGTATTTGAAACCCGTGTCTCTTAAAAAGACCACCAAAAACCCCTACATGATCATACAGGAGGCAAATATTAAACATGCTCCAAATTAACTTAAAAAGCATGTGAAATTATTTGACTGGGCATAAGGACCACAAAAATGTAACATATCCAAGGTCAATTTGCATGCTGTACAGAGGTGAAAAATTAAAGTTGCTCCAATATTCGTAAGAATGGATGCAAATTGTCCTCAAGATCAAGGGATTCAGGAAAAGAATAGTTTTTACTTTCAGAAGATAGATAATCTTTCAAATCTTTGCTGCGTAACATGTGTAACTAGACATCGCAAATAGTGCAAACTATTCTTTTTCTGAAACCTCTAAGATAGGCGAACAATTTACCTCAACTTGTGCAAACTTTAAATTTTGACCCATCCAGCAAACACAAAACGTTTTCGGCATCATTCGTAAAAGTTTGTCAGAAAGTGTTTAAATATCGGGTTATATAAAGGACACATAAAGGGTATAAAACGTTTTCATAACATTACAAAACATTTGTTGATAACCTATTGCAAATATATTTGGCGAAAATTGTTTTACAATAACATTTTGAAAGAATTTCAAAGATATTGTTGAAGTGTGTTTCCGTGTTGAATATCAAGCTTACCGACTGATCCATCATTGTGGGTTGTTACACCTTTTCTTATTATTGTAATCTCCAATGTTTTCGTTCCCGTGGCCGTTGAAGGTTCAGTGACAGCATAGGACGCTCTATCCAAAATATACCAAGTTTGCGCTAGAACGAATTAAAACAATATGATGAATCAGTAAACTTTTTATGTAATAACTAGAGCATCTGTACACATTCTAGTGAATTATCACAACGTTTTGGACATCTGAGCATTTGACCCTAAGATGAATTTTGACCTCGGATGACCAGATTGTTTTTTGACATGTTCCTCTTATATCAAGAATTCTCTTCACCAAGTGTAAGCCTAAGCTGAACTTTGACCACGGATATGACCTCAGCTTGGTTTTTAAATTTAATACCTTTATAATTTGATTTTTTTTTTACATGTTCCCCTCTGTGATGTGCCCTGAGTAGTTTAAATTTGATTATTTATCTCTGTTTACAAAATTAGAGTTATTTCATGAGTGATGACATGTGTGGGGAATCCCTTCTCATTCATTAAGTTGTTCAAAACAAATTGAATCATATCTCATTTTTGATTATTGCTCTCTACAATGTTCAGTGTATTGCACCATTAGGGGAATTCCCGATAAGGTAAAGTGAATATGACATCATGTTGGGAAAACCACAGGAAGTGATGTAATGAGAAAGGTTAATGTTCTTGGGAATTCCCAGATTGCTCATCTAAGTGCATTGCCTTATGTTAATTGGAAATTCCCATTTCTAAAATAAGCTGAATGTGACAGAATGGTCTATTGATAGATTGTGAGTATAAAAGGTGACAGCAATTTAGTTGGCTCTTTGCAGAATATGAAAGGAGTTCAAAAAGAGGTACATTTGAACCAGTTTGAATAGCCAATAATGCTGGAGTCTGGTTTATAGAACAACATATCTGTCAATAAAATAACCATAATGAATTGAATACCTGAGTGCAAGAAGGGCCCAACTCCATCAAAACTGTTTTTGAGAAAAAACGTAATATTTGGAAAAGTTTTATAGACAGAAACTTTTCATCTTCAGGGGACCTTTAATACATGAACATACAATATTACATACATTCAAAATTAGATATGATTAAAGCTAATGTGGATTCGGCATTTGAAAAATAAAATAAAAAGGTACTAACAAGCACAATCGCAGCCTGAACCTAAAACCGGAGTTTGAGAGTCATCGTCCACGACATCAACGGTAATTTTGTCGTATCCGGTGTCAACCATGCATAAGTTGTTATCCTTATCCGCACAGCTTTCGAAAGACAAAGTTAATGTGAACATTTCGGTATTTTCAGGAACTGAATCTCCTAGTATTGTTATTATATTATCGGCACATTTCGCCTTGTTGCCACCTAGATTGTTGATTGGTATTTTTAGTGGTTCTGTTCCCTCGTCAAAGTCGTCTGCTGCTGTTGGGTCAGCGCCGACATGATCTATGGTCACAACTGCGTTTATATGAACAAGAAAGGAATATAACGTGATTAATAAATCAATATTGTGTGATTTCAAAAAAAAAAAAAAGATAAAATTTGTTTTCCACATAATGTTAGTTTTCACTGATCACATTATGTCCCCATTTATTTTCGAGCAAAAAAATGAGGCAAAACAAAGAAATTACTAATTCATTCCAGCGCCTGTAAGTATAATTATCGTCAATGCGTGATAGCTCATCGATCGTTATTGAGCTTCATGGTTTATTAGAAAACACAAATTTTATTGTTATTACAGCACTTCAGGCAAAATCATTAATGATATTTTAGTACACCATTACCACTCAGTACGCCACTGACCAGCTTCTATTGTTATGCATAGTTGCGCCTAAAAGTCGATCGATACGTGTTGAAATTAACAAAATTCAGAGATACACCTTTTTGTTATGAAATTCATTTTCTCGGTCAAATATAAAGCAATTGTTTTAGTGCTTAGATTTACTTTTTTTTAAAAACAAAATCTTGGTGTTAAAATTAGGCTTGAAATTATGTATTTCAGTGCAAGATTTTTGATTTTTACAACTTCGCCCGTGAGCTTTTTTCGTATTTTTTTTTTGCGTTTCTAATTATATTTCGCTAAATAAAGATATTTCCCACCTCTGTAAGGCACATCGTGTGGGTCTATATTATAGTTTTGTCAGATTTCACCCTTTTTCACTCAAACGAGAGAGAGAGACAGAGGGAGAAAGAGAGGGGGGAGAGAGAGAGAGAGAGAGAGAGAGAGAGAGAGGAGAGAGAGAGGGTGAGAGAGAGAGTCAGAGGGAGAGAGAGGAAGTGAGAGAGAGAGAGATTATTGATATAATTATACTTACAAAATTTCGCACCACTGGGATTAACAGGTCCTTTGCAAAGACAGAAACTGAAATCTAAATCCACACCAGTGGTTTCAGTAACCTCGAACGTTATTCCTGCGCATTGCATGAAGCCAAATACTGAAAAGAATATTACAAGTCAATTAATAGAAGTGGAGGGATGAAGATACATTCTTCTTTTGTCACGTAGAGTGCTCAATCCTTACGGAAAGCAAGGTATACATAAAAAGAAGAAAATGTGTAAATTTACTCCATGTTAATTCACTACAGTCGGTTTCTTTCTTTCTTTCATGATTGCTTTATCTCATTCATTCATTCATTCATTCATTCATTCATTCATTCATTCATTCATTCATTCATTCATTCATTCATTCATTCATTCATATCATTCATTCTTCATTCATTCTTCATTCATTCATTCATTCATTCATTCATTCATTCTCATTTCAAACTTAATTTTTCTTAGTTCCACATTCATGCCTTCTATCATCTTTTAATTTTTGCATGTTGTACTCTCTATTTCGTTGTATTTATGTTTCACTTCCCTTCCTGACGTTTTGCTTTATTCTTTTTCTCCATTTTCTTTGTGTCTTACTTTCATATCATGGATTTATTCTTACTTTAACTTTACATATATCGTTTTCTTTCTAATTTAAGGTTTTCTTTCTTTCTTTTCTCGTCATTTCATTCCTTCGTAAGGTTACTTTTTGATAGGCTTAGCCTACACCGTTTCTTTGTACCGTTTTGTCTGCAATTTCATACTTTTACTTTTCATTATTTCACTTTTCATTGTATCTTACTTTCATATCATGGATCCATTCTTACTTTTACTTAACATATATCGCTTTCTTTCTATTTTATTTTTAAGGTTTTCTTTCTTTTTGTTCTCGTCATTTCATTCCTTCGTAAGGTTACTTTTTAAATTCTTCTTTGATATTCATAGCCTACACTGTTTCGTCTGCAATTTCATACTTTTACTTTTCATTCTTTCAATTTCATCCTGTTTTTTCGTTAGATTTTTCCCTTCTGTTTTCATAACTTTTGTTTTAAATTCATTTTTACCCTCTCAGCACATTTTGTTTGCTTTCTACCTGTTTTCAGTACTTATTTTTTTAAATTTTGTTCTTTTCTTTCTTTTATATTTTTGCGGTGTTTTTCTTTCTTTCCCTTTCCTATCTTATTGTTCTTTATTTCTTACGTTCTGTTTTTTGTATTATTGGATAATAAACTGGCACTTCACTTTTTCAGTTAGATCTACACACATTTTGTTCGATCAAACATCACCTCATACAGATGTGCTTTGATACAGATATTATGAAAAGTTGAATTGACAAAATGAAACAAATTTTGGAATAAAAACGTGACTAACATCTTCAGAAGATAGCACACCAGTAACTCGATTCTATAAAATATCGCTTTATGATTCACATAGGCTTGATCCACCAGTCCTTCAACTGCTTACGCACGGTCATCGGGTTGTGCTTGCCATAAACACTTTATCAAAAAAAAAAAAACTGACGAGAGAATGCAGTTTAATTTGCCTGTCGAATAAAAAACGTGATAGTTTCACATTTATCCCGGTTGCTGAAATTGCCTTGATAATTTCGCGGGCAGGACCTCAGCGCTGTTTGCCGCTGCTAAGGTTCATTCTATGTCAGTCAAGCATTCAGATCGGACGTAACATTTTTGCCCACCCACCACTCCCTTTATGTTAGGGTTGATCGGGTTAAAATTGATCAAAATAGTGGACAGGGCGTCAAAAATGAGTATCACAAGAGTGAGACAAATCACATAAAGGTTTCATCTTTAAGTCAAAATGTAATTAAGAATGAAATGAAATCAGAATATGTTGGATGTCACTTTTCTTTGTGTTGCATAGTAATATGACTATATGAGTGTACGTGTGTGAGTAGTTCACTTCAGCTTCAGTGTCTATCTCAGCAACATGTTTTATTCTGTTGCGCAGCTGTAATATTCATTCTCAGTGAAATAGTGTGGTGAAGTTTGCTTATGCCTCAGAAGCATTAGTAAAATTGATTTTAATTTGTACCATTTTGAGTGTTGAAGGAGAAAGGAAAACATAATTGGTCGAGAGCCCTCGGGTTAGAATATACGGATGTTCTTTCCGTGCGTAATAGTATGACTAAGGTTTGAGAGTGCGTGAGTAGATCATTTCAGGTTCAGTTCTAATTCAGCAACACGTTTTATGCTGTGGCGCAGTTATAAATTTCCAAATATCGTTAAAAAATAGTGTGGTCAGTCTTGGGCGGTATTTTGGTTGATGAATGTTGTATATAGCGGGAAGGAAAGAATCAACACCAGGTTGGCATGGGGTAGCTAGACAGGGGCCAAGTACTATGCCCTCAGAATTTTCTTGTTCAACAAAATATAAGTAAAAAGGAAATAATGTGATCAAGTTTTTATGAGGTTGCGCAGCCGGCTAGTTATCGCGTTGAATTCTAGAGTAGGCTGTCCTATTGTATTTAGAGTAGGCATCATAACCTAGTGATGTATACGATATCATAAGGTTTCAGAGCATGGCAATGTTTTGGATCAATTTTCTAAAATGAACAATTTAATGTACATAATTATACATATATTACATTAATAAGTTCTATTTAGTCTTCCGAATCTTCGTGGGTAGTTGCCTACTAGAAGATTTGGTGTTGGTTTCTGCTGATGCCCACCATGTAATCTAAATATGAATATAATATGAAAATGAGAAAGGGGTCAGCCATTTAATTTCTTTTGATATATGTAAGTCCGCGGCTTTTTATATTGTCATCGTTAGATGCAGTCTTTATATTCTATCCATTGTTAGATGGAGTCTTTATATTTTCTCTATCGTTAGATAGTGCATCGCCAGTATCCAATCCTGGCGAAATAGTTCCCTGTGTGTTAAGGGAACTTTTGGTTTATAAGCGCAACTGGCTTTCGAAGTAGTTGTTTGGGAGGCTCGGTCAGGTAATTACTGCGAGCGAAAAAGTTGACCATAAATCAATAAATATTAGTTGGCTGATTCCAATGAATTTTCTCAAAGCATTGCATGAATAAATTATGCGTTCTTTCTGAATGACTGACAAGATTTCCAAAAATTGGTGTAAGGGTTTTTTTTTATTTCAGTGTCTGGGGATAATTTAGATATTAAGTTTATTTATCATCCCTGAAAGTTTTTGGTAACCATTAAGTAAACACTTTATCCAAAAAACTGACGAGAGAATTTAGATATTAAGCTTATTTACCATCCCTGAAAGTTTGGTAACCATAGATCCTTTATACAACACCCTTGCAGAAAAATAGCTCCTGTGTCAGATCAATCAGGTCTATTCATATTAAATCTTTAACATAACAAAGAAAAGTATTTTCCCCACCTTTTTTAAGAGTCTTATAAGAATTGTAACAATTCTTATGTTTTTCTTTATTTTTTGAAAATTCCCTTAATTTTGACAGTTTTTGATTTTTTTTGCCCACTTAGGAAGGAGCTGTGGTTACCACACTTTCAGGGATGGTAAATAAGCTTAATATCTAAGTTTGTTTTGGATACAGTGTTTACTTTTTTTGAATTTTTTTCCCATTTTCTATTTTAGGGAATGTTAGAAACACTGTAGCTTAAAATAGAAACACTTAATTGGAAAAAGCTGACGAGAGAATTTAGATATTAATCCTATTTACCATCCCTGAAAGTTTGGTAACCAGAGCACCCTTCCATGTTGGCTAAAAAAATTCTAGAATTTAGGTAATTTAGTGTTTCTAGGAAAAATAAAAAAATCATACAAAAGTACCAACATTCCTTTTAAATATATACTTAAGTAACACTAAGTTAGAAAATAAACTTGGTTTGTATTATTCTGTGATATATTGGCAGCGTCAAACTTTTATATACAACTGCTATAAAGGAGAGAAAACTCAGTTTTAATAAAATCTTTGTTTTCAAAAATGTGGTTATTTTGAGAAATTGGCAAAGTGCCAAAAGCCCTTCTCTGTAGTAATTCAATGGGATTTTGAGATGACAAAAATCAAAAACTTGGCAAGTAAGGTTTTCTCATCAATTCACACATCCTATATCATTTTCAAGGAGTTCTGAGCATGACACCGTAGCCGATAAAGCCACCTTAAACCATTATTGTGAGTACAATGTATACCGTTTTACCAAATATTCATTAAATTACTTTGTACTATTTTTACATTGGTACTGACTCCCTCCATTTTCAATCATATTTTTTAATGAAATAATGTCCCCCCCAAGAGGGGCCAACCACTTTGCTGCTGCTACTGAGGCTATCACCGCTGCCGCCACCATATGATTATTACCATTTGAGGACCTACCCCTATACTTCTGCTGCTGCTACCCCCACCATGGGTATGATCAGGTTACCTGTGAGAACTTTGACTGATGTCCATTAGTTGCTTAAATACCAGACTACCTGTCGATATCGCAGAGGGTGTCTTTCATGCAGCAAGGGTCAACCAATCACATATATTCTTTATAAAGCGCATGCGTTCACAAAACCGTGAAGCCTAAATGTAATTACTGAAACAAGATATTCCTGAAAAAAAAAAATTGGTGTCAGTTCCAATTTACAACGTAATTATTATTTGAATGTAATGTTAAAGATGGAACTGCATGAGAAGTTTTGCGCTGCAGCACTGACAGGAACATTTAGTGGTAGCCTAGTTCATTTATCATTAAATAATTATACACTTACATATGTGTTTTGGCGCAGCGTCAGCCTTCTATTCTAGCTAAAACGTTTTAAAAAAAAAAAAAGGAGGTAGCTAATTTGCATATTTTTGCGACAAAAATCACATGGGATCTTAAGACTGCTCCTGCACCATCCCACCAAATTAAATTTCTATACGCCTCACCAGTTCCAAAAATGGCAAAAACCTTTTTAAAAATAAAAATATTCAAAATGGCAAAAAGCGTTTTTAAAAATAGAATAAAAAGGAAATGAGGTGGCTGATTTGCATATTTTGTGACAAAAATAGCATCTGATCTTAAAACTGCTCTTAACCATCACCCCACCAAATTACATTTCTATATGCCTCACCAGTTCCGAAAAATGGCCAAAAGCATTTTGACAAATAAAAAAACAGGCAAATGTGGTGACTAATTTGCATATCTTGCGACAAAAATCGCATCTGATCTTACGACTGCCGCTTACCACAACCCCATCAAGTTACATCCCTATACGCCTCACCAGTTCTTCAAAATGGCAAAATAAAAAAAAACCCAAAACAATTTTTAAGTTAAATATGCAAATTAGCTACCTAATTTGCATATTTTGCGCCAAAAATTGCACGAAGTCTTAAGGCAGCCACTTACCACCACCCTACCAAGTTACACCCCAATACACCTCACCAGCTCCGAGAAACTAACCTGGAAGCCAAAGGCATTTACACAATACAAATGTAAAAGACCCCATTATAGCATAAGGCAATTTATAAGTCATTTTAAATGATTTTGAATGTGACGTATAAAATTTGTCTATAACACAGGGAGATATAAAATGTAGGTATTTGGGTACTTTTTGTTCAATTTTCACAGACATTGAAGGATTTTGACCCAATGTTTTTTTTTGTCTGTTTACCCCAGGGTCGCTGAAACAAAGAATTATATTAATTAAGGGGGTACTACACCCCTATGGTAAATTTGTGACTATTTTTGCATTTTTCTCAAAAATTAATAACACACTGGTAAAAAAAGTTATGTATATCATTGGGGCAAGGAATCCAATTACTACACTGAAATATCAGTGACTCAAGACGAGCAGTTCAGTATATATGATATGGAATGAGGTACATTCGAGCGGTACCTCTTTTCTTATCATAAATAACGAACCGCTTGTCTTGGGTCACTGAAATGCCAGTGTGGTAATTAGATTCCTTGCCCCTATAATATACATAACTTTTGTTACCACTGTGTTATTAGTTTTTGAGAAAAATGCAAAAAATAGACACAATTTTATTGAGGGGTGTAGTACCCCCTTAAATCACCTAATTTATAATTAATAAAGGACAAAGTAAGATAAAAGCAAAAGTATGCTTCATTTAGTTAAACAATAAATAGTAACATCCTTGTTGTGTACAAAAAATAACTCTATACGACAATGCAAATCAGGATCAATGCATGGAGTAAGTCCACAAGGAAATGTTGATTTCCCAGCGGATGGAACAGCCATTTTTTTCAGAGGGAGTATGTAAATTAAATGGAACAGCCAATTATAGCATTAAGGGGGTACTACACCCATCGCATTTTTTTACGGGTTTTTTGCATTTTGTGAAGAAATGAGAAAAAAAAATTGGACATATTGGTATGCAAAATGAAGGGGCAAATCTTCTCGTTCTATTGGTGGCATCGGTATCAATGTAGCTTACAAGCTTTTGAAGGTAGAAGCCAAAAGGTGGTACATCACTGATGTTTTAAATTCACTTCATTTTGGAAAGCTTGCTATCAACGGATTTCGTTAAAATTTTGGATATGTGTTGCTAACGCATTAGAGAAATAATGTTGATATGTAAAATGGGAATAAGTGGTTCCTGATGGCTTCATGAACTTGGTGATTTTCAGTGCTCCACATCTATCAAAAACGAACTGGTTAAAATGCTTCTATTTTCAATGTTGAGCTATATTTTGTATTTTTAACTAGCGACATTATTTCACTGAAACTTAATTAAGCCATAGGTAACAGGTTACCACAACCATACTACAGCAATGTTGAAAAAATTGCATTTCTCGTCACCTATACCCACCATATTTCGTAAGTGCGTTAAGCTTACATTTTGCGATTTTGGTAACTATTTTATCTTTTGTTTTCTAACCCATTTCAACTAGGAACTCCAAAATTGATACAGTGATAGCATATTTTAAGCGGAGTCATATCATTTGTAACTTACCTATGATTGTCGCTATCCAAGGCAAAAAAATCAAATATTGTGTATATTTCCATAGAGTTCAGCACGATATACGGTAGCCGAATTTTGACACACGACAATTTTGACAAGTGTTCACCCACAATCCATTGCGTTATACGAGTTGCCGAGTTTTGGTATATATTTAGGTATTTTTTAAGATCAAATTCCGGCGTATGGGGCAATCCCAATACGGAGCCATGGAGAAGGAAAAAACAAATTTTAGACAAGCCAAGACGGGCCGGGCCGGGGGCACAGGAATTTGGGAAAATTTGGCAGATCGAAGGGGGGAATTTTTGGCGCACATTAAATGGGACACGACTGATTTTTAAATAACACGCACAAGGCTTTGGAATCACGTCACGGGTAGGCCTATGCCTACAGAATAGAAACGCAGTCAAAATCATGAAAAAAATTCCTGCACGTTTATATCCGGCACGCTCAGGCCTATAACGTAGGCCCTACGCTCGAATTTAGACATTCCCATCTATACAATTTTAAAGGCCTATCCAGTGATCCCAGCAAAGTGTGAAAAATTAAAATTGTTTATAATGTCTAAAAGTGAAGGATAAGTCATTTAAATTGTCATTTAATATTTTTGAAATGTATTTGGCATATGATCCTAACAGCAGTAGGCCAATTGACAAAGTTGAAGCCCGATATAATGTAGGTGGCCTATCATAGGCTTATCAGATTCGTGTAAAATGTCTGATGATTTTTTCCCGGGATGAGATTTTTTGGCTAAACCACTAATAGGCCTACTATAACAACAAACAGGGACAACAAAGGCGATTATGAAGGCCGGGGAAGGGGTAAGGAATTCAGTTGGTAGGCCTACACCATTTGGAAATCCCCCAGTGAGCCCCTTATCATGCTTATTTCATCATCTAATATTTTAATTAGGCTATATGACTGCCCTGGCTATAACCTTTAACTTTCATTTTTCCGTGTTACCTTTAAAATGTAGGCCTACGCCTATTATTTTGCGGAATTGTAGGCCTATACTCGTGATTTTCACCGCTGATTAAGTTTATATTATCGCAACTCGCCATCTGGGGTGGTGAATTTCTTTCCCCATGCCAACAAATCAAAGTTGCCCCAAAGGCGGGGTAACTTTGGTCATGTAATTTTAACCCCTAGGGCACCCTTACAAAATTATTTAAAATCTTTTTCAACTTCAAAGTGTAGAAGGGAAACCTAATGTCACCAAAAAGAGTTAATTAGAAATACAATTGGTTTTGTTTGGAAGCAGTGGTTTTAAAAAAAATGTGCATTGACATTGGCCAATATCTATGGGGTGTAATAGGTCTACTATTATTTATTATTCACTTTTTCTACTCACTTTATTAGGGCCTACCATTTAAAATGTCTAAAATTGCGGTATTGTTAAAATGTCTTAATTTGCGGAAATGAGCAAATTTCTCATACGTCCAGTGCCGTACATATAAGCTACCCCAACCCCCTGTGGGAAGTCCGCCCCCCCCCCTTTGGATGCGGTCGCCCTGAAGAATTTTACTAGGGTCTTTTTTGTACTTTTGAGCCTATTTTGTTTCGTTAAAGATTTCCCCCTTGAATGAGGGTTCCCCTTTCACTCCTTTGCCCCCCCCCTTAAAAAGTCCTAGCTACGCCCATGATCCCCCATGACGCCACTTCACGGGGAGGGGGGGGCAACATACATTTCTGGTGGGTATGCTCCTGGGGTATGCTCCCCGAATTTAGTAGGGTCCGGGGACTGAGCTCCGGGGGTGCTGACGGCGTACCGGGGTAGGCCTACATGCCGGAAAGGGATCATTTTTGGAGCTGCCAATAAATATAAAAGGTGGTCTTTTGGAGCTGCGAATAGTCAAAATTGGGTCTTTCTTGGCTTTCTGGGTGAATAACGCCTGAAAAAAACCAGACATGTGAAGAATGATCGAGCGATGTAGGTCTTAGAGCTGAAATTGTCAAGTTTCCGTGTTTACGTATGCCTGCGCCTGCGCCTGCGCCTATAGCTCTATTTTGGTCACGGGTCTTTTGGAGCTGCGGAATCCAAAAAATGGAGGGGGGGGTCTTTCCGGGAGAGCATACCCGTATGGTCTTTTGTGTTAAGTTCCAACGCTTAAAATTCAATTTTAATAACACGACGGTCACAATCTTGATTTTATCAGGGATTTTACCAAGAGAAGGTGCTAGGCATACATGCTCATGTTTGAATCTGGCAACTTTGAACTTATGCGGTAGTCTTGTAGCCGTCCGGCCCTGTTCAGTTTTATACACGCATTTGAATAGGAATTGTTTTGCGCACTTACCTAATGTTTATGGAGCACATTTTCTTCATTAGTTTGTCAAGTTGATGTCAAATATTCTATTCTATATTATTTGGCAATAGTGGTTTTTTTTGCCTATAGTAGCCTATGTCCAAACATGGTCCAATGTTGTAATTTGTTGTTTTTGATCGCAAAGGTCGGATATTTTTATTCCCGATTTAACTGTGCACCCGCCGGAGGGCTTCGCAAGGGTGCAGAATTCGGCGAAAGTTTGACGGTAAAACACTAAAACGCATTCGATCCTTAATTTTATTTCAACAAAATTTTTGATTAGGTAGCATATTAATGAGGCGGCTACAATTGTTTTTACCAAATCTTAAAGAATTATTCTCAAATGTCTGACCTGTGTATTTCCTATTGGTAATACAAATTGACGTGTCAGCCCTAAACATACATAGGCAGGTCGTATTTTGGACTGGTAGCAAGTCTAATACTGTATGTGAATATCGATGAATGTTAGAAACGGCAGATGAAACCGGTTGTGACGGAGACTACGTGGTAGCGTCCTTAACAACCAGTCAACTTTAAGACAAATAGGTGAAAAGGGACACTTTCACGATGTTTTTCATATTTTTTTATTTCACATGATCAGTGCATATATCGCCTAGCTTGAAATGATAAAATATTTTTTTAGACCAATCAAACCAATATATGGGTGTAGTACGCCCTTAAACATGATCTGTTCTTTCAAAGGTCAAACGGAAGGAAATACAATACACTTCAGAAATTAATTTCATGGATGACGTGTCAAAACATATTCAATAACACAACAATGAATGCAATATTGTTGTGTAGTGTCTGTTTATCAGATCTCTAGTCAACAGATATAAAGCAGTATACAGACTTTTTATTGTACGTACAATATTGTATGTACAATATGTACGTTATTTAATCTATTGCCATTCTATTTCCAGTAATGTTTAAGTTCTAACGAATGTTTGATGACGTAAAATCGATAATATATTTCTGCTAGATATTGTATGCAACATATTATCGATTTTTCGTCATCAAACATTCGTTAGAACTTAAACATTACTGGAAATAGAATGGCAATAGATTAAATAACGTACATATTGTACATACAATATTGTACGTACAATACTCGGAGTCTGAAGCGCGCTTTAGGCTCACTCAGTCATTTATGAAGCAATAAAAACGATCGAATTTGGTGTTGACCTGGTTGAAATGAGCAAAATTTTGAGTTACACCTTTTTAAACAAGACAACAAATAAACACAAATCCCGGCCGGCACACAACCCAACAAAGGAATGTGCCGGTATAAGATTCGAACCCACGACCTTCCAATCACTAGACGGACGCTCTATCCATTAGGCTACCCTTCCCCTTTTTTCAAGTTGGGTTGTGTTGTGTGCGGGTCGGAATATGTGTTTATTTGTTGTCTTGTTAATTGTAACACTTTGGGTTTGTTAACTGTTCTTTCTTTCTTATTAATTATATTCAGTTTCCTCTTGTAGCGAGCAATCGATCCCCATTGTGTTTATTTGTTCTTGTGCAGGATGCATATCCTCCTTCCCTACCTAACTTGTACTTGTATTACGACTCGTATGCTGGGGAAACGATTATTAAAGCATCAGCAATGATCTCCTGTACGTGAGTAGTTTTAACAACCGTTTATCAGTGGGAGCTGGTGACCTAATGGATTGAGCGTCCGTCTAGTGATCGGAAAGTCGTGGGTTCAAATCCCATGCCGGAACATTCCCTTGCATTCCGGGATTTGTGTTTATTTGTTGTCTTGTTCAATTGTAACACTTTGGGTTTGTTAACTGTTCTTTCTTTCTTGTAGCGAGCAATCGGTCCCCATTGTGTTTATTCATTAGTTTATCTTAAATTGACCAAAAAACTTTCTAATAAGGCCAAAAAACAATATATAACTTTTTGGCAAAGAATAATTAACTTACAATTTGACAGAAATCGTATATTAACAAAAGTCCTGTACGTTCGAGTGTACGTGGCATGTAATCACAAGTTTTCTTATTTCAATGTCAAACATCTTATATGGAAAATTAAACGGACAAATAATGTATAAATTGTTGACAAGGAATGATTCATAACTGGGATTATGTATGCATTATTACAAGCCGACGACGGATGTCGGCTTGTTCTGTCTCTTCTCAATTCTTCTTTCTTTCTTCTTTCCTCTGGCAACCGCAATCAACTGCATCTAGCTTCGCAAGGGATTGACAGATTTCAACCAAACTTGACCCAAAAGACCACTGGGCTAGGCCAAACCTTCCATTTGACTTTGACCTTGCTGTGACCTTTGACCTAGCTATAATGGTCAAAAATGTGATTTCACAAAAATGCTACTCCTTCCACAAATTTCATGCGATGAGGACATGGTTATATCATGTGACTCGACTTTAGTCGGTGTCTATAGGGTGTGCTCAGATAAGGGGTCAAAGGTCATTAAGGGGTCATTTCCGGTCAAAGTCTAAAAATATTCAAAAAATCACTGTCTTTACAAATTACATAGCAGAGAGTCGCCATTAGCACACATGCATCGCTACTAGCCAGGGTCTTTAGGATGCCTACAGTTTGGGGGTCAAAGGTCATTAAGGGGTTACTTCCGGTCATAAACCAAAATTATCAAAAATGTTCAAAAATTTTTTATCTCAAAATGTAAACAGACCAGAGTAATATAATCATCATACATGAATCAGTGTTCCTGATGCATGCATGGTATTTTATTTAGGGGTCAAAGGTCATTAAGGGGTCACTTCCTGTTTTTAGCTAAATAACTTTAAGAATTTTTATCTCAAGAACTGAACATGTTAGAATTTTTGAATTAAAATTGGAACAATGCATTTTGTCGGTGTACGTAAGGTTTTTTTTTTTTTTTTTTCAAAGGTCATTAAGGGGGTCAAAAGGTCAATCAAAAATTAAAAAAAAAATCAAAATCCATGTTTAAGTTCCGAATAAGCTGAAATTCACCAGGAATATTTCTTATGACATCCTAAGCACAATGCAAGAGCAGTTGACCCCATCCGTAACCCAGGGGTCAAGTTATAGGGGTCAAATTGCGGCTTGTATTCAGCGTCTGTTGACTCTAGTTTTTACATGGTTTACATGATTACTTGATTACTTGAAGCATAAAAATTTCCATTGATCCAATGAACCGTAAAGTAAATTCTGTATAGTTAAGAATTAAGTTCATTACACATGTTACATGTAGGCGTTTGAATTTCACTATTGAATTTAGTTACGATGATAAAATGAGGAACGACTTCCATTTTATGCATCATTAAAGTTTCAAAATTAAATTAAATTTACAAAATTAATTCAAACAAAATAGGTAGCAAATTAGATCATTGTAAATGATTTTAATAGTGCGCTCTGAAAATTAAAAATGTGCAGTTTTTCATTGCTTATCTCTGCTTTAGATGCCCTCTTCCATTTTTATGCATCATTAAAGTGTCAAAATTAAATTAAATTTTCAAAATTAATTCAACCAAAATAGGTCGCAAATTAGATTATTGTAAATGATTTTAATAGTGCGCTCTGAAAATTAAAAATGTGCTGTTTTTCATTGCCAATCTCTGCTTTAGATGGATGAGGATGGCACTCTCATCATCAATGACATATAAATTATAAACGAATAAATACGTTCACATCATTCCTTTCAAATTAAAAAAACAACAACAACAAAGATTCAAAATGTTTGCCTCTTGTTTCCTGTGTGTTAATTACTTAATTTATCGTATAACTGGCTGTAAAATGTAAATCTATATGGGATGTATAGAAGGCAGGAACCTGGGTTAGATTCCAGAGGGAGTGTACGGTACCTGTAAGAGACGCAGCTATCAGAAAAGGACTAGCTCAGATCGTGCGCCAAATAAGTTTGCAGTTCAGAAAGTGCAATTATTTCCTAGCATTGAAAAGATAGGCACAGCTGGGAATCGAACCTGGAACCTCCCCATTGTGACAGTGTATGAACACTAAGCCAACTAATTATTAGCTGTGCAGCTGTGAGAAGTTTAATATAATCCTTGATATTGCTGAATAGAATAAATCAATACTGATATTTATCTAATGTACGATGCTATTCAAATAGACGTTCCATAGAAACTAGGAATAATTATGTGAAATGGCTATCAATCGATCAATCAAGTTTTCAATTAATAATAAACCGATGAATCATGGAATATTACTAAATACTTACTAATCTACCAAAGAAATAAATAAGTCAGTAAATAAATAAACAAATAAACAAATACATGATGCAGATCCAGTTAGTATTTTAGTTACAAAATTCCAAACATTCTATTATTTATATATTTCTGATATACACGCAAAGGGGCTGTACTTTTTGCATTTAATATCCGCGCCTTATCGATAATGGGTCTTTCACTCCACTATCAAACTGCTGTGTTCCCTATAGGATTATGTATTGACCAGGTCCTAAACAACTCAGTCGTAAGCTGTATGCGTTATAACAGATCACAGTACCCAATCAACCATACTAGAAGGTCAGACATTGCTGAATAGCAGGGCATTATACAAAGAGATACTTCATGTAAGTGCCAATCACAGCACACGTTCGAGATTAACAGTTTGGTGTATCCTTGGTATAAATCAAAATAATTGTCAATAAACGTATCCAAAGCAGTATAATATAGACATAGACGCAAGCTTTCATGCGGGAAATATAAACACACTTGCTATAGTCCTGCTCTCTTTTATGAGATATTGATACGGCACCAAAGACTACAGCTGTTCTGAAGTCAGCCAGGAACCCTGTTTCCAGACGAAAATTTGGACGTTGTCACAATGAGTTCAAAGTAATTATACCGTCAAGAGACCACATATATGAATGGCCAAGTGGTCCAAAAAAACGCGTAAGATTAACGTGTAAGGTTACACGTGTAAGATTGCATCTTACACGTGTAAGATTGCATCTTACACGTGTAAGGTTGCATCTTATACGCGTAAGATTGCATCTTATACGTGTAAGAATGAAGCGGGATATTTAAATTGACGAATCACAGAGTAAGAAATCACAAACAACCAATCATCTCACGCGTAACAAAGTTCAACCAATAATAAGTAAAGACGTTTTGTGATGTGTAACACCCACGACTTCTTATACGTGTAAGATTGGGATTTTAGTGATGGACGATATGTGATATTATTGGCGGCGTACCGAGGATAAGGAGAGCTCGTCACCAAAATCATAAACGAGGCATTTTCTTAATTTGTATGAGTGCTACAATGTCCAATATTTTATGACGAATCTCTGTCAGGAATTGTTCCTACTGTTGGTCCGGCATGGTCACATCCCG
This sequence comes from Amphiura filiformis, assembly GCF_039555335.1. Classification (NCBI taxonomy): domain Eukaryota; kingdom Metazoa; phylum Echinodermata; class Ophiuroidea; order Amphilepidida; family Amphiuridae; genus Amphiura; species Amphiura filiformis. The sequence goes on along the minus strand of NC_092639.1, from coordinate 55,850,971 downwards.
TTTTATCTCACTTTTTGGCTACTTTTTCAGTTATCTGGGTCAAATAATACTCATATCAATTTCAAGAGGTGGTGGTAAAATAATCACGTTTGCGAAAACTACTGCGGTGCAGATCGATATCGAGGCTGAGATTATTCGACACTCGTCGTACCATTCAAATCGAAATACCGTCCATCCCTAATAGGCAATTCTTACGCGTATAAGAAATGCTATGGTGAGATTTCATTGGTCGAAGATGAATACGCGTAAGATGATAGGTTGTTTGGGGTTTAAATATGCATTCTTTATATATGATTCGTCAATTTAAGCATCCCGCTAGATTCCAAGACGTATAAGATGCGATCTTACACGCATAAGATGGAATCTTACACGCATAAGATGGAATCTTACACGTGTAAGATGTCATCTTACACGTGTAAGATGTCATCTTACACGTGTAAGATGTCATCTTACACGTGTAAGGTTACACGTATAATCTTACACGTTTTTTGGTCCACTTGGCCATTCATACACATAGAGGAATACGACATCTATCTAAAAGGACCATGTCCAGATATCAGCATTAATTTCATGGTAAGCTTAAAACGTATCGAAAACGCCAAATTGCAGCATTGCAGTCACAAAATATATCACCAAAGCAATTGTAACGTAGGTATGTGGAAAACATATCAATTTGTAAGCGCTCTTTAGCAAAGTCACAGTTCATTTAATTTACAACCGTATGACAAAACAGGCCGAAATAGTAACTTTTTGCACTAAGATGTGCAATTTAAAGAGAATTGGCCATTGAAATGAAGCTAGTGTATGGATAATATAAGTGTGGTTTTTCATTTCATGACATAAAATTTGACAAATATTGTAAGGAACACCTGAGGTTTTGACTTTTAAAACCTACATTTTGGTCAAAATTGTGCTTCAACACATTTACCACATTTGCCTTGCTATAAACATTGAATTGCGTTATCTGTTGACGTAATGAAAAAAAATGTTTTAGAGTGAAGTGTTAGCTTTCGTTCAATATAAATATTTTTCTAACTGGATGAAGGGAACACTTGAGGTTTTGACAAAAACCAATCACAGATGCCTATTTTCCACTAGATCTCACACAGCTCATATGATGCTGTGCACTCAAACGTGTAGTACAGACTCGCTGTGCTCGGAAATATCTGTTTACTCTGGTGTATCGAGGTGAAAACTGTGCGTAGATGCATTTATAAGAGAATCGTTTTGTAGCCAAACCTTTTCATATGGAACTGTATTAACAAAAACAAAGTATGTGTTCAAAGATGTGTCTTTTAGGCATGTCGCCTTTTTGAAATATCAGCAAAAATATCAAATTTGGGAAAAACGTCCCAAAATTTAAAAGAAACATGAACCTTCCAAAGTAAATACACAATCGCATCGGCGGGCCAGTCACTACCTGCTGCTGTCATTTTGGGGTAACTCGTCGCTTCCCCTCTCCAGTGACCTGTACTTTTTAAGTTTGCCCATACCCCAGGCTAAGGGGGCTGTTAGGTAAGAAAATGACTAAAATGAGCATATATGTGTAATTTGAGTTTTGCAACTTATTAAATTCAGTAGAGTTTTAGCTTTCAAATATTTTTACCCCATTAAAATCGGATGTTGCATTGCAAAGTTGTGGCTATTTGAAGTGAACAAGGTGTCGAGAAATATGGTAACATTCGTTCGTTTCCTATTCTTATCCATGCATTTGAATTTTAATGTATTTTATTGTTTTTCTTGGTGCGATATGTAGAAGAATTACTAACAAAAATATTTACCTGGCAATTACAATCATAATTTAACATTTATTTACTTTATTATTATTTATATACTTTATTATTATTTTTGCTTCGACAAATTTATATTCTAGTATATTTATAATATATTTCATAATTTCTCACCTGGCTATTATTAGTCATTTTTAAAGCGCGTTTATTTCAAAATGGAAATTTTATCAGTAATTCAATTTTTTTTTCAGCCATTGTAAGTCCAAATGACTTGAAACTTGACAGAAAGGTGTATTTTAAGTAGATCTAGAGAAGCACAGAGCCCTTTTTTAAAAAACAAAACCCCTCCAAATTTTAAATATGGTGATTCCCCCATGGACACATTTTGAACTTTTCGCATAAACACGATCTTAAAACATCTGAAAAACAAAAACGGAACAAAATTTGTGAAAAAGGGCTCTGTACTTCTCTTTATTATGCTTCAAACAGTTAAATATTGGTGGTTTCAGACTCATTGTTGTTTTAATTTTTCTGAACTTTTCTTGTGTATAAAAATCCAATATGGCTGCTGTTACCATGGCAACGGTGGATGCGGCGACGAAAAAAAAATTTAAGTTGAGAATTGTTATAGGTATACACCAGTGATGATTGTTTATCCCAAAAGTCCAAAATAACCAAACATGCCTTCTTGCCTAACAGCCCCCTGGTCTTAAATTCATGAATATTAAAGATTAATGAAGAAAAGTGGCCATTTACCAATTTCTGGATACTAGTAATTAAACCATGTAATTTTGGGTCACTTAGTTTTCTTATTTGCTTAGAAACCTGGAATTTTTGACATTTCACACTTAAGTGAGAGTATCAGCCTCCTAACGAAAGAACTTTTGGGTTGTTCCCTTAGGGATAAGGCTAATAACGGAGTTGTTGATAGGACATGTATTGCTCCTTGTCCATGGCCCCCGCTAGGCTCTTGCTACGCCCCGACGCGACGTCTGGCCATGGTCTGACCTCCTGACTGCTGTTTTCTTGGCAACGATGATTTACAATATGTAGGTTTAATAATAATTTAATCAAAATTAAACATACTTATACATTGGTATGCGGTGTTCTGTGATATGAACGGAGGAAATTCACTCAAAGAGTGTGCTGAAAGTGGAGGGAATATATCTGATATCATACCATCCACTCCAGCAATGATAATCGTTGGGAGCACACGACAGGGAACACACAGAACTGTCAGACCACCTGTGAATATAACATCAATTACAGTGATAATGAGGGGGTACAAAGTTGATATATGTTTGTAACCAATGTATAAGTGTGTTATCAGACCACCTGTCAAGTTGATATATGTTTGTAACCAATGTATAAGTGTGTTATCAGACCACCTGTGAAAGTTGAGGGAATATATCTGATATCATAACATCAATTACAGTGATAATGAGGGGGTACAAGTTGAGGGAATATATCTGATATCATAACATCAATTACAGTGATAATGAGGGGGTACAAGTTGATATATGTTTGTAACCAATGTATAAGTGTGTTATCACACTCGTTGGGCTGCGCCCAACTCGTGTGATAACATACACTTAAATACTTGAACAAGTTCCTGCAATATTATTGGTTCTTAGCCGTGTGATATGAGACGATATAACACGGTTTATCATGTGCACGGGATACGCGTACGCGCTATTTGAACCAATCGGAGGCTCATAACAACAACAGGACTGATCGATTCTGAGCCCCAGGTAATTCCTTGTAAAATGTAGGATATAATTTGTATCATGAAATTCGGCATACTTATAATGACTATTTTTTAATATCAATAGAATTGTTTAAGAATAAGAATAATGGTGTTGTTTTTAGCCGCTGCCGTGCATCTATCGTCTCATATACTGACACGGACGACACCATTATTTTTGGCGTAAAACAACTCAGCTTCGCCAGATAATTTTACCATGTCCCTGTAAGTTGCCTGTCACTTTACAAGAGCTCTAAATTACCATGGTTACACAGAACAAATCATGATTTGATCGACATCATGCTACACACAACCAATGAAAAAAATAAATCGATATCCCTTTTTTTCTTTTATTCGAAATAAATAAATTTATTGAATTTGCGACATATTTTAAGATACACTCTGTATATTACACAAAATGTTAACTAGGAAAAAATATCGCATGTGAAATTCCCAAAGTGGGTTTTTTAATATGTTAAGTTTGGTTCCCAACTTACCTAGACCGACTAGATCAGTCGGTGTACAAATATCTGTACATTTGAGCTGTACTGATCGTCCAAAGAGCGAAACAAAAATGCACAAAAACAGTTGAAATCTGCCATAAGTAAAGCCTTTGACATCCATTTTGACATGAAACTTATATGGCCTCCATCATTACCAAAATTGAATGAAACATTAACCACCAAAGTTTTATACAATAGGTGCTATCTATTTTTCAATATATCTGTTTACTGCGCATGTGTATATGTCAGACAGTAAATCCCATTAAACCTTTTTCGTTGTTTATTCTTTATTGAACCGTTACTGAAGCATGAACAATCCCATTAAACCTTTTTCGTTGTTTATTCTTTATTGAACCGTTACTGAAGCATGAACTGATAGTCTGATCATGTAATCATAATAGTAATTTCATGGTAGGCCTATTCTATCCCACTACGGCAAAATGAAGTATGGATCATTATTTTCAAAATGCTCTTTTTGGCTTAACTGTCTATAAACTGAACTTCTCGTTTATTAAAAGTTTGGCTTAGTTACGTTTTCAAAAAGTAGGTAAATCTCATTAAGAATACGGCTTCCTCTGATTTTGCAAACAAAAATATAGGTCATCTTCATCATCATCAGTCGGCTGCGGAACAGGTGACTACAAGCTTTCTCCAACTATATCGATCTTGGGCAAGCGAACAATTTTGTTTGGCTGTAGCATCCCTTCAGTATCTCTGTAAGTACAGTGTGCGCGGCCGTCCCGGTTTCCTCTTCCCATGTGGTGGAATATAAAAGGGCATATTCTTTCACAGGCTCATCGTCTTCAAGACGCAGTTTATGGCCAAGAAATTTGAGTTGATGAATCTTGACTCTGGCAACAAGTGGAGTGGTGTTGGTCAGATTGTAGATGGTTTCATTTGGAATCCGATCCACACGCTTGATGTTTAATGACTCTGTAAAGATGTTGCAAAGGCATTAATCTTGTTTTCCATGTCCTTGGTGATTACCCATGACTCGCACCCGTACAGAAAGACAGTAACACAAGCCGTCTCAAACATCTTGATTTTTGTTTCGATTGTCAGGGATGGGCTTCTCCAAAGAAGTTCCAGTTTCCAGAAAACTACCCAGACTAGTGCTTTTCTTATCAATCGTAATTGATCATTGTTTTATGGCATTATTGCTAATATCTGACAAGGTACGCTGATTTAACATACAAGAATACCAGTAATATGGGTATTAACAAATAAATGTTTTGGGACATATCTCAAACATATATGTCTACTAATGTTTTCCTTTTGTCGTGAGGGTTTTAATAACAAAGAATAGCAATATAATGGTATAATGGGGAACAAAATATTAATTACCAATAACAAGTTTTCAACTTTCAGAAAAGTACAGTAAGTCAACACGCTGTGTTGACATGTAAATGTTTGTCCTTACACTTGGTACAACCTAGGGGCTGTGCAATAATTATGAACGGAGGGGAGGTAAAATTTCCAAACGGCGTGCTAAAAAATGCCTGCCCCCGGCCTGCCACAAATCGGTTGCCCCTCCCCCCCAATTCTCGGCATGTCAAAAAAATCGCTGCCCCTCTGCGCATTTCAAATTGTTTGGAATCTCAATTTGCAAACCTTAGTCTAGTAGATAGGCCTATGTTGCGAGCGCAGCGAACATGAAAATTTACCTCTTTATACGCTTCCGTATTTAACTCTTTTTACGTTTTAGAGCGTTTTATTTAAAAGGCACCCCATGAACGTCTGAAAAAAAACCCGACCGCCCCCAATTGGCTTGGCAAGAATTGCACCTTCTCCCCTTTTGACAGGCCAAAAATTTTTGCCCCCCCCCTTATATTTAATTGCACAACCCCTTAGAATTTACGAATACAAATTTAGTTAACCAAAACCATAAAATGAAGTGGGTTTTGTGTTATGTCTCCACTCGAAAGTATAACAATATAATATTCGGGATGTGGATCAGCAATCATGCACGAAGGTCATTACTATCTGAAAACAAATTAATGACGTTTATGATATGTACGTCTGGCGCTCGCTATGATTATAGTTCGTCCTTTTGCACAGTGGCCTTGCCCTATGCTCAACTTTGATACTTTCCGCCCACGTACAAGTTAGCAATTTTGTTGCGATTTGGTAGTTGACAGCATCTTCGAATGGTAGTGAGCTTTGGCAAAAATTACATTGATCATTTCATAGCGAGTGTGTAGAAGATTCAAATATCACAGATATACTTTTGTAGGTCCAGTGGTTCTTGAGTTATGTTGTAATGAGGGCTGAAACAACATACCTCATTCACAACAATAAATCAAGCAAGTTTTCAAAGTATATGATAAACTTTTGCAAAACATTTGTTACGAGTCGTAATTACTCAAAGCCAAAATCACCTTTCACCCAAATTCACGCGAATGAATAAGTTAACAACATCTGGTCTATAATTAAAAGTAAAATAAGATTGATACATGAGCAAGAAATTTACATTATAATCACAATTGTGTTGTAATGCGAAAAGACACTGTGCCTCATGGAAGAACAGAGGATACCTTAAAACATCCACTGAATGAGTAACCCAGGCAAAAGAAGAAAACAAACAAACAAACAAACAAACAAATTGTTCAGCGAAGTCCACCATACACATACATTTATATATCCTTTGCGTGAAAATCCTCGCACAGAAATGGTGCTGCTTTCTCCAAAGACTTAACTCCTAGCACAGATGACGATCTCCAAAAATGATGCTTATTTCACCAATCACTCTAGTCCTTTCTCCAGGAAACAGGTTTTTTTCTGCAATGATCCACTTTATTGACAGATGTGTTGTTTTATGAACCAGACTCCAGCAAGTCCCAAATTGCTGTAATAAAGTAGCATGTTATTGGCTGTACAAACTGGTTCAAATGTACCATTGATTACAAACTCTCTTCATATTCTGTAAAGTGCAAACTCTATTGCTTCCACCTTTTTATACTCCCCCCAAGAAACCACGATAATTCTGTCACGTTTATCCTTGAAAAGTAACATATAGGGTGATCTATTTGATCTTCACCCTCTTGCATCACAACACCTCCATAGTCTATGTTACTGGCTTCAACAGTCAGCTGAGCATCCTGCGTTCTGAGCGTGGGCACACCCTGGTTCTCCTGCGCTTACCTAATGTATTTCCACAGGGCACGAGGGTTTTCTTGCAGGTTCTCCACGACAGACTCAACATAACGCTAATGCATCCATTTTTTTTATCTTTTGTTTTACAATTCTTCTAGCAGCTGCAAACTTTTCCCAGAAGATAGCTTTCCCGGACTGCTTAGCTTTTACGCAAATAACTTTTGGTCTACATGGCACACCGACATCGCCTGGCTAATAATTACTTGGTACACCAGAGATACTAAAATCTATACCGGGATCGATACACGTGAATGTGCTATGCACGATTTTGATATTCAGACGAAAATCTTTGGATACCGGGGTAGAAAATGATGAATCTGTCCCGTAAATGATTTCGTCTAAAGAAACCAGATGTGGTTCCTTGCACTTGAATATATGTGCTGAACAGATATGATAATCGTTAGCTTGCGTCTTGAACTCAAAACTGACAATAATTCTGATTCAACCTACCATGGCGATTTCTGCCATAAAGATATCGAGGCGATGACACTGTGCATGGTCTATGCTCGTCGATGAAAGCGTGGAATTCAGGAATCTTCCCTCGGAGACTAGTGGCATTCAGATTTCGCCATCTTGGATGTTTTGTTACCTTGGTAAGACAGCAAAATAGGTCATGGTCAATAGGCCTCAATGGTACTTGACCTAATTTGATGTGTTACCTAGGTAACGAAACATCCTAGATGGTGCAATCCTATCCTTATTTGAATTGTTTTATCAAAACGAACAATTTGACACCTCTTTTGGCAAAATCTAAGCACTTTGATGTTTTTGACCCCCATAGAGCCAAAAACATGACCTTTGACCTTTTCGGCTATAACTCAAGAACGGTGCGTCCTAGATAGGTTTTCTGAATCTTTGTGACTCAAGGAATACACCGGAATGGTTTTTAACACAATTTGAGCAAAAAAGTTTGAAATTTGACCCTGTGTAAAGTTCGATGACCTTTTCCCGCCAAAAGCTACTCCGGTTCAATTTCTATCATGCATTTTTGTGAAGCCCATGTCAACTATCTCTGGTAGCAGTGCAGCTTTGTACCTGAACTGGTACCAAACACCCCCATATGAAGATGTCAGGCTCACACGTTATAAGGGTGTGCATTATATATTAAGAGTTTTGATTATTTAGCATTAGGTCAGGGTCAGGGTTTAGTTTAGGTTAGGGGTTTAGGAGGTGACGGTTAGAATTGTTAGAACTACGTTAGGCATGTAAAACAACGCATGGTGCAAACGACGCATTAGCCACACACCGTTCCCACAACTCCTCTACCCCACACTGCACGTGGAATGTCAAACAGACTGTCCGCATTTTGTTGCGCAATTGACGCATTTGGCAACGCAATCAACGCATTTCATGGCGCAAACGACGCATTAGCCACACACCGTGCCCACAACTCTTCTTCACCACCCTGCACGTGGAATGTCAAACAGACCGTCCGCATTTTGTTACGCAATTCACGCATTATGTTGCTCAATGAACGCATTTGGCGACGCAATCAACGCATATTTTCATGGCGCAAACGACGCATTAGCCATACACTGTGCCCACAACTCTTCTTCACCACCCTGTACGTGGAATGGCAAACAGACCATCCGCATTTTGTTACCCAATTGACGCATTATGTCCCCCCGCGCAATTGACACATTTGGTGACGCAATCAACGCATTTCATGACGCAAACGACGCATTAGCCACACACCGTACCCACAACTCTTCTTCACCACCCTGCATGTGGAATGTCAAACAGACCGTCCGCATTTTGTTATCAACGCATTTCATGGCGCAAACGACGCATTAGCCACACACCGTGCCCACAACTCTTCTTCACCACCCTGTACGTGGAATGTCAAACAGACCGTCCGCATTTTGTTACGCAATTGACGCATTATGTTGCGCAATTGACGCATTTGGCGACGCAATCAACGCATTTCATGACGCAAACGACGCATTAGTCACACACCGTGCCCACCCACAACTCTTCTTCACCACCCTGCACGTGGAATGTCAAACAGACCGTCCGCATTTTGTTACGCAATTGACGCATTATGTTGCGCAAATGACGCATTTGGTGACGCAATCAACGCATTTCATGGCTCAAACGACGCATTAGCCACACACCGTGCCCACCCACAACTCTTCTTCACCACCCTGCACGTGGAATGTCAAACAGACCGTCCGCCTTTTGTTTTTGTTTTGTTTTTGTTTTCATGGCTCAAACGACGCATTAGCCACACAGCGTGCCCACAACTCTTCTTCACCACCCTGCACGTAGTCTGTGTTACAAACCGTGTACCTATATTATCCATAGGGAGAGAAACTACTACATGACGCAAACGACGCATTTCATGGTGCAAACGACGCTATCCAATGGATAGGCGTAGAAAAGGTTGTTGTTAAAAATGGTTCCAAAAATTCATTTCTAAATTTGATTCTGAAACTGAAACGGTTAATTTATTACTTATTGTCTTGAATGTAATTTGTACAATGTTTTATCAGGTAGTTTTAATTATTTTTCTATGCTACATTTCATTCTTTGATTGCTTTTATTATGAATATTATCAATGCTATTTATGTTGATGTTCTGTTGAGCAGACAACCCTGGTGAAATAAATAAATAAATAAATAAATAAATAAATAAATAAATAAATAAATAAATAAATAAATAAATAAATAAATAAATACTGGCAATTATGATTTTGAAATAGTGTACTGACTGTAAAAAAAAAAATGATGAAATTGTTTACAGAACCTAAACATGGTCAATGTGCTTAAGGAATGGGATATTATCGTTTAGCGATGTTTTCACGTATTTTTGTGGGAGCTGAGAGTTTTGAATTGCATTTTGAATACGAGGAATGTCCTTCTGATATCAAATAATTTTGATTTTTGAAATTCGCGATATAATACAAATTTTATGACAAAATTATAATATTAAAATTTGATATTTTAAATTTTCAATTGATCGTCGGCTTTTCTTCCCAGCTACATACACTTTAAGTACATATCATTACATTTATAAAGTTTACTTCGAGGACTGTTAAATATCAAAAATATAATTTTTTAATCATTTGCTATAAAATGCGTATTATATCGCGAATTTCAAAATATCAAATTATTTGATATCAGAAGGACATTCTAATTTGTTTGGTCTTTTCATACCTGTATATACCAACAAAATCGTTGAGTTAAAGGTCATATATTGCTCGGACAACATCATATCATTGGCAAGCTAATATTATGAGGACAATGAAAATGACTATTTTTTGAGAAAATAAGACGTTTAAAATTGATATTCCGCAAAAACCAACTTAAGCGATGAATTCCTTCGAACGAGACAGATTTGACCTAGAAAAAAGGTGACGTCATGAAATTAAGGTGCCTGGTTTGCCAGAAGGGACTATACACATTCTCAATGCACAGAACATATACTGTTGTTGTTCACAGAAAAAACAACTCTGAATTAAGTATTACAAATTTAATGGTTTTTAAACATATGGATAAAATCAGCCGCTTCTTTTTTTTATATTATATATATTAGTAAATTGTGATATTACAAATAATTATGAGAAATATTTGGGGTAAAAATTAAAAAAATAATTTGAACTTAAAATTTCAGCGTGATCAATCTGAGACTAGCATATAAACCATGTCCACAAACTCATGTATCTGATTTTCCTGTGCGATATTGCAATGCTATAGTTATTATAGTTTCAGTTGGATGAAAAATTACAAAGCAAACGCATAAAAACAATATTGTGCGAGGCTTTGTTTCCGAAATGAGAACAATAGTCTGCATATTGTTATCCAGCATTGTTATGGTAAATAATAGTACAACTCATTGTTGCTAAATGCTAATGTCAAACTTGTCAAAGTGATTGTGATTATAGTGTTCGCTTCATTTACTTACGTCATCAGAAAAATTAATTTCGCTTCAAACGGGGGAAGAACACGTACGAGCCCGAACTTTACCCACACAATTTCTTTTTTTTTTTTCAGGAGAAATACGCATAAAAAAATTGCAACGAGTGTCAACTTGTAATGTAATAATTATTCTCTTCGAATAGAGATAAACTTGTTTTTGCAATAGACCTGCCCTTTAAGAAAGTACCTTATATTACATGATTAGTCATTTATTAAAACTATTGGCTGTCGCGATAAAAGTTAATAAGTTTATGAATAAATTTTCATTAACGACAGAGGAACCCGAAACCATAATAATGCGTCTTTACCTACGAAGACATCAAGGAAATAAGTTTGTTTGAAGTTTTGGTTTCTTTTAAATTGATACCTTTTTCATTTAGAATTGAATTATTTTTCCCAATCAAGAACAAATAATAATAATTCTATTAGGAAGAGAAACCATACAAATTAATGTTTCAATCATGAGACATATCGAGGTTGATAATAAAACTTAAGTTCCGTTTTCACCATTATGACCATGATGACTGCATAATGAATGTGTACAGTTCACATTTGCCACCAAACTGATAAAGACTCAACCAAGGTCCACCATCACAATGGCGGGGATGCAGGTTATTTCATCCAATAACGGTAGCGTCAACTTATCGGAAAGTGACCGTCTGGAAAATATTTCAACTACACGAGCCAACAAGACTTGGATAACTCGAGACAGTTACTATTCTGCTGTGGTTCTGATGTATTTTCTGATGAGTGTTGGCATAACACTCGGGTTAGTTCCTCTGCTGACTCGTGGTAGATATCCTGAAGCAAACGCCACAGAGGTCGGCAACGGAACCTCTGGACCTGATCCGTCAAACTCTTTAGAATACAGATATGTGATGATTAAAGTGATCAGGAACGCCTTCAGTTGCTTTGTGGCTAGTCTGTATTTCTGGCTGGTAAAACATAAGGCAAAGTTCATACGGGATGGATCAATTTGGTGGCATTTTGACATGTTCAACACAGCAGATATGAGCTTACAAAGATCACGGCATGGATATATTGATGAAGATTGTATCAACACCCAGCAATATCACCACAGTTCCCTATTTGGTGCGTCTTTATTTCTAGGAGCCGCGAGTGCCGTTATGATTCTCCTGGTCATTATTACAACGACGCAATGCGTCGTCTACGTGCAAAATCAAGGGAACGATGTCACGGTCAGTCTAGTGCTTAGCGTCATGAACAATTTCGTTTACTTGGTCTTGTTAATTGCACAGCTCGCGTTCTTTTACACCTATAATGGAGCGGTGTTTTCATGCCAGTCGAGACGCATTTTTCATTTCGCTATGGCGTTAGGTATTGCTTGTAACTTCTGGGGATGGGTAGGAAAGTCATTCACCGCGCCAATTTGGGAGTATGTTGAGGAAGAACAATACCATGATCAACCCCACTGGTGTAAAGGCAACGAAACACAGTCAATGTGGGTTCTCGACAAAATACAACGATACTTTACGATATTTTTTCCAGAATACTCTATCATGGCGATAGGATTGCTCTACTGTCATTGGACAACTATGGTCTATTTCGGCACTGGTCGCCATCTTGAAAATACAGAAAGATTATCAATTCAAAACTTTGGCCGGACACAGATACGTGGAAGACCCAGAGCAGCAAATTGTATCGACAATGATAATGATGACGATGACAATGCGAACGAAGTAGCGGCTTTATTATCAGTAAACCCGTCTGCTATAAAACAAGACGGACACCTGATTCCAACCGTAAGGAAACATCCGTATGTATCCTTGATTTCTTTTGTGTTGGTTTCTATCTACTTGACGGTGACAATTTGTAGCCGGTACGGAAAAGTTCACGACTGGAATAAAAATGAAGAGAAAGACGTAGCAGTGAGTATCATGCACGTCTTTCAGGCTAGTATATTTTTCCCGACGATATATCTCATGATCCAATGTCTCCGTCGGCTAACTCATATCTCACCGCAGCTCTTACCGCTTAGTGGCAACGATTACATGTTGCTCTTTGTGTCATTGTGGGGACTGCTCTTCGATCTTCTTCAAATCGTTGCATCGATTGAAATACTGAGATCAGGACGTTACACAAGCCTTGCAATTGTAGGGATATTGGTGGCATGTGTCTTCAGTACACAGGTGTGTTTGCAGACAAAATTTCTCATCACAATTAATCGAAAATGTGTTGATAACGAGAAAGATCAGGACTATATCAGAGCGAGTTTGATTTTCATGATGTTAACTAACGCGGCTAATTGGATGGTCACGAGTTTGATCCATGATTGGGCAGAGGATAGGAACTTTGTACCTATTGTCGCGATAGGTTTTGACCACATTGGATTTGATTTTAAGCAAGATCATACTTTGACCATCGGAAGCACCATTATACTCATCGTTTACCCGATGCTATCGCTTTATCGCTTCCATTCAGCGGTGATATGCTTCGAAATGTTGAAAAGGCAGCAACCACAACTTAGGATACGCCCATTTTCTGCCCGTCCATATTTGGAAGACGAAAACGAGTTATTTGAACTATAACTGATCATTAAATAAAGACGGCACTTTTAAGTCCGTTACCAATTAATCGCGTATTGCCTAGCCACATGGCCAATCAAATAACATTTTCAACACACTTTGATAAAATATAATCCGAATCCTCTTCAATTGAAACTTAAAACCATCATACTTCTAATACCTCAGATGAAGTCATCAGGTGTAAAATGCTCAGAAAGCTAGAGATCCAAATAGAATGACATTTTCTAATAAAACGCTGAATAATGTCAACTATACCAGCAGTGGATCTGACGAAGCAGGAGAGGATAACACCAAAGACAATGTTGGAATATTACTGGATTGATATTGACTCTGTAATTACTTCCCGATGGTGTCGCTTTCTCGTTTCCATTCTACCGTAATGCAAATACTAGAGACATTGCGATTTTCCAAACGCAGCACGTGTCACGTACGTTTTTACGTACGTTAATACGGTGTTAAATATTGCTAGTCTCGGTTCCAAACTGAATTGTACTCATTCGTCACGAAGGAGAACAAGTCAGCTAGAAAAAAGACTATAATATTTGATCTAATCTAATCTAGGTCGATAGAGGGCATAGTGATTGAAAAAATAACAGTGAGCTGAGTCTCTGCTTAATTCAATACAGGCCACTTTTGATTTTGATTACAATTTTGACCTACATGCTGATTAAACCTAATTGTTTTTTGTGCTCCACAAATATTATAGTTGCTCCAAAACATATATTTTGGTAGATTAAAGATCACTACATCCATACATCATGACTTTACTTTCAAAATGAGACTTTTTCGTCCTGAAAATTGGGCGCGTTGCACGGACTTAAACATGAGGTAAAATCAGCATATTTCAACGTAGCATCTGCGTTTTATTCTACGTTGGGAATCCAAAATGGGAAATCGTCATATTTGTTACGCAAAGTATCACACACATTTCAATGGGCAATCTCTGCGTATGAATATTGCGTTTAAATTTAGTCCATTTTTAACACATCGCTCTACCTTTATTATAATGATTTGTTACAAACAAAAAGGATCATAATAATAATTAGACTTTCCTTCGTATGTTCATTATCTTTCACTGTCTTTAACATATTGTGAAATGGACAAATTTTGTGCATTTTCAACGATGTGTCTACGTCGATTTCACACGTGGAATATCTTCAAAAATGGCTAAATACATGACCTCGCTTCGATACAGGAGAGTGGCTTTGAATAGATCAACGTACGTCCGATGTCTACGTTTGGACTTACATGCCCAATGTTGCTACATATCCGTTGCCATTTGAACAGCAAAATTGGACAAGATTGGATGCAAAACTAACAAGGCGAAAAAGGCCACAAACAATGATAATCATTTCCGAGGAAAATCAAAATCGAGCGGGGAACTGAAAACAATGTGACGGAAAACGGAAAATATAGCGTATGTCGAAGCAGAAAACACAATAAAAACAACGTACTCCACAGGGAGTCTTCCTGGTTGAAAGTATATGGGTGTGCCACGGTTTTGGGATACCTTTTCAGCGATTTTGGTATATCGATGGGTGGGTTTTCCGTGGTGATAAATGCGAGCTGGCTATGATTATCTTGACCTTTTAAGGTTAGTTGTTCCAGGAAAGTTGACTGTGGGCAGTTACTAATGAGACTCTTCTGGTTGTCTGTTTGAAACCAATACTTCACGAATGCTGTCATCTGGTCATGATGATAAAAAATAATATCTTAAGGGATCTAAAATGAGCGTTTATTGCGTTTCGACAGTATTTTTTGTGGGACATGAGAGCACCTCAGACCTATCGAATTGCATTCTGAATACGAAGCCTGTCTTTCTGATATCAAATAATTTTAATTTTTTGAAAATCACAATATAATACAAATTTTATGACAAATTATACAAATTTGATATTTTTCAAATTTTTGATATATAACAGTCCTCGAAGTAAATTATATAAATCTAATGACATATTCTTAAAGTGTATGTAGCAGGGAGGAAAAGCCGACGGTCAATTGCAAATTTTGACCTTTCATATTGAAGATATGGATTTTTTCCCCAAAAAGACCTAATTTTTTTTTGGTGTTTTGGAAAAAAAAATCCATATCTTCAATACGAAAGGTCAAAATTTTCAATTGATCGTCGGCTTTTCATCCCACCTACATACACTTTACGTATAAATCATCAGATTTATAAAGTTTACTTCAAGTACTGTTAAATATCAAAAATATCAATTTTAATGATTTGCCATAAAATGTGTATTAAATTGCGAATTTCAAAAATCAAAATTATTTGATATCAGAATGACATTCTTCGTATTCAGAATGCAATTCGATATGTCTGATGTGCTCTAATGTCCCACAATAAATACTGTCCAAACGTTCATACCCCAGCCCAAGTTAACCCGTATCTTACTGACAATTACCATCATATTTGGTAACGATGTAATTGCTCATCATAGTGGTATACTCTATTATCTTAAACGTTGTCCCTCTGTCTAACCATGGAAGAAAGAGATGTTCTTCCATGGTCTAACTAGTTTTGCTAGCTCCCATACTCGGAGATACGCGGTCAATGAAAATCAGACCACTTGTAATTATGCTTAGATTTATATGGACTATTTACATCATTATAATATCGAGTAAAGCTGAAATGTTAAGCGCGGAAATGTTAAATTTTACATAAAATTCATTAGTATAAGCGAAAAAAAGCATGTTATTTTCCTAAATTTAGGAAAAAATAGAAATTATAGGACATTTTGTAACAATAGGCCTATAGGTGACCCCGGCCATCCGGGTACTTATTTTACATGACGCTACAGTGCCTACACTTACGCTTTTCAACCCACAATAGACCGTGGACCAGTGCGACTAGTTGAAGACTTGTAACAGAGGCTGATTCAGTTTGTTGACATTTTGTTTTGACCTCGAATCAAGCATATTTCGGGCCGATTTCGGTAAAATAAGGGTTAAATACTTGGCGAAAATTGTATTTTATGTGAAGCTGAACACATGAACATGTAGAGGAGAGTCTTTATTTTTGTTGTTGGCTGGAGGCCCCATGTCGAGAAGTTATAGAAATGGTAGTATTTTGGCCGATTTGAAAAGGGAACAACCCACAGAAAACTACAAATTTGACTTCTGAATCGGATTTGTTGTCAACGGAGGTCAACGGCTTGTGACGTCACTCCGGGGTCACCTATAGGAAGAGTTCAAAAATAAAGGAAAAATATATAGGAAATAAAGGACCGCTTGAAGCCCTGCTCAAATAATCACAAATGATGTTCTATAATTAGCTTAAGTCATTTGTGTGTAAACACGAGCGTATATTAGTATGTTGGATGAAAAACCTAAGGGGGCTGGACGAGAGTAACAAAGAACAGGTAATTTAGTATGGTGATCAAAGTGCGATTTACATCCACAGTATGTGTTTTCAAGGTGGCATGAAGGTTTGTGACTTTACCCCCACCCCGCCTTGCGTTTTCAGTCAAAAACAAATATGACAAAATATCACCATTATTTGGCCGAAAAATGTCAATTATTTTCAGATTCACCATGGAGCCGCCACTGTTCCTAAAACTTTACATTCAAAACATACCAAGGATGTCATAGACGATCGGGTGGGCCGTCATATTGGCTTAACGTAATCTGTTCAATCAAAGTATCCCATTTGACACTTTTAGCTTATGACTCTTTGTTTTTCATTTATCTGTGGCTCTATATAATTTTGCATTATTTTGCCATGTATCTGCTGTACTACCTTTTGTAGTTTTAATAATTTTCTCACCTACCACTGTTTTTGTATACAAGTTCTGTCAGTCATAAAGAATGTTTTCATGTTATGTATGTAATATGTAGGGTAATGTAATGTAATGTAATGTAATGTAATGTAATGTAATGTAATGTAATGTAATGTAATGTAATGTAATGTAATGTAAAAGCGAGAAGGGCTATCAAATGTGACATTTTTAAAGAATAAATATTGACTTTATTCATGGCCATTTTTTACTAGCAAATTCTTATTAGTTTCTTTAAAGGGATATGCAATTATTTTCTGTGAAAATATGCGTCAATAAATATGAGTGGGCTGGATTGTCAATCCGTTAAAGCAATATTGTAACATTAATTACTGAGGACACCCTCATTTTGTTTGTCAAAATTATGATTTTGACACGATTGTACTTTAGTGAACTAACATATCCGGCTAAAATCAAGGCATTGCCCAGTAAACGTGGTAAACATAACTTTTGTTTAAAAAAAAGTTATAAACGTTGTATAATCGTTTTTTGGTCTTAGTCAAAGCAGCGTGTTGATAACATTTGAATTTCGGGTTACAAACATGATAAAGGTCATGAAAAAATGATTATTATTATTGTAAAATATCAATGACAAACATTTGTTTTCTAAAAACTCTCAAATATCTAAATGTTTTGCAGTACGTTTATAAAACGGTATTATAACTCAATATTTAACATGTTTAAACATTTCTATGTATCATGTTATGTTTGCTCTGGGTAGTTAATGTAATTACCAAATCTGAGATTTTAAAAATAAAGTCACGGAACGCGATTTAATTCATACATCGAGATAGTGATCGAATATATACCCCCCCCTCTTTGCACATGCCAAATGTTTGGGATCCCAATTTGCCAACCTTAAATGGTCTATATATAATTATATATATATATTATTGCGTACTATTTTTAGAGCGGTTTATTTAAGAGCCGCCTCATGAATGTGTGCCAAAATCTCTTGCCTCCTCTCGCCTAGTCAAAATTTACTTTCCTCCACCCTCCATTCGGCTGACCACAAAATTCTTACCCACCATCCCACAGGGCTCATAATTATTGCACACCTAACGTAGTATAATCATAGAAGAACATGCAAGGACGTACTGCTTCATTAACTATTTTAACCTCCACAAAGATCCAGAGATTTTCAGAACTAGAGATAGATGCCGTTGATGGCGTCTGGCCAGATGAAGGGGCTATACCCGGCTACCTGTACATGTATAGACCCGTGACGTCACACAGACGTCACTGGTCTATTAGATCTGTCGATTAAATGCACTTTTTTGGCACCTGTAGATCTATACTGTTTCGTATATTTATCAGCGTTTCCAACCCTTTTGAAACCATTCTAAGGCATTCCATGCGCTACAATGTCAAAATTGTGGCTACATCATAGATAACTTGTCAATATTGGTAGGGCGAGGAAAATGTTAACCACAGACTCCGCCAAATTAGCTGTTCACACCTTAGTCACATCTAGACTCGATTACTGCAACAGTTTGTTAGCGGGTATCAACAACAATCTCCTCAAAAGACTCCAGAACATTCAACGCACTGCAGCTAGGTTGATCACCAGAAAGCGAAAATACGACCCCATCTCTGACGATCTCATCAACTTGCATTGGTTGCCTGTTAAGCAAAGAATTGACTTTAAGATCATGGTTCTAACATACAAATCTCTCCACCAACAGGCTCCTGAATATCTTTCAAGCATGCTCCAGATACAGACTGACCGCAGGCCGTTACGTTCCTCCTCTGCACCACTATTATTCGAACCCAGAACTCACCACCGAACATTTGCAGACCGTGCTTTTACATGCTACGCACCTCGTCAATGGAACCGGCTACCGAAACATATCAGAAATGCAAACTCTCTTCTCATTTTCAAAAGACTCTTGAAATGCCATTTGTTTAATGTTGCCTATGGACTGTAATTTTATTTGGTTTAAGTGTTTATCAGCGCCTTAGTACAATTGTTTGGTTTTAGGCGCTATATAAATTTCAGTTGTATTGTATTGTATTGTATCTCGGGCATCTCAGAGCATTATTACCTGGTTTTTCCATATGAAAGTAATTAAGGTGTTCCATCAAAGCTTTCGTCCTGTGCTGCCACCTAGCGGTGGTTCCGGGAACGTTGCGTCTAGTACTAGTACTTTTGACCAATGACGTAGTGCTTTTCGCAACACAAGAGAAAGCGCTTTACTTCAATGATCACAATTCAATCGCCCATTGCTTAGCGGCGAAAAGCTGAATATACACGATCGCTTTTGCAGAAAAGTGATTCTCACGCATGATCAGTGTTAATTTCCGTTTTCAGAGCGTCATGCCGATCAATCGATACAAATCGCCGAAGTGTCGTTGGCGAGTTGAAGAAATCTCAACTTTCGAGCGACATGGATGCATCAACCAATCATTTCCTATCAACTGGATCTATTATTTTGCTAATTAATTTACCTTTCTCGATTATTAGCTTTCGGTGATGAAATGAAAGCAATAATTATTGACGTTAATGGATGTTCTAAAAATGTATTTTGTGGCATTTAGAATATTTTAATTGTCCCACTGCAATTGCTATCGCCGTGATAAGTATAAAATTATGCAAAAGCGACGAGCGATGCATCGCAAAATTCGGCGATTGCTCATCGCTTTCCAAAAGCGGTGCACATCGCAATCGCTCGGCGATCGAGTATAAAAAGTGTGAATTCAGCGTGAAATGTTAAAGTAAAAAAAAAGGAATACGAAACTAGCATAACGGATAGCTGGATCTCATTCTCTATAATATTTAATGTATTTACTATCTTTATCGGGTGTATTTCGTTTTGGTAGTTTCAATTTTTAGTTCTCCTTCATATAAAAACTACTTGAAATAATATAATTTACTATTTAGGGGCATCCGTCTAGCGAATAAAGGACATCGTCAGAAAATCGGCAATGACTGGAATTAACCCAACGGAGCTCAAACTCGCATAAAGATGCCACCAAACACTATATCAAAGGAAGGTTAAAGGAAGGTTTTTATTTCAAACTCTAATGGTGACCCGCAGGTCAAATTGCTAGAATTGAACATTAATTAAACACACCTAAACAGACACAATGCAATTTGCAGGCAGCAGCTTAATCAGCGCCAATATTGCAACATTGAAACAAACAACTATACAAACATCCAATCCAACCCAACCCATCCCCCAGTAGGCAATGAGGATAAAGTGCCTTGCCCAAGGACACAACACGTTGGCACGAGCGGGGCTCGAACTCACAACCTATGTATTATGAGTCGGGCGCCTTATCCACTTGGCCACACGTGCTCCCAGCTACTACTCTGCAACAACTCCTATGTTTTTCTTAATAAGTATCTGTGTAACATTAACTATCGCTCCTCTTCTCTCTGTATTCGCAGGACAGGAGGATACCTTTGAAATGTTAAAGACGTATAGGCCCCGAATTACTCCATATCCGTTGCCCTTTGAACAGTAACATTGGACAAGGTCGGAGACATGCGTTTAGTGAAAATCAGACCACTTATGCCTAGATTTGTAGTGACTATTTATATCATTATAATATCGAGTAAAGCTGGAAACGTTCATCGGGATGAACAATACAGGCTGTATCAAAATGATTGGTACTCATCAGGTTTGGTGGCCATTGATAAACATGCTTCTTACAAATGCAACATTGGATCCTCTTGAAATTACCATAATTGTTAGCTATATGACTGTTTAGGACATTGATCAACAAATTATGTGGATCCTATGTTTCATTTTCATGTGGCAGTCATATCCATATCACTGGAAACTGATGGATGCCAATCATTTTGATACAGCCTGTATAGGCTTATTTCTTATTCAAAAATCGACTATGTCATAGTCTACCTGACTCCAAGGTAAGGCGGTGGGTTTGGGTTACGATTCTATCACTCAAATAAGCACAAATTAATGATGTTCTATAATTATAGCTTAAGTCATTAGTATACTTGATGAAAAACCTTATGGGATTGGACAAAGGTAACAAAGAACAGGTAATTTAGTATGGTGATCAAAGATCAATTTACATCTACAGTATGTTTCAAGGCACAATGAACTTTCTAACCAGTGGGAGGGAGGATTGTCACTTTACCCCCACCCCTCAGAAAAAATGTCACTGAATTTTGACATATTTCAGATTCCCCATGGCCCTGAATTTGTCTGGTGCCGCCACTGTTCCTTAATAAAATTTCATATAAAAGTTAATGATGATTATGTTTGTAAATATGTAGGGTAATGCAATGGTATGTAAATGTATATGTAACCGTAACCGTAATCTAATGCAATGAAATTCTGACTTGCATGAAAGGTAAAATGCTATTTAATGGTAATCCCGGGGGCACTCAACATAAATGTTGGTAGGGGTTTGGAAATTATAGGCTCTGGAGCTATGAAATTCAAATGTTTTGCAAATTTGAGCTAAAGAGCTACAACGAGCTTGAATGCTCATGGCTGAAATGTTCTACGTGTCATGAACATCCCGGAGTATCACGCGCACATCTCGTGATCGAACGATCGATCTCGTTAATGATCGGCTGACAGGCACGCATTGACAATATAGGCACATGAATGAAACAACAGAGCAAACCGAAGAAGTCAAGCACACCACAAATATGTGCAATTCTGTCTACAATCTTGACAAAGAACTTGGAGAACTTTATCGAAAAGGATCCCAGGAGAGTTCCCTTTTGGTAATGGCCGAGGGATTTTCTTCAGGAGTTCGAATACACCATATCACGAGCAGAAACAAGAGTTTGAACGTCCTTTGTCTTACTTCTACATACTCGATCGCTTGGTGAATTATACCACCAACATAAAATACATTAATATTGTTGGCCCGTTATTTAATTTACTATTGGATATATTAACGGAACGTATACAATTACAACAGTTAAATAATATTTTAGTGAAGCTGAAGAATCCAAAACCATATTTCGCCTTTAAATTACACAGGCGATGGTTTACTTTTATCGGAAACCGATCATAATCAACTCAACTCATTTGCTTGCCCAATCAAGAATTAACAATAATCATGATAATATCCTATTAGGAAGAGAAACCTTAAAAATGATAATATTTCAATCGTGAGAATATTAAGGTTGTTAATGATAAATATACAATTTCAGTTCTCTTTTCGATTTCATAATGACTATAGGCACTCTTTAAATCTGTATAGTTCACACTTGCAACCCACTGATGACAATACATTGAGTATTCACCAACGTCGATCATCACCACCACAATGGCGGGAATGCAGGTTATTTCATCTCATAACGGTAGCGTTAACCTATCGGAAAGTGACCGGTTGGAAAATTCTTCAACATCACGAGCCAAATTGTTTTGGCCAACTCCTGTAACTCGAGACAGTTTCTATTCTGCGATGGTTCTGATGTATTTTCTGATGAGTGTTGGCATAACACTAGGGTTAGTTCCTCTGTTGACTCGTGGTAGGTATCCTGAAGCAAACGCCACAGAGGTCGGCAACGGAACCTCTGGACCTGATCCGTCAAACTTTTTAGAATACAGATATGTGATGATTAAAGTTATCAGGAACGCCTTCAGTTGCTTTGTGGCTAGTCTATATTTCTGGCTTGTAAAGCATAAGGCAAAGTTCATACAGGAGGGTTCAGTTCGGTGGCATTTTGACATGTTCAACACATCAGATATGAGCTTGCAAAGATCACGTCATGGATATCTTGATGAAGATAGTATCAACACCCAGCAATATCATCACAGCTCCCTATTTGGTGCGTCCTTATTTCTAGGAACCGCGAGTGCCGTTATGATCCTCCTCTCGGTTATTACAACGACGCAGTGCGTCGTCTACGTGGAAAATCAAGGGGAAGATGTCACGGTCAGTCTAGTGCTTAGCGTCATTAACAATTTCATTTATTTGGTCTTGTTAATTGCACAGCTCGCGTTCTTTTACATCTACAATGGAGCGGTGTTTTCAAGCCAGTCGAGACGCATTTTTCACTTCGCTATGGCGTTAGATATTGCTTGTAACTTCTGGGGATGGCTAGGAAAGTCATTCACCGCGCCAATTTGGGAGTATATTGAGGAAGAACAATACCATGATCAACCCCACTGGTGTAAAGGCAACGAAACACAGTCAATGTGGGTTCTCGACAAAATACAACGATACTTGACGATATTTTTTCCAGAATATTCTATCATGGCGATAGGATTGCTCTACTGTCATTGGACAACTATGGTGAAGTGAAGAGAAAGACGTAGCAGTGAGTATCATGCAAGTCTTTCAGCCTAGTATATTTTTCCCGACGATATATCTCATGATCCAATGTCTTCGTCGGCTAACTCATATCTCACCGCAGCCCTTACCGCTGAGTGGCAACGATTACATGTTGCTCTTTGTGTCATTGTGGGGACTGCTCTTCGATCTTCTTCAAATCGTTGCATCGATTGAAATACTAAGATCAGGACGTTACACAAGCCTGGCAATTGTAGGGATATTGGTGGCATGTGTCTTCAGTACACAGGTGTGTTTGCAGACAAAGTTTCTTATCACAATTCATCGAAAATGTGTTGATAACGAGAAAGATCAGGACTATATCAGAGCGAGTTTGATTTTCATGACGCTAGCTAACGCAGCTAATTGGATGGTCACGAGTTTGACCCATGAATGGGCAGAGGATAGGAACTTTGTACCTATTGTCGCGATAGGTTTTGACCACATCGGATTTGATTTTAAGCAAGATCATACTTTGACCATCGGAAGCACCATCATACTCATAGTTTACCCGATGCTATCGCTTTATCGTTTCCATTCAGCAGTGATTTGTTTCGAAATGTTGAAGAGGCAGCAACCACAACTTAGAAAACGCCTGATTTCTGTCCGGCCATACCTTGACGACGAAAATGAGCTATATGAACTGTAACTGATCAATAAGACGGTACTTTAGTCCGTTACAAATTAATCGCGTATTATAGTTATTTGATGGAAAGGGAATATTAACATTTCTTGAATTGCGCCAGAAGTCGTATTTATATTCCCATTCCGTAAATAGCTCTCATAAGCATATTGTTTGTGACTTTATATAAGCAAAATGGATATTTCTAATCTTATCAAGAGATAACCATTTAAGTTGTCCCGAACGTCAGCTCCTGGGGTATCCCAAGAAACATTACAAATATTCAATTTGAAACTTGAAACTTACAGATAGATATAAGGGTGATAAGGGTGATAAAGTATTCGGTTTCGGTGTAAAACGATCAGAAAGCTAGAGGTCTAATATTCTTGAGATGCCATAGAATAGAAGGACAGTTTGTTCACAAAATGTTCGTAAACATTATAGTCAGTAGCGTAGCCAGCGGTGGAGCAGTTGGGGCAAAGTGCCCAACTGACAAAAAATGAAAGAGAAAATCGGGAAAGCAAGGGAAAAGAAGGTCAAAGGGAAAAGAAAGGGGGCAAGGAGCCTGTTTCCCAAGAAGTTTAACCTGATCATGGGCATGAGCATAAAATAACAAATTTTTGTGCGCTACGCGCGCACATTGTCCAAATAAAGTCCATTTTGAAGACCTTATGTGTAGTCTCTCTAAAAACAACCGATATAAGTTTACATCCGGGTCAAAATGATGCACCCGTAAAATTGTTTTCGTCTTTGCCCCTGAAATTTGTATTTTGTCGCACCTGACCAAGAAAGCTGGCTAGGCAGATGATTATAATATCCGTCCCATAAGGCAACTCGAAATATAATCGGGACGATGTTTTTGAGAGCAGATATCTAATTATGCAATACGTCAATATAAAAATGACACTTTTGATAAGTCAATTAATTACGCAATTGAAAAGTAAAACTATTATAAAGACTCATATTTCAATTTTCATTTTCCTTTTCAAACTACTGTACATACTATATAGTCTGTATCTTGTATGATAGATATATGTGATGTGATCAATCAGTTGGAAGTCAGAAATATTGATTTTGAGATATAGCCAAACAAATGAAGTATTTCCTTTTGTTTCCTATTGTTTTGGAAACTCTTTAACTGCTCATATCTTTCGCACAAAATGTAGCTTTGCAAATGCCGGTTACAATCCTGTAATAAACTGAAAATTTAATATGTCCGACTTCAGACTGATTTTGCTTGATCACACCATATATAATGTAACATAATCACAGACGAACATACAAGGGTGTACCAATTTGTTTCACTTTTTCTCTTACCATACTTACTGCGTCTTTCATTATTTTTAATCTTCATAAAGATCAAGTACCTTTGACCAATGACGTAGCGCTTTTCACAACACAAAGAAAGCACTCTACTTAAATGAACAAAAATTAGTTAGTGTAAATTCAGCGTGAAAATATAAAAAGTAGAAAAATGTGAGACGAAACTAGCATAACGGATAGCTGAATCTCGGTACCAATAGTCAATTGTCTTTTGTGTTGTATTTAATGTCTTTACTACCTTTATCGCGTGTAAAGATATTGTGCATTGGTAGTTTCAGTTTTTATATAGACCATTCAAATAAAAACTGCTTGAAATATTATTGTTTACTCATTCAGAGGCATTCGTCTAGCGAATAAAGGACATCGGCAGAAAATCCACAATGGCTGGAATTCAATCTATCCAATGCGATAGTGAAATGCTAGACGACGAGCAAACAGAACTGATATCCCATCGAAGATCAAACAACCCGCATCAAGATGTCACCAAACACTATATCAGCTACTACTCTGCAACAACTCTCATGTTTTTCTTAATAAGTATCGGTGTAACATTAACTATCGCTCCTCTTCTTTCTGTATTCTCAGAACAGGAGGATACCGACTTGATGTACACATTTATAGCGATTAAGATGATAAGGAATGTGTTTAGCAGTTTAGTGGCTGTAGTGTACGTATGGTTCGTGAAGTGCAAGAGAAAGTGGTTGGAATCTGGTTATGTTTGGTGGCTGAAAACCCGACCCAGCAGCGACACCGTATCTTCAGAAGAGAATGGCTACCATCATGATCGAGGTGAAAATCACTCTTCACTGCTTGGAGCTCTTCTAGTCTTAGGAATAGGGAGTGCCACCATGATCAGCATCAGAATCATCAACGCATCACAACGCCTATACCAAAAGTATGAAAAGGAGGACACCGAGGATGTACCACTTGTGATTTCGCATGTCATGGACGTTACGAACAACATTGTCTATCTGATTTTACTGCTTACGCAACTCGTTTTCTTTTACACTTACGACGGTGCTATCTTTGCGAGCCGAAGTATTTTTCATTACGCAATGTCTTTGTGTATTGCCAGTAATATCTGGGGCTGGGTAGGATTGACCGTGTCTGGATCATTTTGGAACCATCTTGTGCATAATCCATACGGAAATGAGACCTACTGGTGCTCTGGTAACGAAACAGAAGGAATTGAGATCCTGATTACCTTACAGCACAGTATGTCAATCCTCTTCCGTGAATACTCGACGATGGCTATAAGCATGCTGTACTGTCATTGGGACACTATGACTTCCTTTGTATCTGACATTACAAGGGATATACGAGAATCACATACGCCTTATCAGCGTGATCAAGGAGAAAACGATACCAGCTGTAGATCAGATGACGCAGGAGAGGATACCACCAAAGACAATGTTAACGAGGAATTGGGAAAGCCAGGTGCGCACCACAGGAACGGGATCTTCGATGCTTTTCGCAATCATCGTTATGTAACATTCGTTTCTTCTATTCTTCTACAACAGCAATTTTCTATTTAGTACTGAACATTACAACTCAATATGGAAGGTCTCGCGAATGGGCTGCTAATCACGCCCAGATCGTCGCATCGATCGGCTGTTTCTTTTCCGTTGTCATTATGGGTGCCGCAACAGTTCTCATTCTCCAAAGTCATCGTTGTCTAACTATCACTTTGGAACACTTGGTTTCGTTAACAAGTAATGATTACTTGCTCATGTTTACAACGACCTGGGGACTTGTCTACGATATTCTCGAATTTTTAGCCGCGATTGATTTGATTAGATCAGGGAAAGTAACTTTAGGGGTGATTGGTATCTTTATTTCAGCTTCCTTTGCAACACAGACATGTCTTCAGACCAGGTTCCTGATTACCATTCAACGTACAAGTGTCATCGACGAAGCGTCACGAGAGTACCTCAGATCGTGCCTGATATATCTTTTCATGATTAACGCTGTGAGTTGGGTGCTGACTGCTCTAACTCATGAATGGGCAAATAATGTCGGAACATTTGTTCCTATCATTTCCATGGGATTTGACAGTGATGAACTTGGTTCAATATTGATTCTAGCAATATTTCCGATGGTTTCGCTTAATCGCTTCCATTCTACCGTCATCTGCTGTGAAATGTTAAAGACTTATAGGCCCCGCGTTGCTCCATATGTGTTGCCTGTTGACCAGTAAAATTGGACAAGATCGGGTGCATTTAAATATCAATATATAGATCTAATGCAATGAAATTAAACATTCGAGTTGGATAAGGGCCCTTAATAGTCTGATGCGTACGTTTGGCCGTGTGACAAACGCAAACGCGTATGTGCAAATTTTATTTATACATGCATGGTAAAGATCGAAGGGCCAAATACAGAGCCCTGTGGAACTCCCGAGCTTCCTCTAAATCACAAGCATCCGATAGAATACCTCGAAGTACGACTGATTTTAAGCGTCCTAGGAGTAATGATTCCAACCATCCAAAGGGAATACCAGCAATCACGACAATGCCGTGCTGATTTTTCAGGCAGCGTTAGAACAACTGTGAGATAATCTAGGGTGTGGAATGCCGTGGAGTAATCCAACAACACCAACACCGCTTCCTGGTGATTGTCCACAACTAAGGATGCCTCTGTAGTGTGAAATTTTTGGTATGAAGTCTGTTAATGGTAGCAGCCTGGATGTTCCATTCAACATCGTGTTAAAGCATTTTCTATAAGCAGAAAGATACGAAGAGCAAGCAAGTGGTAAATTTGCACATACGGTCAAAGAAGCAGCTGACATTCATTGCCTTTAGTCTCACAATAAGATGACACTGCTTAAGATAAAGTCTACTCCAAGCCAGATTTAATCATTCTTCGATATACTACGGTTATGGTCCGTAATGTTATGTAATGTAATGTAATGTAATGTAATGTAATGTAATGTAATGTAATGTAATGTAATGTAATGTAATGTAATGTAATGTAATGTAATGTAATGTAATGTAATGTAATATAATGCTATGCAATGTAATGTAAAGTAATATATTGTAATGGCAATGTATGAAAGCTAATAGATTATACCCAGTTCTGGTAAGACAATTGCTTGGAGAAATTTAATATAAAAGGTTCCATACATTACCCGAATGTATTCCCTTATTTTTTAATTATTGAATGCTAATTGGAGATTGTGGCCCCTAATTAACCTGTTTCTGGACCATTCATTGCAAAGGAACCAGGCCCGTACGCAGGATTTCATGGGGGGGTGCTGATTTTGAAAAAGTGGACTTTTCTCAAAGGGGGGGAGCGTAAAAACCTGAATTTTTTTGATCGCTACGCTCCCAAATTCTGACATTTTGGGACTTTTGGTATACTTATCCAACTTTGGGGGTTCGTCTTCCGTAAGTTTCCCTTCCTTCTCTTTTCTTCTTCATTATATTCCAGTTTCTTCCCCTTTCTCTCATTCCTTCCCCCTTACATTAAATTACTTCCTTAAGTTTCCATTCCTTCTCTTTCCGTCTTCTTCATAATCAGTTTCTTCCCCTTTTTCTTATTTCTTCCCCCTTCCATTACACTCATTTAAATTACTTCCCCTCAATTATGTTCCTGTCCCCTTCCTTAAATTCCCAGTCCTTCTTCATATTCTTCAATTTCTTCCCCTTTCTTTCACTACTTCCCCCATCCCTCTTGGACTTCCCTTTTGTTTGTTTCATTTCCCTCTTTTATGTTTATTCACGTTTCCTCTTTGTTGCTTTTCCTTCCCTCTTGACCCTTTCTTTCCCCATTCCCTCTTCCTTTTCTCTTCTTTCCTTTCCCCTTTTTTCTTTTTTCCCTTCTTTTCTTTCCCCTTTCCTTTCTCTTTTTTCCCTTCTCCCTCTAAAATTTCCCCCCAGATTTTTCCAGGGTGGGCGAGTCGCCCACCCTGCCCACCCCTAGCTACGCTACTGCCTCCCTGGGGGGTTTTGTATGATCTAGTAGCCTCAAATTAGTTGTCGAGTTATGGTTCAGGGGTGGGACGCTGGAGGGTAAGGGGACAGAATATCCAAAGTGATAGCAATGTTTTACTGTCAGTTAAATTTTTTTATTGTTTTCGAATGAAGTGTCTCAACAACATCACTAGCAACAACAAATCTACAGAGCAATTAATTTAACTGATGAGTCCGGTTGACAATGCGCTTCGGTGTAGCGTAGAAGTTTATTTGTGCTTTCTATTGACTGTCTATCGCCAAGGCCCGCCGTGTACCCACGGCCATGATGAGTGGGTGGAGGGGGAGCACATTTCTGCAGTCCTCTCCGTGTCCAATATTAAATGGAGCGGCACAAGATGCTTAACGCTCATTGCAAATGAGATGGATGATGTTGAACACCCTTGCTGTACTCTTCGTCATTATTTGTACCAATAAAATAAATGTATTTTGGCAACGTATTTTTGATTTACTGGTCTCATCTTGCTAGCAGTCGGTTGGAGTCGGTTGATGGAACTAACCTTTTCCATTTTATCCTTCTTCCTTAAAAAAATATTTGAGCCTACACGTAAAGAACAATTATTCCCAAGCAATCAATATTTAATAGTATTGGGAGTGACCTATAAAGGTCACAGCACTTCTTTTGATAAATTACAAATTGCTGATATTAACGATAATCCTTTGTTTGTAATCTAAAACATTTCATCAGTTGTTGTAAACATGATTCTCCGAATCCGAGATTTTGGGTTCGTAAACTTAACATCATAGGTGACTCGAATCTATTCATCGAAACAAATATAGGCAAAACATATACATAAATCAGAATCAGGGCCGAATTTACCATTGGGCCATGGGCACATTTTGGAGCAAAATATGGCCCTTTACTAGCGAGGAACACCCCCACCTTCGCGTTTCACCTTCATTTAGGGCTAAAATTGATTTTTTTTTCACGCGTTTGGCGCGCAAATGTCCTGTAAATTCGATCAAAATATCTGACTCTAAATGCTAATGCTTCCGCCACTGTCGATCTTTTAGTTGCTCCCCTATTTGCAAACAAAAGCTTGGCCACTTACGTGCACATGCCTTTCTCACGGCGAGTTTAGAGGCCTCTACATTTTGGGCTGGCCCAGGGCCCTCCAAAAAAGTAAACCCGGGCCAGATCAGAATACTCCATGTGCAATTGAACAATTACCATTTCATTTCCTTCTTTTTGTTTCAGACTATAAAAGTTTCGAATATAGTGATAGTTTTATTGTATGGTTGGATTTTGTTACGAAAAGGAATAAAACCAAGCTCAATTACTGAATTACCCCCTTTGGCCAGTTTCATTCCAAGCTGGCCAAGCCCCCCCCCCCCCCGTGGATAAACCAGTTGAAAGAATGTGAAGTTATTATGGAACCTGTTGGTATGTTTCACACCATTTTGCTCTATCAATATGGCATCAACAGGGCACAATAGGAGTGATTAGTGTTTTGTTTTATTCCTTTTTCATAGGAAAACTGGACTATCAAACGTGTGGAATGTAAGTTGTAGATCGCATTACACAATGTACACCAAATGTGATGCAATAAAACAAAGATTTCAAACAGAAAATTCGTGATACAAAATATAATACATTTTATTATATAAAGATTATCCAATTTTATACAATATAAACCTGATTAACCTGATTATATCAGGCATCATTATAGACATTTTAATAAACCAAATACAAAGGAAAATCATCTGGTTTCGCCACGACCACTATGAAACAGTGCTTAACCCCCTTAGAACTCAACTTAAATTTTGGTAGGGGTGTGCGGCACATATCCTACCATTCAATGGGCCCTGTTTAGCAGGTTATGAACAATAGGAGTTACAAATATGTTGCAAAACCTATTGTCATGTGATATAACAGATTTGAACTAAGCCACTATTCATTGTGTATAAATATTAATAATTGCTCCCACAGTCTAATGGTTTATTGGTTTTGACATTGTTTATGACTATTGTTTCAAAATTACTAATAGTTAAAATTCAAAATGTGGATTCTAATGTTCTACCTGGTTTCTTTTCTGTTGGGCTTATTAATATATTGCATACCTAAATTCCTTGTGAAATTAATAATGACATTATTCTATTTAACAATCACATTCCACAAAGACAATATTAAAAGAACACAATGAAGTTTTGTAATTTGCACATTCTAAGCCTGTTGTATACTCCTCTTTCACAGCAGCACATAGTGGTTCTTACCATTGCAACATCCATATCAAAATGATGCACTTATCGGCTGCTAATTGTGTCTCTATTTACATTATTAGTTAGGAATAAATACCAGACTCATCTCAAGTGGAAGTCACTTCAAATCATCCCAAAGTCACATGGTTTAGGAATGTTCTCTTTATTTCTAAACCATGTAACGAGAGGATTATTTGAAGTGACCCCACTTGATATGTCTGGTATGCATTTCTAACTATTATGTAATAAGAGACACATGTAGCAACTGACAAGTGAATCGTTTTGATATGTGGTTTTGATATGGATGTACACATATACTCCGAATGGTGTCTCTCTCGCAGATGTTCCAGTGGGCCCCACAGCATGGTAGCTCATACTTTTGGCGAGCAGCCAATCACAATCGTGTAGCGCTGCAATATCGCAAAGAGCTGCAAAGAAGTTGAACAAAACTCTCAGGGCCAATGGCCAGAAATCCATCCCGGGATGAGAATTTTCTTCACAGGGGTCATAAAAATCTAGCTCTAATTTCATTGCGGCCACAAAATGGAGTATACATCAGACTTAACACATCTATTTTATCTGTTTTTTGGACATTGACAAACTCCAACAAAACCTGAACAAATTGGTAGACCTGATTTTGAGATAAAGGCCTCTTAAAGTGGCATATAAAAATTTGTAAAATGTCTTAAATTGATTCACTATTGTTTTTGAAGGTGATACCCATGCTAATCATCACAAGAGTTCAGATGAAAAAGGTGATATAAAAATATGCCATTTTCACTTTTTCATTAAGGCCACCAACATCTGCCATATAATGCTAGCTTTAAATTCCAATCTTTTGAAACTATGATGGAAAGCAGCATATATCTTTATATATTGGCCTTTATTTCATATTGAGAACAATGTATTATATCAGTTTTTGCACCTGAACTTTTCATTATGTTACAGATCAAAAGTAACCACTTAACTTTTGTTGGTCCCATTCAGCACTATGTAAAAAGAAAAAATTGTTGCTTTATTTCTTAGAATTCCACTTACAGTTTGACACTGACTGACAAATATCAAAAGAATCTTCTATATCGCCAACATGGTACAAAAACATGAGTGTCAATTTCAAGCTTATTTTCAATTTTCACAGGTATATAAAAATCTAATAAAATCTAGGCATGTTACTATGTTCTACATTAATGTGGCGACTCCATTTGAAATCTACACCCACCGTGTGACAGATTAAGGTCATGTCTTCCATAGGGGGTGTATGGATTTCAACTGCAATAACCCAATTCATAACAGCTAGTGAGAAACAGTGAGATCTAGAACTCTAGTTTCCCTGCTTTTTGTTAAAATCTTGCCTACAAAAAGGTTACCCATTGCCCCTCAAAACACCCATCCCAGTGTAATTTCAGTTATCTGGGTCCAAAATATCAAAAACTACCCAATTATAAAAAATTCTATCCCTGCTCGCATCTAAAACAGAAGATTTTTTTGTCTGTTTGTTTTCTCATAAAAGTTATCAATAATGTTACTTGAAAGCTTTATTTGCCAAAATATAGTACAAATCTGTTTTCTTTTATTGCCAAAATATTTTGTTATAGATAGGTACCATCTGAATACATATTTCTTTTGCCAAAAGTCCCATTTACTTTTCATTCTTTTGCATCTTTTTTTAATTGAGATATGGTACAAGGTTCTGCTTAAACCAATCCTCAGTGAATTGAAGATGATCACCTTCTGCTGTCAGGAAAACAAGCTTCTTCTGTGCATCCATCTCCTTCAATCCCAATGTGTCCTGTCAGATGAATAATAGAGGAAATAGCCATGAAAATATTATAATGTAAATCTTTCATCTGCTAACAATACAATAGCACAATTTTCATGATAATTTTCCCAGCAATACGCAATATGGAAGTGATACACTGTACATGCAGATCGGGAGGGTCAAATTCTGGCTGGTAAATTTAAAAACCCTACCCCCCTGACCAAGGATTGGCAAAACGTTTTCTATCCCTTAAGTTGTTACCCTTGATCTAAGCTGCATTTGAGTAGATCAAATTTGAAGCATAGCAATGATGTCATATAGAGCTTGTCATCCCTGAAATGTTTTATACAAATCTTTCAAATGGGGATACCTGAATGGTTGACTCTATTCAAATCTACACCCCCTATGTGGAATATTAAGGTCATGTCTTCAATATTGGGTGTATATAGATTTCAACTTGAATATATCCAGGGCACACATTGTCAGAGCACACAGCAGCCCATCAACAAACTCTGTACAATTATAAAAATGCCAGTTATTTGTATCTTATTTACTTACATTCTTGTAGATGGCACTCTCCTGTAAAGTATTGAGGACCTTGTCCTGACCAGGCTTGTAGAACCCAAACCACTAGAAAACAGAAAGTTGGAAACAATATCAGTATCCCTTTGACGCAGTTGCATTGAGATTAAGAATTTCCTTTCCAATGGCTGACAGTAAAATTATTGTTTAGTTCATGTGATTGATTGGGATTGGCCTTCATTTCCTTGATCTTTATCTTCAATGCTGTTTCTTTCCATCTAGGCCACCATGCATACATAAACTTTTTAGCCTGGTTTGAAACATTTTGTTTGAACCTGATCTAATCAATGAAGCTATGAAAAATCCAGAACTTTAATTTACATTTAAGATAACTACAGAGATAAGTAGTCGCTTGAGTCCAAGGAAGTCAAAAGCAGGGATGAAAGTGCACTTTTGACATAAAGTGTGAACATGACCAAAATGGCCCTAAAACGGCCTGAAAATAAAAGAAATTGCATAAATCTGGACTACAAAAAAGCCTGAATTCAGGCAAAAGCATGAAAACTTGCATCCCTACAAAAAGTGAAATAATTTTGTCAAATTATGAGACACAATTTCATCATTTATTTTCATGTGAGAAAGATAAAAGTTAAAGGTGGCTCTTAAACAAATCTAGCTTATGAAAGTTCTCAGGCATTACAAATAAGGGAATGGGCACAAATACAATTCTCGCTATTCACAATAAGAGGCCGCCAGCAATTTGCGATGTAATCGTGATGTATCATGGGAAAAATTCGACATCAAGTCCGCATAATCTGAATATTACCATGCTATTACATAGGAACACGTGACAATATTTTTAGTTTGTCAATATACGGTATTACACGCAAATCGATAGAGAAGAAATTAATTGTGCACATTTCAAATCACATTATTAAGTATTATTGAGTATCGATTCGCGTGTAACACCTTTATTTTGACAAACTAAAAAAATATTGTCACGTGGTCCTATGTAATAGCATGGTAATATTCGTATTGCGCGGACTTGGATGTCGACCTTTTCCCATGATACATCACGATTACATCGCAAACCACTGGCGGCGCCCTTATTGCGAATAGCGAGAATTAGCAGAAAAGTCTCTGTGACTGCTATCTGAAACTCTTGAGCACTATTCATTTGTTTGGTCAAAAAAAAGGCTACATGCCATAAGCAGGAATTGTTTTAGCCCACTTTTTTTAGCTGCTTTGTTGTAGCCCAATTTTTTTAGCTGCTTTGTTGCTGCTGTCTCCTTTCCAAAATATTGAATATTGTTTTACATGACCCATTCATGCAATAGTTATATTAAAGGCATAATGTATGATTTTGGTCAAATTTTAATTTTGTTATTCTTTGCCAAAAATCATTACAGGGTATTATTAATAACAAATGTCAAGGAGATTTTCTGATACTTTCCAGTTGAAATATAATCAGGTAAAATAAACGAAAACCATTAAGCTGCTGAACTGTGGAGGTCTAAGATGGAATTGGCAAATAAAACTGGGGATCCCCAGTTTTATTATAAAAACTCTAAATTTTACTGTAATTAAAGCATTTCAGGCTTAGACTTTCACATGGTATTTTAGTAAACCATTGGGCATTACAATCATACAAAAATTAGAAATTCAAGAAAAATTGAAGGCTTTTCTCTGAACGCAAATCACACATTATGGATAATTACCTCACTTTCCTTTGGCTGTACTTCTGTGTCTTTTGAGAACATAACCATGACAAATTTGTTAAGCTTCATCAGGTTGGTTTTGTAGCTTGGATTCATTACCTGAAAAAAATATATCAATTTTAATCAGATTATAATTTTGATGTATCACTAACATATGAATACAGTCAGTCTACTCTGAAGTACAAAGTACCGATGCGGATGCACACATTATGCCGAATCTGCAGGAGAGAGGTAGCACTGTGCACTGTTTACGCTCTGTATACGCGCATGTTTTCACTTTGTACTTCAGAGTGGACAAACTGTAGTGGGAATGTTGGCACCCAATTTCATAGCTTGGACTATACTCCCAGTTTTCCCCACCCTCCATCAGAAAAAAAATCCCACTTACTTGTGTAAAATATCCCAAATTTCCATTTTTTTGCTTTGTCCCCCTTACCCTTCTGAAAAAAAATTCCTGTCACCACTGCAAGTTGTTTACATTGTTTAAATCAAATGTGAGCCCTGTGCCATTGCACTGCACATTTTTATGATGGGAAAAAGTAGCTGCTTTTTTATGGTCAAGATAAACTGCTATTGGAAAAAATGAATTTGTACCAGAATTCTTTATTAAACACATAAAACTGTATGTTATCAAAAGGCCAAAAACGGGCTGAAATTAAAAGAAAGTGTGGAAATTTGGACAAAAAAAACACCGAAATCAGGTTTAAACCTGAAAATTTTCATGTCTGTATATATTTACAAAAGGATGCCTAAGGGATTGTTCAATATTTACACCAGCAACCAGGGGGAGTGGGAGTTTTAAGGGGAAATCTGAATTTCAGGGAGGTATTGAGGGGAAATTTTTAGTTGAACCATGAGGGGGAATATTAAGTTTTAAATGGAGAAAAGGAGAAAAACAAGTATGAATCTGAAAATGTTGAGCAGGTACGAGTGGGAAATATGAATTTTTTTATCAAAACTCCACTCCCACCCTGGTGTCAATATTGAACAGTCCCTAAATCTCCGTAATGTTTTACTGAAAACTCACCTTTTCCTGATTGATATCTGCCAAGAAGACACTCTTAGCTCTGTATTCCTCCTCATTCAAAGGATCATGCCAATATTCAGCTTGCACAAGGCTACAATGAAACAAACAATAACAGAAATCATTACATTTGTTACCTGGAGAATTTGACTGTGTCTCACCTCCTTTTTCAACCAAATCGACGGTAATAACTCTTGTAGTGAGGGAGATCAGGCCTCAGGCAAACCTCACTTCCTGGGAACCAAATACCAAACATGGTCATTTTTATGTAACTCATTGACCCATTTGTGTTATATACTGCCTCTAGCTATAATGACATCCTTGTGATCTGGTCAACCCATTGACAGATACAAACCTCAGGTGGGAATTCAATTTTTGATCAATTCTCTCCAGGTAGTGGAACGTAATGTACATTTACGAAACACCTGACAATTCTTGGTGGTTTGTCAATTACATGAATGGATAATACATATCACACAAAAACACCTCAGCGGCAGTTAAGACTGAGACTCAGGTTAAGATTGGATTTAATAAGAACTTCCTTTCTCTTGACCATAAGGCTGACAGTAAAATTATCCACTTGTTTGTTGTGAATGGCCTTCTTTTGGTGTAATTTAATTTGAAACACTTGGTTTGAAATCTTGGAAAATTATAATGAATTGTAGTATATATGGTCAAAACTGCCTATATCAAATTACCAACTATTATGTTATGAAACACAGACTTGACCAAGTCTTCTTAACATTCTTTTTAACATTTTCAATGAATCTTCAACAATTAAAAATTCATGTAAGCTGTACAACTAAATTATTCAATTAATATTATCATAGATAAAAATTCTCACAAATAATTACACAAGGGATCACGGTATGCACTACCTATGACTTGTGCCGGCATGGTGCTTATGATTATACATCGTATATCACCTAGAAAGATATATCAATAAAATGGGATCCACAATTGGTAGGGCAAGCCTGCTGGCTTAGGAAAGCTGACCACTTGCTAAGCTAAGCTAAATCGGGCCTGACACATGAGAGACATAAGCCATGGTTAAGCTATATACCATGTCATAGCTGTAGTAGAGTCTTTTTCCTGTTGATGACTTGGTAAGTTGAAAAGTTAAAAAAAAAAGCTTTTTCTGTGACTTTAGCCCCAGGCCTTGGAACAAGGCTACGTAAAACATTAGAAATATTAAATTGATACTTACAAATCCTGTATGAAACTGGAGACAGGAAATAATCACCATCACATGTGGGAAAACAGAAAGACAATATGGTTTAGATTTCATAATATTGAATTAAAACACTTAAGCAAATAATGAATTGAGATTAAAATACACAAATGTGTGCAGAGAGAGGAAGCTTGTTTGATAAGTTTTTACTTATGTTTTAGTTGCTCTTGATCATAAAAGTAATCACAAAATTACTTATTACAAGTTCAAATCAGGCTCAGAAAAGGTTATGATTTCAAAATCATACTGTAAAACATATCCCACTGTAAAGCATGAAAAGTTATTGTGCATGAAAATTTTGTGAATATCGCGAGTACGATTGATTCTCAAATTTTCATGGACATTTTCATGAATATTTTATCTTCCTATAGGCTCCTAAGGATACATGTATGTACAAATTCATGACAATTTCATGTCACAGAAACATGCATTCTCTCCAAAACAACGGATTTTAATGCTATGAAAATATCATCCTTTACAAAAATGTACAGAAGCTCTTTATGCAAAGTAATTTTGAAGTAAAAAGGAAAAGCATACAAATGTAGCACACAACTTTCAGGTCAAATGTTTCTGAAAAAAAAAACCTTTTGTTTCTTTTTGCCTGAACTTGGTATACTATCCCCCCAAAACTTGTTTGATTGTATTAATGTATATTACTATACCTTTCATAGGCTCCCAGGTTGAGCAGTTTTCTGACCATTTCACATAGAGTGTAATTGGCTCCAGGACACTTGGGAAATCCAAATACACCTGTAAGTGTTAAAGAAATAGATGGGAAGAATGCAACAGGTGATTGAAGGAGAATGGTCTGAATTCATCACATGCTTAATGCTATTCCAAACTTGGTTGAATGATCTGGAACCCTATAGAGATTCATGACGACATTGCAATCCTTTTTTGATTAGATTTGCAAGTAGGCTACAGTCAAAGTTGTGCCTTTAGGTCTTAAAATATAGTGTAAATATAAATTAATTCACATGCTTTACGTACTTGGGCTTACAAAACTTAAATATATTTAATAATCCCCATTAACATAAATAGTCACTCGATAGTCGTTTCACAGTGCTCAATACCAATTTTTAACAACAACAACAGAGCAATGCTGAATATTATTTAGCCAAAATTGTTTTATTAATAATCCCCATTAAATATTATTACAAAATATCGATGAGAAAATTGTAGTCTTATAAAAAAAACTTTACAGCAACATTTTTATAATTTTGCAAAACATTT
The DNA here is from genome assembly GCF_039555335.1 of Amphiura filiformis. Classification (NCBI taxonomy): domain Eukaryota; kingdom Metazoa; phylum Echinodermata; class Ophiuroidea; order Amphilepidida; family Amphiuridae; genus Amphiura; species Amphiura filiformis. The sequence continues at coordinate 55,811,733 of NC_092639.1, read as the reverse complement.
TGTCCTTACTTAAATAATATTATGTTAAAATGTTTTGCAGTAAGTGTTCAAAAATGTTTTTTTAATGTTATTAAAATGTTTTATACCCTTACCCTATAACCCTTGTATATAACCCAACATTTTGTGTTTGTTGGTAATTTATAAACAACTACATAAATTTCAAACCTCACTTATATCATGAACAAACAGATTCAACTAAGAAAAAGTCTTGCAATTTTTGTGTAATTAGAAGAATAGTATAATCAATTGACTATGCAATATATGATGCATGCATCAATGGTTTTCATTCAATATACCTTGGTGTTGTCCGCCCACTGACAGCAAGTTGTGCATTGGTGGGGATGGGCAGCGCTGTGCCACAGCACGTCTGAAAATAGAAACAAACACAAGAAATATTAAAGGGGCACTAAACCGCATCATAAAAAATTTATTTCAAAAATGTTTAAAGCCACCCATTGCTAATTCCTCATTTAACAGGACGAAAGTAACATGAGTAGGTGTAAATTTCACCTAGAATACATGAATAGTCTTACAATTAGGGCCTGAGTTCCCTGAGGCCACCCATATACCCTACAATAGGCTAAAGAGTAGGACTACAACTGGTCAGTTAGGCTGCCACTTCCACATCTATTTTTTTCCCTTTCAAGTATTCGCTTTAAAAAATTGATGACGGTTTTGTACTTGATAAGGGTTTATTATAATGCATACAAGCTACATGACAGGTGTCAGCTTCATAAAAAGTCTCATCATAATAGGAAATTTGAAAAATAAGCAATATACAAATGCGGTCAATTAATTTGTATCTCTCGACATCCTGACACAAAATGAAATTCTCTTTTTCTATTTAGTATTATCATGAAAGATAAACCATGAAGTTTTATAGTATGGTAGGCCTACTACTAGAGACCAAAGTATTTAATTGCTAGAATGTGTTTAATATATTTCCAGAACGAACAAATCAAGCAAAATGTTTTATCCACTTTTATGTTTGATTTGAAGCTTTGCCTTTTGTGATTGAATCAGAATGAAGTAAAACAAAGTGAGTAATATGTATATGACAGGGTTCGAGGTTTGAGTACGGTTTTACTGCCAAAATGGGGGAAAAATGAAGTTCATGTTATCATAACATTATACATGTTTTCTGGACTAGAATTTTGTGCTGAGTCCATTTCTGAAGTTTTTAATACACAGGGTATCACCATTTTAAAGATATGTAACAAATTCTAAGCGCATGTTGTTTTTACTGAAGAATCCTGGGAGTCTACTTGGAACACAACTGTATTTTAAAAAAGTTACAGAGCATTATTACTTCAGTTAAGTTGTTTTGAATCTATAAATATGTTAAACAAACTATAAAGACTGCTTAAACACTGTTCTCATGTATGAAAATGAAATGATGTTGGTACTGAGGCCCTGTATTCCTATATATTTAGTAAACATATAGCGGTCAGGTTTGGTGTCAAGACAATAAATCTATTGATGTCTAAACTCATAAAGAAATGATGTTCTTAAAGTGTTAATGTATAACTGATTCCCTTTACACAATCTTAAAATGTTTATACTGAAGCATAGCACTTTATTCACCCCTGACATCAGAAATGGCTTGTTGATAGCGCAACTGAATATTGTGTGATCTAGCAGCCCTGCATCAACTTTTTTTTTGATAAATGGTTGATGTGATGAGCTGGTACAGAACTAAAATTCTCTTCACCATACCACTTGACTATTACTTGATTCTGATTCAGTTTTCTCAGGATATAGAACTTCAGATAGATGTTCAGGTACATCAGTTGGGGAAATGACTTTAGCTGGATACCAGTAGCAACCATGCTTTGCCCATACTACATCTCCCGGTGTGAAAGATTCTTCATCATCGGTGGTCGTATTATCATCAGATCATCCCTTTATAATTACATATTTGAGGGCACAACATGAAAGGCTAGGCATTGACTGCTCTTCCTGGAATAACTTTTATGGGTGTGACCTTTGGGTTTAAGGGGTTGATACATCAGAAAAATGGCGTGAACCTCAAAATGGGGCAAAATCTGAGTCGTAAAAAAATTATTTTGAAAAAAAGTATACATGGCATCATTCCACAAATCTAATCGATTGTGGGGATTGGTAGAGTGCACAATCGATCAACTTTTCAGAGCTGTACCTCCATAAGTTTTTCCGAAATATTTTTTACAATTTGCCATATTTTTTTCACGCTTAGGGGTATGGGTAACATTTTTGCAATTTTCTTCAATTTCTCTTTTTTAAGGAAGTTAAAATTATTATCAGTGTGTGGCAAATTGAAATATCATTAAAATGAGGGGTTAATGAGGTCTCTAGCCTCTTTAGATCAAATTTTATGGCGAAACTAAGATACAAATCTCTCGAAAATGACCTTTTTTGGGCTTCGTTTTTTCACTTTCAAGTTCAACTTTATCCGGGTATGGTATACAAAGTAAGCGATGAAATCAATTAAAAACAGTTTTATTTGAACAAATAAACCATCAGGTAATACAAAATAACAGAGAAAGACAACATTTATCTATATAGTAGAAAATATTAGGGATTCAAAATTAATGGTGAATTTTTTTTCACCTAAAACTGGTCATTTTCAGTAAAAAATGGCCATAAATCCATGTATAACCCAAAAACGACTTAAGATACAGTATTCTAAGTTAGAAAAATTGAAAATTCAGACATTTTTACCTTAGAATTACTATATATGCTCATTTTTAGAAGTATTCTTCACACCTAAATATTTTTTTCACACATTTGGCAGTGAAACCTGACTCAAACCTCGAACCCTGTCATATACAAGATGAAATATGAACTTTACATAACAGGAAACTTTGGTTCCTGTCTAACAATGCGCTATTCCAGTTGAAATCCATACCCCTACATTTATATGGAAGTCAGATCATGACCTCTTCCACACTTGGAGTTTGAATTTCAAAATGGAGTCCCATTCAGGTAACTCCATTAAAATCTTCACCAACTGTGTGGGAGATTAAGGTCATCATGTCTTCAATGGGGACATGGATTTAAACTGGAATAGCCCATTCAACAGTTGCATGTGAGAAGGTCATAAGTCCTTTGTTTTTATGCACTGAATAGTGTACTGTAGGAGTGGAAATGTAGGAGTGTACTGTAGGAGTGGAAATGTAGGAGTGTACTGTAGGAGTGGAAATGTAGGAGTGTACTGTAGGAGTGGAAATGTTTGAGTGTACTGCAGGAGTGGAAATGTTTTGCATGATTAATTTTTCACGCTTTGCTAATTTTGAATTTGTCATGAGTTTTTAAATTTACAATTGTAAGCTTCCTTATATTGACCTAGATACACAAAAATAATATAAACATCTCAAAAAAAGTAATTACCACCTTTAAATAATGGCCATCATTCAAAAACAGGCTATTGTGTTACAAATCTGTAAAATGCGTTGGAAGCAGAATTTATTTTGACATTTTGACACCTCATTTGTAGCAATTGACTAAATATTGACATCACAGCATACATTTAAATCAATGTAACCCAAGATTTGAAAGTTGCAGTAAATTCTATTGATTTGTATTCAGTACATTGTTGTAAGGGCAACTTTCAAATCTGGACCTCACTACATTAAATTGACCGGTGTTTTATTGTTTTCTGGACTATCATATCAAATGAGGTGTCAAAGTGCGCAGAAATAAATTCTGCTTCCAATGCATTTTACAGATTTGTAATACAATAGCCTGTTTTTGAATAATGGCAATTATTTAAAGGGGGTAATTACTTTTTTCGAGATGTTTATTTGTGTTAAAGTCATGTAGCTGCATGCAATAATTAGGTCCTCTCTGTTTCATGGTAGCTGCTTGCAATACAAAAAGTGTGGAAATAAATGACGTATGACCTTGATGGTGCATGGTAACTCACAGAAACTGTCCTCCTTGAGAGAATCCCATAGAATTGTATCCTCCTTGTAGCTTGGGATCTTTACTGATCTTGTCACATGCCATATCTATCTGTTTGTTGACATTCATCAGAAACCCATTGGCAGAAAAAAAAAAAAAAAAAGCAAATAGAGTTTCCAAGATGAAAATCCTGAATCTAAACATTGACATTTTTTATATTTATACTTGTTATAAATGTATTAAAAAATTGGCAGTCGTCAGGGAGTCTTTCGTGCGCTCTCAACAAAGACCTTCTGTGCTCCCAGTAACACCATTATGTGGCTTGACCATTTCACCCTTGATGACCTTTATCAATTTTATGTAGAAGAACATTAAGCCTTGAAAAACCTGTCCCTAAATTCCCTGGAAGGTGCAACAGGTTTTCCACAAAATTATCAATATTTCACATTTTTCTTTATTTGAGGAAACAAAATTTCCCTCCAAATGCTACATTTCCCTAGAGTCCACATTTTTTCCAGGCATGAAGAATTACATGGCAATATATTTTCAATTACTGTTCAATGTTTTGAAACCTTGTATTAAAAATAAAATTTCGCTACTATACCGCTCCGAAATCCGATCACTTGAATCAGCCCATAATCCTCAATAAATGATTTTAAGAACAAGAAAGGATCTGACTCCTTGTCTGACTTATTATTAGTGTGACCAGGTATTCTGAAGACAGTGCGGATTGGCCACACGCCCACGCCACATCAACAAGTTTGCCTTAGACACTTGCTACCAAGATAAATTCCGCCACAATATGAGACATTGTAGTGGGGGGATGGTTGCCTGACTTGCCTCATAAGTTAGCTCAGTAAAAAGCTCTACTTTGCTCGTCTGTCTGCACCCCATGGCGTCATGGAACCAAAATGTTCTGTTGCTGTGTAAACCCAATGAAGATGAAGATGAAGACTTGATTTTTTCCCTTTTTTAGAAAAGCTATCCTAAACCAACATAATACTACAGTTCTTTTATTTTTCACAGTCCTACCTCAATGATATTATTGCCAATCTGCAAAGATAAAACATAGATGCCTGGGACTTGCTCTTCAACCATCTTCTGAATTCGCCCCAAACTAAGAGGGTTACAGCAACTATCACCTGCAACAGTGTACATAAAAAAGTCACAATACAGTATTTAGTCAATGCAAATTATATGTGACACGTTCTGGTCCATGGGGGGGTGCAAAGGCGTCAAATTTGAAATTGAGAAAAGACAAAAATATGGAGTAAAAAAATAATAAAATACAAAAAAAACAAACAAATAAAATGCTTGAAGTCTAACCATGAATTTGCTCACCAATAGCTTCACATTCGAGGTTAGAGACCATTGCATTCAAAATCTAGTCGGATTCGCTGAAGCATGACCCCATGTAAAGCAATGGAAGTTTAGAAGTAAACACAGCTAATCACAATGCATGATCGCATCAAATATGTTGCTAAAATTGCACTTCAACCAAATTTTGGACTGTTCAATCCAGATTGGACTACTGCAACTCTCTGCTTATTAACATCACAGCCAAAGACATACAGAAGCTTCAAAAGATCCAGAACCGCTCTGCACGTCTCATTTTCCGGGCAAGCAGGCGTGAGAACACTTCTCCTCTGATTCAAGAGCTGCACTGGTTGCCAGTCAAACAGCGAATCATCTTTAAGACCCTTCTGCTTGCTTACAAGTGCCTGCACAATCAAGCCCCATTTACCTCACTGAACTCCTTCACATTTACATTCCGTCTGTCAACCTACGTTCCGGGCACGACCAACCTCGCCTTGTTGTCAACAGAACTTTCACTACTCAAGGGGATCGCGCTTTCACACATGCTGCCCCAATGTTATGGAACACTTTACCAAATGTCATCAGAAACTCTATCACAGTTGCTTCTTTCAAGAGCCAAACAAAAACTCATTTATTCCCGGACTAATTCTTCCCCCATGTTTCATGCTGCTTTGTTTATTTTGTTTAAATTAGTAATGTAAGATGTGTAGTTTAAGATATTTTTTTTCTGTAAAGCGCCGAGGTCGTGTTTTGCTCATGTTACGGCGCTATATAAAAGCTGCTTGTTGTTGTTGTTGTTGTTGTTCAAAATAGGCAAATTTTACTCAAAAGATACAGTTGACTCTTGACTCATCAAAATAACTTTCATCCAAATTTCAACATTGACGGAATAAATAACATCCATTGCAAAAAATGTCAATGCAGTGACCAAAAAACGATAGCATTGAAAGCATTGAGTTCTCGAGTCATAATACAATACTTCAGAACTTCAGAACTATAGGGGCTGTGCAATAATTATGAGCCCTGGGGAGGATAAAATTGAGGGGGAGAAATTTTGGCGAGCCAAAAGGGGGGGGGGCAAGCAATTTTTGGCAAGCCGAGAAGGGGGGCAACATATGTAGATAGACCATTTAAGGTTCCTGCAAATTTGGCAAATGTTCAAGGGGGGGGGGGGCAAAGCTTTTTTGGCGGGCCGAGAGGGGGAAGGGGCAAGCAATTTTTGGGTAGCCGTTTGGAAATTTTACCCCCCTCCCCCCTGGAGGGCTCATAATTATTGCACAGCCCCAAATATTGCAAGATTTGAACAGAGAAACACCCGATATAGCTAGATATTGTGCATTTATTCTCGGCTTTTGGCATTAAGGACCTACTCACGATATGCAGGGCACATTTTGTCAGCATCGATCCATGCATGTTTTAGTAATTGCGAGTCTCAAGATTTGTATGTCAGTGGACCTGTGTAACGTTTGAAATTTTGCAAATTGAGTTCGGGTCCTTTTTTTCTGTTTAGGTAATGATTAAAATAGTGTAAAAATGGTGCACCAAATGGCTTCAATTGGACTTTCATTTTGCAAAATTTTCCTTCTCAGGGAGAAACACCTCCCTCAGACACCACCTGCGTAGTGGATAATCAAGTGGCCATTTTTGCTTCTGCTTTCGACATTTGCCAATTTAGGCCCTATGTTTAACACAATTTATAGGCCAACAATAATAGGGATTTTGAGGAATGACAAAGTTGTTGTTGGAAACTTTGATGTTTATTTCAACTCTTGATGTAGGATCTTAAGGTGAGTGAATTTGTGAAGAGGTTTTCTTGTTTGAGCGATAGTAGGATATGGGGACGTCCGGACGTACATGTAGGCTAAAATAGTACTTTGACCTGCTCTGATGTCTCAATTCAGTCTGTCTTGTTTCGTAATGCTTACCACAGACAGCAAATACTGTGTATTTACTGTGTGGAACCAGATACAAAAGTACAGGCAAAATTGATTTTCGGCTAAAAATTTGGAATATTAAATTTTACAAGAGTGAGATGAAAATCATTGATTTTACTGTAGAAACCAATGGTGGGCTTCACACCCCCACATGGTCATCATTGACAGCCGGTCCTACCCCCAGGTAAGGTGCTGGGGTAAAAATCTTATCACTAAAATGAGCACAAAGGATGGATCTACGATTACCTAAAGGTCGTTTGGGCGTAACGTAAACATGTTTTTTTTATGATGGATAAAAATCTTAGGGGGGATAACAACCCCCTCCTTCGTAGTTCTTAAAGGTAATAATTATAGTAATTAACTCAACTTTAAAAAATGCCTGGCCCCCATGGAGCTGGAGCAGATTGCATCATATATTAACTAATTCTTTTATTATTTTGTTTTTAACATGTTTTTATACATTAGGTTTCTCAAAAAAAACTTGGAAGGAATATCAATCATAATTCATTATACATTTATTTATTTACTTATTTATTCTAAAAAGGTATTTAAAACCATATTCATACAGGGTTACCCTTCAGATTACAGGGCCCTGTGTCATAATAATATGCAATTGGTAGAATATAAAAAAGAAAACCAAACCATGCAAACACAAATGCTTACTTAGAGTTAGAAGCATCATCATCATTCAGGGTTCATACCGGTAAATCCGCCTGTGAAGCGGTTTCCAGCAAAAGTTTATCACACCTATAATAGTCCCATTGCATAAAAATTGTGCAAAATTGGTATAATATTAACAATTTTAGTGTTGAAAATCGTGTTTTGCTAGAACTTGTGAATGTGATCTCTACTAATTTGAACAGAAAACGCGAAAATTTGAGTGATGTTTACGATGATGAGCGCATGAACACACGAGGTCAAAAGCGGTTAGCAGTCGGACGTAAACACGGGAAAATCAGGCCTTTTTATATAGCGCTATTTTTCTCAAAAAGTAGACCTAATAATATGTTGTGTCATTTTCAGATGTGTTATGCAGAATTTTGTTCTTTGGCATTTTGTGATCCACAGCATCATCCCCACTTTTCTCAAAAAAAGTTGAGATTTTTATATCACTGGAAACCTCGGACTACATAATGTTTATTTGCAAAATAGTTCTTGCAGATTAATTCGTTTAGCAAAGATATCGTGAAATTTTAATTTCGTTCTGGTATACCAGAACGAAATTAAGACACATTGTCTATAGCAGTGTAATACACATAATCATGCATAACTCGCAAACGCAAAATCGGAATCAACTGAAATTTTGGGAATAAGCTTTTTTCGTGGATATCTACTGAAAAATGTCATAAAAAGAGGATGATAGGTTCACGAAATACTTCTTTAAGATGATATCAAATATATATTTCAAAGTAAGACATAATTAGGGGTTCATTCATATATTTTCATGACTAAACGATTGTTTATGCCCGAGGGCTTTAGCCCGAGGGCATAAACAACGCTTAGTCATGAAAATATATGAATGAACCCCGCTCATACATATAACATTCTGCTTGCTGTTATTTCCTCCAAAACTAAAAATACCATCATTTTAAACTAAAACTACCAGTTCCTTATCATTTTTAACAGTTTCTCCATCGCTAATTGTAAGAAAACGTTTTCTTGCTCAGTCCATCGTGCTTGGACGCTGCAACATCGCGTACATCACTCGCGCTTTGCGTAAATAGCTCGCGAACATAGACGCGTAATATCCTACTCGCGAGCGTCCATCAGTTCTCGCGCGGCTTGTATGCCGCGTGTCTTAAGTTGGGAACCTTTTGCGTGACACGGACAAAATTCAAGAAATTTACGCCTTTTTTGATTCAAATGTTTGCTTCGCAAGAACTAAACATCTCACCCTATTAAAAGTATACATATTTTTGAAGCTTTTGCTCCAAGGAATTAAAAAATGACATTATTTTCTTGATAGGGGTAAGGGTTAAGAAGTTACAAGTACAAATATCGGTGATTTTTCCATAAAAAAGTGTATGACTCAAAAAATTAGGTCCACTGATGAGATACATCCTAGAGTAAAATCTATGCCAGAATTGGATTATTCAAGGCAAGAGCATTTTAAATATGTATAGTTTTACAGGTATCCCTATAACGGTAATTGTGATACATGAGGATGAAAATTACCTTCATAAAATTTGCTGTAAAAATCGTCACATTGTTATTTGTGTAGGAAAATCATGTCCAGAGTGCTTTCTGGTTATACACACATGCTCTCTAAACATCAAAAATACAAGTTATATAACTATGAGCCTGTCTAACATGCTTTAATCCTCAGTTTTTACCCATCTTGTTTATCCTACTATCCTGAATCAAAGCGCAGTCACGATAATGAACACAAAATGTCTTCATGGTCTGCATTTTGAAGAACACACTAATTTGCTTTTTTCTTGCTCTGTGAAAGGTCCGTCAATACCAACATAATATTGTAGTCTACATGTATTTTGCTTTTGTACAATGGCTGTCTTTCATCTACTTTCAAACACCCTTCTCTTGTAGTCACTTGATAATTATGAGTGAAATTCCAAAGCCGTGGAGTTGCTGCTTCCTGGCTTGATCTGCAATCGACATTTTTAATGTATGATTATAGTCAGAATGAACAAAAGCTACTTCATTGACTGTAATAATGCCTTCTGATGCAACTTTTAAACAAGTGGTAATCATATGAATCACTTGATGGTTTAATGGCTATTACTGATCCTTGGCAATAATGTTTGCCATTTCTTCAGTTTCAATGACACTTTTTTGTTGGTGCTTTAGATGTAGAAGACTTTTGATCTTTGCTGGTGTCTGATTAGAACTGCAAACCTTATAAGCATGAAAATCAGTTTATAAACATGCCATACAATAACATGACGGCTCTCTGACATTCAGTTTTCCATCACAGTTAACAAATGCTACAGAGCGCAGCTTCTGAGTGTTTGAAACTGTTATGGGCCATTACTTAAAGTTCTTGACACTGTGTCAACTCTGTTCTTGACTTAGATTATGATAATTAAATTATCAGTTACATTTTATGTTGCATTTTATTTTTAATATTATTAATTGCTTTTAAAACAATAACAGCATAAATGAGAGGGGGTATAATGTTTGACCTGTAGGACAATGTAGTTTTTCAAAGTAGTTCATGAATACAATTTCTAATGATCAGACTCGTTTTTGATGGCAAAATTATTTTAGCCTTTGCTAATTTACAACTCGTTAAGTGTCATTAATCTAATAATTTAGAACATTACAGGCCAACAATTTGTTTAATTCTTTATTAATTACTTGCTTCTAAAATACAGCATTAATGAGGGGTGGATATTTGACTTCTATCACAGTGGTTCAAACTCCCAACACAATTTCTAAATGTCAGAGCTTTTGTTGCATCATCGTTTTACTCTTAATTAGCAGCTCGTTAAGTGTCATTATATCTGTATAATTAAAGTAAAATTCATAAAATAATACAGCAGAACTATTAATAAGTCCATTCAAATACATCCATTAACCACACAATATTAAATTACTAAAAATTTCAAGTGAATCATAGTTGGTACCTATAAAAATTCATTTTTCCCATAGAGATTACATTGTACCGTGTCCGAAGATCCGTGTCCGTGATCCTCCCACTTTGCACTTCGTTAACTTAAGTTATTGGTCCGTAAAATTAATTAGCAATGTCGTATTAATTAGCTTTCAAATGAATGTAAACTTCAAGGATTATGATGCTGTCTTCATAGTTTAATTAAAGAGAAAAGTTGAAATTTTCAGTAAAAGTGTCACACCTCCCACTTTTCCAGGGTCCCAAGTCAAGACACACGGCCTTATGACCGGAACGCCGGGCATAAACGTTGTGTATGCCCGCCTATCGACCAATCACGCATGCTGTTATATAGCGAGTATGTATGAACTCGACTTATGGCCTAAAACGTGACCCCTATTTTGCACGTATAATACACATGTCACTTGTATGACCCACCCTAGGACCCCCGGGGGATGTGCGTCTTGGTTGGGTCATTTACCAACCAATTAGTGACGCAGGGTACGGTCATTTACTCAATATGTGCGTCACAACATACCCAGAGGGGTGCGTCAGTGTCAGTCACTTTACCTAGGTGCGTCAATGGTTATAGGTGCATCAGTGTCAGTCAAAATACCTAAATGCCTAATGGTGAGTCAAATTTGCGTCATGAGGACAGTCATAATCCTTAACATGTGCGTCATAATTTTGACAAGGGGCTCAGTCATTGTCGGCAAATGTCCGTCATTGTTTAGACGCACATGTGGGTCATGGTATAGTTAAATCCGACGCACCATTGTAAAGTGACGCACCACCCCCGGGGGTTATGGGGTGGGTCATACAAGTGACACGTGTATAAGTCTATGGAAAGCTAATTTTGTGTTATTAGAGAGCTTGCGAAATGACGTTACTTTAACTTTAACTTTAACGTCTAGAGGATTATTGAGGATTATGTATTCAATACCACCTTGCATAATCCTCTATAATCCTCTAGACGTTAAAGTTAAAGTTAAAGTAACATCATTTCGCAAGCTCTCTATTTTGTGTACCCTAAATTCAATGTAAAACATACACTTGTCTTAAAAATCTTGAAACCAATTGAACCAGGAACTTACCCATTCCGTGCCACATTACTAGAGGCAGGGTTGCATTTGCCTTCGATTTCATGTGAACCCCATAGCCCTGGCAAACCCCCACAAAAACAGCAATCAACAACACAGCAAATCTCTCCATTTTTGTTGTGGATTTGTGAAAAGAAGGATGGTTGTTATTCGCATGCATAGAAAATGCTGGGATCGAAAATAAGCAACCTGCTTCGCACAGATTACTGAACACGGGTTCCTGAAGATGAGGTTGTATGATCCTTTGTCATATGACTTCACATGTGACATAGCGTTTGCAGTGTTTGTTATTGTGATTTTAGGAATACTAGGCAAAATGTTCAAATTGTTGTAGTATTCAAATGCTATCAAACAAAATTTGTTACGTTAAAAGCAAAAATACTAAACAAACAAGCCAAACGTGATAGGAGTATTTGAAGAGTCATATTTTTCCATATTTTGTAAACACAAACAGAACTTATTTATAGAATCACTACAAAACAATATGTCAGCGCCCTTGTTTTGAAAAAAAAAAGTAAGTGCAGAGTTTTCACTTTTTAGTGCATTTTAAAGTAACATTGAGTTTATTCTCAAATCCATTGTATCTTAGAAGAATAACGATATAGCCAGTGTGGCTGGAAGCTGATCTGCAAAAAGAACATGACTAAAAATGAGCTCCACTGAAGAGTTATAACACTGTCGACTGTGAATTCATATATCAATTGGCATTGCTGATGATTGCCATTGCTGGCTGCTTTGATTGTATCAGTATTTTTTTAAAAAGTTTTACATTGTTTCTCATTATTTTTAGTCTTTTTAAGGCCAGCTTGAGTGACTGAGAGATTGTACCACCATGAGCATTCAACCGCTTAAAATGTGAGTATATTTGATATTAAAGTGGCATTTCGTGATCCACAGCACAGCCTCATCCCCCACTTTTCCCCAAAAAGTTGAGATTTTTACACCACTGGATACCTCTGGCTACATAATGTTTATGTACCAAATATTTCTTGCAGATTAATTCGTTTAGCAAAAATATCGCTAAATTTGAATTTCGTTCTGGTGCACCAGAACGAAATTACTAACACATTGTCTATGGAGCAGTGTAATACACATAATCGAATACTGGACACTTCATCCCCTGGACACTTCATCCCCTGGACACTTCATCCCCTGGACATTTCATCCCCTCGTGTTAAAACGCTTCTTTGAGCGTGACAGTCATGACAGTGAATCAAGAATGCATATGAATATAATAATTGAACTTAGAAGGAACTAATATAAGGGAATTAATCATCTTATTTATCCAATGTATGCACCGTGTTCTGTATGAGCTATCACCAGCTGATCACACGTATAATAATCGATCAATGTTGAATGGCAGCAGGGCCTATAATAGACTAATAGTTAATAATAGTTTATACATTCAATGAATTTACCTAAATTCAGCCACTGCCCCACTCCCCAGAGCCATGGAACATGGAAATAGTAGATGCCCCCCGCTTGGCACTTTTGTCGTCTTAAGCCACTTGTGAGAATTGATATGGGAATATTCTAAGGATAATCATGGGGATTAAGCCCTTATATCAGTTATCTCCCCTGTGCGTGTATGACTTTAATTGTTTCCCATTGTCATACTTGAATGCACACTGACCACAGAATGTTTTCTTTTTATTTGAATTAGTTGTTTGGAGGTTTTGTTTTGAAGGACCATTGACTATGACAGAATATCCAATTTAACAATTATGAAGTCGGCTTTTCAAAAATCGCCCAATATTTAATGGATTTTGCGGGTGAGATTTTCAAAGTAGCCAAAATGTCGCGAAATCGCGGGAGCACTTCGTTTACTTTCTTGCTGATCAAAATCAAAAATAGTATTGGCCTACCATTCCTTTCTATACAATTTTTTATAACCATGAGTTTTAAGTCAGCTTTCAATCAATCAACCCAGAACACCCTCCCGGGTCCGTGGATAACGACTGGTAATGTAGTCTAAGCTATTTTCTATTTTCATCCCCCGTGACCACCCCCTCCGTGCCAATGTATAATGTCGTGTAGTTAGTGATCTTTTTAATCAACCCCAAAACAACCTCTTTCGTAGGCCTACATCATGCATTTTTGTAAAATTAGTTGATTTAAAAAAAAAAAAAAAAAAAAAAATAGATAACGACTGGTAATGTAGACTAACCTATTTTCAGCCACTGCCCACTCCCCAGAGCCATGGAACGACATGTTGTTATGTTATTTTTAATAAACCCAAGTGAACCTACATGAAAAGAGAAACTTGGCCCCCGCCTGGCACTTTTGTCGTCTTAAGCCACTTGTGAGAATTGATATGGGAATATTCTAAGGATAATCATGGGGATTAAGCCCTAATATCAGTTATCTCCCTGCTGCGTGTATGACTTTAATTTGTTTCCCATTGTCATACTTGGATGCACACTAACCACAGAATGTTTTCTCTTTATTTGAATTAGTTGTTTGGAGGTTTTGTTTTGAAGGACCATTGACTATGACAGAACATGGAAATAGTAGATAAGAATCTTATCTACTATTTCCATGGACAGAATATCAAATTTAACAATTATGAAGTCGGCTTTTCAAAAATCGCCCAATATTTAATGGATTTTATGGGTGAGATTTTCAAAGTAGCCAAAATGTCGCGAAATCGGCGGGAGCACTTTGTTTGTCATGGGACTAAAGTCAAAAGTGGCCCAATTGGGCAACTAAAACTGGCAATATAGTTATATGTATAGATTCCAATGAATGAAAGAGTTCAACTTCCTGTAACCATTCGGCTGACGGCTATTGTTCCTATTGTATAACATGACATTGCACTAAATCTAATCACCTCATCAAGTGGACAATACAAAAATATTGCCATGAACCTTCCCTTGGGCCTATATGCAGACATATTTGATCACTTTTATCACTATAATATAACATACTATCCACATGACATAACATTAACAGATACATGGTTCCCATAAAAATGTAGGCCTACTAATTTTGTTAGATGAACAACTAAGTAAATAATAATAAATAAAGAAACAAACAAAATAAATAATAAATACATAAATTATAATAATTATAAATAAATAAACAGCCTATAAACAATACACAATAAATACATAAATAACAGGAAGAAAGAGAAGAAATACACTTTAGCTAAGTTAAATAGTCCAGGCTAATATCAACAACAACAAAAAACAAAGTATAATAAGTAATATAAATAATAATAATAAAAATATTAATAATAATATATTGACGATAGGCCTACCCGGTAAAATAACAAAATAATAATACTTTTAATAATAATAATAGGCGTAATACTGAATTAGAATCATCTGTGTCGGGGGCCTACACGCACTGTTCAATAGGTAAATTCATTGCACTATTGCCATTCAACATCGATCGATTTTTTATACGTGTGATCAGCTGGTGATAGCTCATACAGAGCACGGTGCATACATTGGATAAATAAGACTAATTTTAAATAAAGATTAATTTCCTTATATTATTTCCTTCTAAAGATCCTAAACAATTATTATATTCATATGCAATCTTTTTACTGTCACGCTCAAATAACGCTACAATAGCGTTTTAACATGAGGGGATGAAATGTCCAGGGGATGAAATGTCCAGGGGATGAAAATGCGAGGGGATGAAATGTCCAGTTACCACATAATCATGCATAACTCGCAAACGCAAAATCGGAATCAACTGAAATTTTGGAAATAAGCTTTTTCGTGGATATCTACTGAAAATGTCATAAAAAGAGGATGCTAGGATCACGAAATCCTCCTTTAAATCTAGACTCGTGCAGTTCCAATAATTGAAACTCCCGGCTCCGACCGGGAGTTCCAACAGGTGCTGTGTATGTGTTTATATGTGTTTTATAATGTGCATTAACATACACACTTAGCCGTCAGTACGAAGAAATCGTTGCTCCAAAATGATTGCAAATTACACATTTTGTAATCATTTTTCACCACAAAATAGGATATATGAAAATACAGGTCAGGTGAGCAATGTATGAATATATGGCTACAACTTGAGAACAAGTCCTCAAACGTTCGAAATTTGTAGTTACTACAACTGATCTAGACTAGAGTTCTAGACTACGTCTACGGTATAGGTATAGAGTGCTTGCACGGAAGGTCATTAGTTCAAATCATCCTCCAGACACGCTCCAGAAGATATGCAAATGCATGGAGTACAAAAGAATACTTTGATCAATACCAGTTAAACCCGGCCCCCAACTCAACCCAAAATTGGCAACCATGAGAGTTACCAAATAGCGCGGAAAAGGGGTAATTTTTTTACCAGTAGCAAGGACCGCGAAATTGGCAAAATAGGGGGTATTTAAGTTGGGCTGTCTGCGAAATTTGACCGTGAAATCAGCAAAATAGGGGGTATTTAATTTGCACTGTCCGCAAAATTTGGATAAAAGGGGTATTTTAAAAAATCTGGTAATTTTATGGCAATATTTAGTGTCATTGAAAAAGGGGTGTTTGAAATTCTAGTCATTGAAAAGTGTCTGAAATGCTAGTCATTGAAAACTACAAAAAAGGGGTTGTTTTTGGCCAAATTTTGTCCTCGATTTTGTATGAAAAAGGGGGTAATTTGATGAAAAATCATTGCAAAGGGGTCTTTGAAAGATTTGGTAATTCTCATGGTTGCCAACTTTTGTGTTGAGTTGGGGGGGGCAGGCAGTTAAACAGGTGATTTGTATTGTACTGCATGCATTTGCATGTCTTCTGGAGCGTGTCTGGAGGATGATTTGAACTAATGACCTTCCGTGCAAGCACCCTATAGTCAGATGTGATCAAGAGACCCCAGGCAAAAGACAGTTGCAATCAAGTTCATGATCTTAATCTTGCACATGACACAGTATGATGCCCATATCCGCTGCCAGTGCCGTACTATTTATGTTGACTTTCCTATTCGGCGAGGATAACAATTTTGACATCCTTGACCTTGTCTGTTTAGTGTTTACAAACAGAAAGAGACAAAAGACCTGTATCTTTCTGCTTGTCCAAACACTCAAGTATCAGAAGGATGGTTCACAATAGAGTGATTCACACAGCATGGATAGGGGATTAAAAACTGTGAAGTAGGACCATGTTCTTCTTTTGTCCAATTTGCCATTAAGATTTCAAATGGAAACAGTTCTGATGATGATCATGTCAGAAATTAATCTTTTGTTCTGGGACTGATTGTTCGGACTAATCCGAATTTTTTTTAAAATTTTATTATTATTTTGCAAAAAAAAAAAAAAAAAAAAATTGTAGTCAGGGTCGGGCCTACTTTTAGGGTCCGTCAGATTATGCCATCAAACAATTTTTTAGGCCTAATCCCCATGTAAATCCCAGTACAATCCCTACGAGTGCCCCACATTTCCCACGATGGGGTTGGGAAAGTACTTGAAAAGTGCACAAGGCACACTATCGCAGTAACAAACTTTGGTATTTTCTGTAATGGGAATTAATCTAGCTTCCTGTATACATGTAGTAATATTTTTATGCTATTTGCACCACTTAAAGATTATGGTTTAGGCCAATGGAACTCGATTATTAGTTTCCGATTGGATGTTTGAAAAAAAGGATGAGGTCGCTATTTCATTATTCGGTCTCTTTTCATTATCCATTATGTCAACAAAATCAATGATTTTATGAACAGCTTTCTCCAAATTTAGGTACCCCACCAGTACCAAAGTATATATTGTTGATGAAAGACCATTTCAAAACAGGTATTAATGCTTAGATCATCATTACAGACATTTTGCAACAGATTGAGAAAAGATTTGAATTTGTTTTTATTAAAAGGAAAAGAAATTTGCAAGTTTTGTAATCACTAGAAACATGATGAGGTAATCCGTAAATTTCCATTATTTACCACATCCTCTACCCCTACAACTAAGAAAAACTGCTGATTATGATCAGCAGGGGTTGTCAGACATTTTGAGAGTTTCAATTTTGGTTATTTCCATCTCAATTTTCAGATAATTGACTTTTTTATAAAAATAATGAAAGTTTTGGTCAAATTGAAAAGGTGATGCGGGCGGTCAATAGGAAACTAACAATCAAGTTCCATTAGCCTAATATTGTCATACCATATTTTCATTTGTGTTTGTTTTGCAGACTCGTGACTGGCGATGTAGCTGGGAAATTTGACCAGTTGTTCAACAGAGTGAGAAAAAAAACAAAAAGGCAGGGCCTTTTGAGGTAGGAATATCATTTTGAAATTGAATATTTTCAAAATTGTTTTCATTACAAAGAGAACTTAAAAAATTGAGTGGTCAGACACATGTAGCCCAAAATGTGCAGAGTTATGGACAAATGTAGGTTGCCAGATTGTGTCAAAGTTGTGTCATTACTCTCTGAAAACAATACATGTACAATGCACATGTATTAGGGGTTCATTCATATATTTTCATGACTAAAGGGTTGTTTATGCCCGAGGGGCTGCAACCCCATTCATACATACCAGAACATTTAGTGATTCTAATTTCATCAAAATAATAACAAAAAATTGCAAGTAACATTATTTTTTGTAACACTGCTCTCCCTCTTGTAATCTTGACTAACAAAACGAGCAGCTCTATTCTGCATGGATTCTAGTTTTTGTTTGAGTTCTTTTGTGTGAGGATCCCATACTGATCCACTGAATTCCATACAAGGTCTTACCAAAGATTTGTATGCCATATTCTTTATATTTTGGGAGCAAGAAAGTTTCTGCTTGAACGAACCCCAGAGTTCTGTTTGCTTTTGCTACTATCCCATTTACGTGTGTGTTCCATGTTAATTTTGAATTCAATGTGACACCCAAGTACGGGTGTTCATTTGTTTCAGCCAGAGTTGTATGATTGAGCATGTATGTGTATGTTTGTGGCGCTCTTGCGTGTGTTATTCTTAACACGAAGCACTTCTTGGCATTAAAACTCATTTGCCACTGTGATTGCCATTTGGTGAGTGTATCCATGTCTTCTTGAAGTTTGCTAGCATCCTCTGGACCAGCTATCTTTCTGTACACCATACAGTCATCTGCAAATAACTTCATGTGTGAGTTTATGTTTTGTGGTAAGTCATTTATGTATAACAAGAAATCCATGGGTCCAGTTACTGTGCCTTGGGGGACACTAGATTCTACTTTTATCCACTCTGAGTTTTTACCATCCATAACAACCCGTTGTTTTCTCTGTGTGAGAAATGCTTCTGTCCATTTCATTGTTTTCCCTCGAATCCCGTAGCGTGACATTTTCAGCAATAATCTTTGATGGGGCACTTTATCAAATGCTTTCGCTAAGTCCATTATAAAATCATGTCAACCTGTTGTTTTTGGTTTAACTGCAAAGCTATATCCTGTATGGTGTTGGTAAGCTGAGTTTCACATGAATGAATCCGTGCTGATTTTCACATTGGACTTAAGTATGTGTTCAAAGATTTTGCTGCACACTGATGTTAAATTCACTGATCTATAATTCCCTGTATGAGTTCTGTCACCCTTTTTATGCCTCCACCGGAGGTATTATGTTTCCTGGTTGTCCGTCCGTCCGTCCGTCCGTCCGAGCTTGTGAGTGCAATTTCTCGGAACTGGTAAGGCGTATAGTGATGCAATTTGGTGGAGGGGTGGCAATTGGGGGTCTCCAAATTTAAGCAGGTTTTTGTCGCAAAATATGGTAATTAAGTACCTAATTTGCATAATTTATGCATATCAAGCAAAATAACCTTGTGCACAGATTATCTGGAGATCTGTGCGAGTTACAGTGATGAAACTTGACCTGATTTGCTTTTCAGCGCAAAATTTGCATAATCGCAAAGGTCATTGTGAGGTCATTTCGGTCATCCGGGTCAAATGGCCATATATTGTTGCAGGTTCATGAAATTTGGTGGGAATGACTACTGTAGGAAGAAAAAAATGTCAAGGTCATTTTGGGGTCATCCGAGGTCAAATTGCCATAGATTGTCGCAGGTTCATGAAATTTTGTGGGGATGACCACTGAAACAAGGCAAAAATGTCAAGGTCATTTTGGGGTCATCCAAGGTCAAATCGTCATATATTGTCGCAGGTTCATGAAATTTTGTGGGGATGACCAGTGAAACCAGCGCACTGAATGGTCTATTGTTCTATTGTGTCCGATTTGAGCGCTGACATATTGGAAAATGTTGCCAATCAATATTCATGAGAGTGTACATTGGGTGACTTGTGCTTGGCAGGTGTAAAATACATCTGACTGGGCGATTTAAATACGTAACGCATAAAGTCATGGACATCATCGAATGGCTGCCTATAGTGCTGTTAGTGTTAGGCTTATGTGGGGGGGGGGGCTGAGTTTAGTTTCTATAATAATTATTATAAGGCCTACATTTATTTGTCATTCCTTTCTTTTCCTTTCTCTTTCCTTGCTAAAGTATCACTCCCTCTTCTTATCTCCCTTCCTTCTCCATCCCCTCATACTTTTGTCCCTCTTTCTCTCTTCCTCCAGCCCCCCTCTCATTCTTCATGTCCCTCCTCCACCTCTTCCTCCCTCATCCCCTCCCAAGACCTCTCACAAAAGAGCTGCCCCCCCCCTTCAGTACGCTACTGTTTATGACATTCTCCTTCTTAAAATAAAATAAAATGTCAATTTGTGAAACAACTTTTATATAGGCCTATACCGGTATACTTATTATATGTTACATGTATACGTAGCTATTACCATTATACAGTACTAGACATGCAGACATGGCAGCCTTGATGTGTAATCATTCAGTAAGCGCATTCAATTTATTTAAATGAAGCACCTACAGTCAGTGGGGTGACAACGAACTGCATCAGCAGCTAATGTGTGCCTTTTGTGCTTACGGCTACTCAATCACACCCTTGGGTGGTATGACAACAAAGGGTACTTTTCGTTCCAGTAAGCGCTTTCACGGGACTTTCGTTTGATCACTTATTGACAGTAGCCTGCTAGGTAAAGCGTTAATACACTGTCGGGTCAGCTTACCGATTTAATGGCGGAAGCCCTTTGTCCCAAACAAAAGGTACCTTTCGATGAATAGCTTGTCAGATTTCAAATCGGCACAAGTGAACAATGCGTTACATAATCTGTTGCCTCTCCATCTTTAAAAGCTCCATGAGTGAAACGACCTAAAAATGTCAAGGTCATTTTGGGGTTATGTGGGGTCAAATCGCCATAGATTGCTGCAGGTTCATGAAATTTGGTGGGAACAGCCACCTTAGTGAGACAAAAATGTGAAGGTCATTTTGGGGTCAAGTGAAATTGCACCGGTTAAAATGATGGGCGTCAATGTGGAGGCATTGCGGCCGACGCTTTGCATCGAGAACCGCGCAGGTCAAGAACCGCGAAATTCTAGTTGAATATAGGAGTTATGTTTGATAGCAGCCAATCGGATGGTACCACTCCAGTATCGTATGACTATTATCATCAATTAGGGATTGCGCATACATAAGGAACTTTGTTTAGAATTGCCATAATTCCAGTAATTATGGGTTTTCCCATGGGAATACAATCCGCAATTCAACTTATGCAAGGATTTTTGTAAACAATTTGCCTGAATCAAAATTAATTTATGATCTTTTAAAATAATTATTATGGAAATAAAAATCTAAAGTTCTGTTCTCTCTACAGATGTTGCTTTGTGTTGGAGACTTCTTTGGTGTGGCAGCATCAGCCCAAGCAGAGTGGAAAAAGTACCAAGATGGGGAAGAGAAAGGTAATATCTGAACAAGATTGGAACAATCAATTATGTAACAACTAACAAATAAAAAAGATTTTCATTTTTCACCAAACCATTATTATTTTATCTGATTATTTAGGGGATAAAATTTTAATGTTACACTGGTCCACATTAATGTAACACTTTGTAAGACTTCAGACTTGCAATTAATAATACCTTGTAGAAATTCTCCCCGTAGACCTCCTCGTGGAAGTGTAACACAGGTAATATCATAGATAATATCATAGATTGATGAGGATGTCAGCATTGAGGCCATCTTGCTGAATTTGGTATAGGGTATCACTGGCCTTTGGTCCATAAAGTAACCAAGATATACATTTGTGACATGTCATGTCAAAAACAGACACTTTTGGGCAGGTTATCAATTTTGAGGTTTTTTCATATCTAAAATATAGAGATGTTTTGCTCCACAACCGTTTTCCCCAATGAAATTGGACATTTCTAAGCGAAGATATTGAGTTAGTAAGTTATGGTATAGTTAAATTGGAAATTGATATATCGGCCTTTAAAAATATTATTGACAATGTTGAGAGTAGGAATTACCTTGAAAATGTCTGAAAAAAATACAAGATACCAGTTATATTCGGTCTGAAACTCTCAGACAATATTTTAAACATTAATAACATCACAAATTCGCAACAAAAACAAATTGTGAAAAAAATCGCCCCTGGGCAGGTTTTTGGCTATTTCTCCACGATCCTGCCCCAAAGTGTCTGCTTTCGATATACCACTTCACATTCACTTAGAATTGTCTACTGCCCTTCCAATACTTTCTTGCAATTATTCTTGTTTCATTTGTGCTCATTAAAATTGTGCATATTAAGTTTTATAAATGTTTTTAAAGATTGTTTGATTTTTGTTTGATTTCGTAAATGTTTTTAACCCTTTTACTTGATTTGACAGTTCCAATGCCAACATATATTCTTGGAGCCAACAAAGTTGAACATTTAAAGTTTTTTGCTGAGCCAAATGGATGTGAAATTGCTGAAAATGTCACATTTTTAGGTAATGTAGAGTGTCCACATAGGTTAATCATAAATAGTGTATATATACATGCTTACTTAAAACATAGTTGCATACATGCGTTACTTTAGGACTTTTATTCGCATGGGTAAATGGATTTTATAAATAGATTTTCAACAGAAAAGGTCAAGTCACATGGAAATATGCCCAATTGGGGTATCAAATAGCAGGTTTAGCAGCTGTTTGTTTGTTTGTTTAAACGGTCACTCTGTGTGGAGACAGGCTTGGGTCCTGATGGGATCAGGCTCAAACAAAACGCTCAAGCCACAAGCCAGGCTAAAAAGCCTATATAAGCATGGGGCCTGTATGGAAAGAGAAGCGAGAAACAGATTTGAAGACAAAGAACAAGGAAAAGAAGGCCACTGCCATCAATCAAGTTAACAATTTTACTGTCAGCCTTTGGGTCAAGAGAAAGGAAGTACTTAATTTAATCTCAACTGCCACTGAGGTTATTTTCAATCGCCTGTTTCCAGGTATAAAGAAAGGGACATTCACAGGAACATCAGGTCTTCAGCCCTAGTTTAATAAATTGTTATTTTCAATCACCTTTTTCCAGGTAAGAAAGGCACATTTACAGGCACATCAGGTCTTCAGATAGCATACATGAGTGGTATAGAACAAGAGGATGCAGCCATCAAAGAACCACATCATTTCAACAAAGCAGACGTGGATGCTCTAGGCATGCCATTGGTCTCTGACTCCAAGTTTCGTGGAGTGGATGTACTGCTGACATCACAGTGGCCTCTTGGTGTGGCCAAATACGCAAGTCCACCTGTAAGTTTGCCATATTATTAATATATTTTTTGCTCTCCTCTTCCATGTGGCTTCTTTTATCCACTGCCCAAAGCCAAAATATAATGATCTTAAAACATTGGTTAACAGACCTGATTATCTGGCATATTTGTATTGTTTCCACATCACCAACTTACACCTAAATGGAATAAGCCAAATTTGTTGTGTTTGTCAAGTGTCAGGTCAACAGAGCAATTTCGACCCAATTCACACATCTATTTCCCCATAGAGCTCCACATTAAACAGCCAAAATAGCCAGTAGGTTTTCTTTCCCTTTACCATGTTATTTTGGTTTTAAATGGACTCAAACCTTCCCTGACAGTTATTACTAATATGATTTCATATCGGTATCTTAAGTTAAGAATAACAAAATTAAAATTTTACATTACATTTTACATTATGGTTTAATATGTTCTCCTTATAATCACCTCCTAATTTATTAAATTGCTGCTCTTTGCTGTGTGATTAGCAGCAACTGATTTATTTTGGTGGTTTCAATGTCACTTTCTCATCAACCTGAACCCTAGTGTGCACCAAAATGTACTAATTTCATGAAGAAAAATATGCTTTGAGAGAGAAGTAATTCATTGGTAGAGCACCAGCGCAGTCATCTTCGGAGCCTTATTTCACCCTTATACAGATGAGCACTCCATTACAATGCCTCTTTGAAGGTGTCTTGGGAAGTATTTCTTGAACTGCACATCTCCTTGTCTTGGGTAGGCATCAATTGATTCTCTGAGGTCTCTGGACTTAGGACCAGACTCTGGTGGGTTAAACCAGCATTCTAAGAATTTCATAATATAATTGAATCCATGTGTATTTGCCTCCAGGATGGCATCAATGTGGAAGGTCTCCAATCCACAGGATCAGCCTCTGTATCGGACCTAGTGTTAGCATTGAGGCCACGCTATCACTTTGCAGGGATGGAGGGATGCTTCTATGAAAGATTACCATACAGAAATCATAAGGTGCTGGCAGAGGGTGCCAGACATGTAACTAGGTTCCTGGCACTTGCTAAAGTTGGCAATAAAGAGAAGAAAAAGGTTTGTTTGTTTGTATGTTTATACTTTTACAAGGTACTTCTAAATGAGAGATAACAATGAATGTCACATTTATTTTCTTTATTCAGGGGCATATCCAGGCTTCAATACACTGTCCAGACATCCCTGGGTGCTGAAGCCTTGATATGAACTTCATACATGGAATCAGTCCCTGGAAATCCTGGATTAAGATATTTATAACATCATTTTGATACATTTTGGTGCCATTTGAAATGTTTTTTTTTGCCACATACTCCTGGGTGTGCACACTCTGTCTGCATCTCCTGGATCATCATCATCATCAGTCGGCTGCACAACAGGCGACTACAAGCTTTCTCCAACTATTGCAATCTTGGGCAAGCGATACAATTTTGTTTGGCTGCAGCATCCCTTCAGTATCTCCCAGGATACTCTTCCCATGTGGTGGAATATAAAGGGCATATTCTTTCACAGAAAATCTCCAGATTCAGAACCAATAAACAGTAAGCTCAACTGTTAGGTGTCACTCCGAAAAAGTTCGGAGGATTAGGCTGATAGGTTTGATGATCTGGTTGGTAATGCGGCTATTCCAGTATAAATCCATACACTGCCTGTGGAAGTCATGACCTTTATCTCCCACATAGGGAGTGTAGATTTCAAATGGAGTCACCCTTTCTGGTAATCCTATTTGAAATTCACACCCCCCTGTGAGGAGATACCCCTGTGAGGAGACCTTTAAAAAGTCATGTATTCCATAGGGGGTATATGGATTCCACTTTTTATTGTGTACTTGTCATTTTCAGTATCTTTATGCATTCAACATCATCCCAATGAACAAGATGGAGAAAGAGGAGTTAGTGAAGCAACCACAAGATGTTACAGAGTGCCCATACAGCTGGTCAGAAAGAAAACAACAAGAGCAAGAAAGGGTAAATATGACCTGTACATGTCTCATTTCAATAGATATAATCATGACAAAGTAGTTTCATGGTACCCGATGCAGTCCTGTCGTTTAAAGGTGGGTGAGCGACCCTTAAAAAATAGCAATATCATTATTTTGACCCACTTCTGTTTTCATTACATTCAGTTCCCTCATCAGAGAAACATACCTAAACCGTGATTCGGTATGATAATTAGCACACTACATGTATGCATGTATGTGAGAGTATGTTGTTTAGCCCAGAAATGTAACAAACTAGCTGTTACAGAATGTGTCCCCACAACCTTTTGATAATGAAGCAAATTATCGCGAGTACAACTGTGTGCACACTATCTCTACATAAATTTTATAACTGTCAGTACTCAGAAGAGTGATTAATCTGGCCATGCATCATGAACTGATGGAATGCTCAATATCTGCATCATAGAACCATTACTACGTGATAGCAAAGCAGAGTGATATGTATGCATATAAGGCGTCGAAAAAAAGAAACCCTGTTCTACGGGTGGACGGACCTTTCCAAGTAGGGTCGGTCGGTCGGCTTTTTTTTTTTTTTTGAAATGACCCAAAAAACCCACAAAATCTGTAAATAATTTGCAATTTGAGAAAATACAAAAAAATAATTTGTTCCTGAAATTTCTGAAATTTGGGTCGGCATTCATTTGTACAAGAAAAATTTTTCCCCCAATTTGTTCAAAATCTGGGTCGGTTGGGCCCGTAGAACAGGGTTTTCTTTTTTCGTCGCCTAATATACAAAAAATACTGCCATGAGAGGTTCTGGTTAAAACTATGGGCCCCGAGGTGAGATCAATAGTACTATTTAAAAAAATAGTATTAATTGATCTCAACGAGGGACCATAGTTTTAACCAGAACTGCGAATAAAGGCAGTATATATTTGTTTTATATATTTCGATAATATGTTCTTTGTTCATTGATTGCTTAAAAGAAAATTATTTGACGTTTTGACTCTCCAGCTTCTATCCTGAGTGAACAGCACGACCAATTTAAGCACAACCTGTATTTTGCCCTTCAAAAAAAATCATATAGGCTTAAATCGAGCTAACCAATTACAGCAGCGCGAAATCACGCTATGGCAGTTTCGTGTGCATGAATTGTTCTATCGCATCGAATGCGCACACACAGAAGGCATGGTCAAAAGTACTATTTACGGCTTGGAGGTACTATTTACGGCTTGTCCGGTACATTGAAAATACTATATACGGCTTAGAGGTACTATTTACGGATAGGAGTACTGATGGTAGAACTATTATTGGTCATGTGATCCACTTTTAACCAATCAATGAACAAGAATATATTAATGAAGTATATAATATGTGGATTCTGGGTTTCTCTACTGGAAGTCAGTTTGACCGAAATTACCCTTTCATTTTGTATCCTTGAACAACCTATAGCGTACGTCGCATTGGAACATGTATTGTATACTCCAATGATTACATGTGTGGGGTGATCACGAATGCACTGTGAGACCCAGCATATTATATTGTGGTAAGGAATTTCGGTCAAACCGAAAACCAGGATGCAAATATTGTTGTGTGCTTTTGAGGATTCACCTTTTATTATATTTCAGCCTGATATGTCCAACCAATATTTCTTCTCAACCGGTCAACATGGTCAGGGCTCAGGCCATAGAGGCAGAGGTAGAGGTCATAAGAGGTCGCATGAAGGCCAGAGGATGCCTCGCAAACCACGTAAGCATTACTTCAATCTGTTTATAAGCATTTTAGAGTGAAAAAAAGAAGTCATTTTAGCATGGCACATGGATTATAGACCCTGTGCTGGATTCACAATTATACCTTTTATTGGGGGGTTGTTTATATAAGTTTTGTCTTAGAAATGAGCTTACATCAGCAAGAGCTTGCACACACATGGTATTAACATAAAATAAACCAAACCCTTTCACAAACCAACAAAACTTCAAGTTTGAGTGATGTATTAGGCCTATAAAGTGAACAGATTCAATAAGTTGTACAATCTGCCCTGTTGTGAAAATAAACATGGTCAATGGGTGGGATATTCTAAAAATATTATATCGACCCCCCCCCCCCAAAAAAAAATCTGTGAATGTGTCTTTCAAGCCACACTTTTGACAACCCATTTCAGTGGATATCTTTTTCCCGTCTTTTAACACCTGTATGACAACTCCAATCTTATTGCAGCCAAGCCAACAGGTCCATGTTGGTTTTGTTTAGCCAGTCCACAAGTAGAGAAACACCTTGTAGTCAGTGTGGGAACCACAGTAAGTATCATTCATTGCATTGATTACTAATAATATTATATTTATGGGTTCAATGGAAAGAATATTTTCATGAGGTGAAATATGGACTTTCCATTCAAGAAGGCTTTGCTGAGTCGAATGGAACAGTTCATATTTTCACCGAATGAAAATATTCTTTCCATTGAACAAATTATAAACAGTATTTGTTTTATATAACTCATTTATAAATTCCTTTTCTTCTACTTAACTTTATAAATCACCAGGAAAACAAAATAAATTAAAATAACATATAAGCTATATTTATTTTTGAAGCAGCGCTCACACCTATAATTGGTGAGTCAAGGTGGTCACCGTGCTCATTATACAAATGCATATGTCAGGATTGCCATGGTGCAACGGAAAATTGACTATTGCACTGGCGCAGTGTGCAATAGTCTTCTTCTAAATATAGTAAAAATATTCAACAGTAATTGTCCAATGATGATGATGATCAAGACTACTTTTAATTACCTGCCTTAGGAGCATAGGATGGTGTGTCCCTTCATTCTCTGATGAGTCATCCACTCTACATTGTGCCTGATGTTCACAATCCTGTAATGGCATCCCTATGTCATGTTGTACTCAGGGCTGCTGCTATTGGGGTATGGGGGTGCGACACCCCTCAATTGTAACTTTTGTTGGCAAATATTAACTGTTATCGGCAAAGCCATTGCACTATCGGCAAATTAATAAAGCCATATTTAAATTAAATGTGTTACCAACTTGCGGCGTTGTTGTTATATTGCAATATGGCTATTGTTAAAGTAATAACAATTACCAATGAAAAAAAAATTGGATAAAAAAATTTTGCCCCCACTTTTTAGATTTGCGAGCGATTTGAGGTGTACAATTCACAGTTTTA
This sequence comes from Amphiura filiformis, assembly GCF_039555335.1. Taxonomy (NCBI): domain Eukaryota; kingdom Metazoa; phylum Echinodermata; class Ophiuroidea; order Amphilepidida; family Amphiuridae; genus Amphiura; species Amphiura filiformis. The sequence goes on along the minus strand of NC_092639.1, from coordinate 55,783,295 downwards.
TTACACCCCCAATCAGATTGGTCTAGCGACGCCCCTGGTTGTACTGGGCCTTTCGATTTGGAATGCCCAAAACCTCTCTCGTGCCAAGCACTCCATCTGTACCCAGTAACCACAGGTGTTTTGCTGGCCTGGACAACAAAACTGCATATGACACGGTTTCAGATTTGAAGCAGGTTTGACTGCCAAAAATGGCAAAATATAAAGTTTCAAAAAATATTGTTTTAAATATGTTTTCTAGACTGAAATTTTCTGCAGAATTCATTTCTGAAGTCAGAAATGCACAATCTGTCATTGTTTTCCTGATATGAGCATTACAGTAGAGGCATATGCTTTTGACGGAAATAAAAATATGAGATCCATAAGTGACAACATCATCACAACATATTTGAACTCTATTGGCACACTCATAAAGGCTCTGCAAGGCTCACATCATGTTGTAGTGCAAGTCTGACATCTGATTGGTGCACACACATTGAATATAGGTCACATGATTGCGCAATATTACAGGTACTAATTGTTCCCGATTTTGCTCAAAAATGTCAATTTGTCAAGGAGTCAATTTGATAAAAAAATTAGAACTAAAAAAATATGCATTTTAGCACAAGTTTGGTACTATATCCCTGTAGTACTGTATCATGGGAATAACTGATTAGTTTTTTAAACATGTCGCCCTCATATATTTTTTTTTGTGATTTTTCGAAATGCCAAATTTTACGTAATTTACAGATGTCACAAATTGATAAAAAAATTAGAAAAGAAAATTGAGAAGGAATGGAAAGATATTAATGTTATACCCAAGTAGGAACTTATACTGTGCATAACTGATTAGTTTTTCAAGCCTATAGCTCTTGTAGTTTTCTTGTAATCCCGATTTTTATAAATGGCGGGAATTTTTTACACACATCAAAATTTTAAGGGTAGGGGAAACATTTTTACATTTTGCAAGTCTTTCCCTTAGTTGAAATGAACAAAGTGAGGTATCAAATGAAAGCCCATTCAATATTGCATAGACTGGTAGGTCAACCATCACTGTACCACCCTCCTATCAAGAGTTATGATTTTTCAAATCAATTTTTTTGCCGAAAACGGCTTATTTTGGCATGTCAATTGTCACGAGGCATGTCATATTTGAATGATTCTGGCGTGCAAATGATTAAGTCAATCACAAAACAAATACCTGAATCCATCAAATAGTACCCTCAGCTGATATGTTAACATTTTAAAGGGCCATATCTATGTATATTGTAGACTCTATGAGTATACAAAGTTGGCATGTGAAAATTTTTGTCACCCAAAAAGTGTGTTTTTCGGGCAAAATCGGCCACAAATCAACATTTTGTAGCAAAACGATGTACGATGCATGTGTTTTGACCAAAAAATCATGTTCTACAAACAATTTTACCCTAGAAAAGACACCTTAGAAATTAAACATAGCTATTTTCACTCTGGGGTGAATTTTTACACACTTTGGCAGTGAAACCTGCTTCAAATCTGAGACCATGTCATATGTATGAGTTTGGGCGATTAAGTCATCACATCACATGGGTTGCATGCATGCACAATTATTTTACTTTGAAAGTTTTATAGAGTTAGGGTTCAGATCATTTGGAATGTGTTTTTATAATTGTACCTATATTTTTGTCATTCTCATAGACATATTTAGCATTAGCTAAAGGAGGCTTAGTTCCTGACCATGTGCTCATCACACCTATTGGACACTACCAATCAACAGTAGATCTACCACAGGTGAGTAGACTTCTGTATACCAAGGCCCAAGGGCAGTGTTAGAATCGAGGTTGGCACTGGTGAAAATTGATGAAGGTCAAATCTAGATGATTGTTAGGTCTAGGGGCCTGAATGGCACTTGGAAATGTTGGCTTATGACCGGCACTGTCAATAAATAACCATTAACTCTTTAGCTGGATTATTATGTTATGTGTGAATTTGAGTTTATGCTCATAAAAGGTGACAAAGGCCCTTCCATTCTATTTTCAAACAGCACCTGAATGGCCCTTTAAAATGTTACTTCTAACGCCACCCCAGCATTTGCTGTGCATCAGCCTCAGCAGCTATGTGTCATCAGAATTAGCATTTGAATGAAACTGTGTATATAAAGGGGACACTCAGAGATAGGTAGAAGCAAAACCACAATCTTTCCATGATTTTCTGGTTATTTGCATATTTATTATCATGAGACCTCCAGGGGGACAGAATTAGTTGGTTAAATGACGATGTGTCTATATGAGTGACGTCATATTGCATACCCTCTATTGAATTTGCAGGATGTTATATCAGAACTGGAGCAGTACAAGTCAGCCTTAAGGAAGTTGTTTAAGTCTGAAGGAAAGACGTGCGTCATATTTGAGAGGAATTTTAGGACGCAACATTTACAGATCCAGGTAAGGAGCCGTATCAATTTGACATAAGTTGAACAATTATCATATCACATTCATTATAGACATTTTGTGGAAGGTGGAACTAGTCTTGACAAAAATGTTCAACAGTTTCATATACATGTATATAGTAATGTGTCAAATAGTAAAGCTCCTAAAACCCTGCAGGTTTTGGATTGATAGTTTTTCAAATGGCAGAAGCTTGTCAGTTTTTAGCTAAGTGCTTGCGTGAAAAACAATGCATATACATGTAGCCTTATGAAGGATTCAGGATGATGAGGATATACAAGGCGATCATTTCTTGTGTAAATTTATTCATACAAGTGCAAATATTTTTTTAAAGGTAATACTAGGGAAGAGATGCATTGGCCTATTCCATTTGAAATCCATAAACCCCCTATAGAAAACATAATATTAATCTCCTACACAGTGGGTGTAGATTTGAAATGGAGTTGCCCATTCAGGGAATTCCATTTGAAATACACACTTCCTGTATGGGAGATTAAGGTCACATCTTCTTGACTATATACATGTAGGGGGTGGATTTGGCCATTAATCGACAGGTGGTAACTAACAATAATTGAATTTTGAGAGATATAAAGATCAACATTTATTGACACATAAAATTAATTGTATTCTCTGTACTTGGCAGGTTGTACCAGTCAAATTTGATTCCATGATGGTTGACATTAAGGATGTGTTCTTGGAACATGCTGAATCACACAAACTTGAACTGAATGAAATACCCAGGCATAGTGACTTGAAACAGGTTTGTATGAAAGAAAATAGCACACTGGAAAATGATAGCAAATGGTGATCAAATAAGGAAACATATTAAACCAAAAGAAGCCCTATAATAACTAGTATAGTGCCTTATTTGAAGTTGGTCGAAAATAATAAGAGCATAGGAAATACATTATAAACATTTTTAAGGCCCTTCCTCCCTAATAAAAACTAGTTTGTGCATAGGATTTCAGTAATCTTTTGTTTTGTTCCTTGAGACATGGCTATGGTATGGTCATTAACTATACTGTGCTTGGATGAAAGTACTATGTATATGTAATATGAGTAGGAAAATAAAGTACAGGTGGGATTTTTTTTTTCAAACAAATTAACCAATAAAAAAGTTTCAGCAATATGGTTTTTCATAATCAAAAAATTGATAAGGTATGGAGACCAATCATTTTGATACTGCTTGTATTGTAAGTTTAATTGTCAAATGTACTTTTAATTGAATCAGCATTTTGTGGGTTCAATTTAAGACTGTCAGTCTCACAAAAGACCAAGAAAAATGTTATGGCACTTGTCTAGGCTTATCTCATTAGGACAAACTCTTACACATGATCTCTTGACTTTGCAGATTGTATCAGTCGGTGCACCTTACTTCTATGTGGAGCTTCCTAATGGTGATAAACTCTTACACAGGGTCAAGAAATTCTTCCCATTGCAGTTTGGCAGGTAATTTACTTTGTCTTCATTTCAGCATATTGAGCTATTCCAGTTGAAATCCATACACCCCATGTAGATGACATCACCGTAATGTCCCACACATGGGGGACAGACTTCAAATGGAATAACCCATTCAGGTAACCCCATTTCAAACTCCCTACGTGGAAGATTAAGGTAATGTCTTCCATAGTTGCTATATGGATTTCAGTTGGTATGATTAAAAATCGCTAGTGATCAAACACTGGCTTGCAACTTGACGCTCGGACATGCTAGCGACTTTTGGATTAGATATTTGCAGACGTTCTGCTGATCAATGATGTCGTTAAAAAGGCTACGCTCCTAGCGATTGGCATGCTAGCGACTTATGGATTAGATATTTGCAGACGTTCTGCTGATCAATGACGTCATTAAAAAAGCTAGCGACTTATGGATTAGATATTTGCACGTCATTAAAAAAGGCTACGCTCCTAGCGATTGCTTAGTATGATGTACCCTTAGTACTATATTCAAGAAAAGTCTTAATAATTTGGAAGATTGAGTGTGAGAAGCATTAAAGGGGGGTAACCCTATTGGTTTTGGATATGGATTGTCTTTAGAATTACATAATAATATCAAATATCTCCCCCTTTATGCTGCTTTGTGAAAAAAGGAGAGCATTTTCAGCGTAAATGTGAATAAATAGCCAAATTTGCAATCCAATACCTTGCATACGTGAATTGCATTCTGGGTAGGCATGCAACAACAACAATTCCCGTTCGTATGACGAATGCTGACATGCTGCAATGCCCGGCCCGTATTGAACGGAAAATATTTGTTTTTTTTTTTTTGTTTTTCGTACCGTTTCAGAAAAAAAGGAAACAAAATATGTTTCCCCTTGCGATATGTACATTTCAAATGAATATAAAAAAGGTTTGGTCAAAAAATGGAGAAAAAAAAAACTTCCGATACCGGGTTTTGAACCGGGTACATCTAGGGGAAAAGAACGGCGCGCTAGCCAATTGAGCTATTTCACCAACTGAAATAATCAAGGAATTGTTTTAATTATATACTGGCGGACCGTCTCCTCAGCACTTAGCGTAGTTCGCTTTTTTCTCTTCCCATGATCCGAAGTAATTTTTATTGTTTACAAACTGGTATACCTGTAAAACCCGCTGTGATTCATGATTTCTCCGGAAATACATCGACTTGGAGCGTCAAATTTCAGGATAGTAATGAGAAAAATAGTATCTATTATGTGATACCAAAACCTCATCAACAATGAAAAAAATCGGGGATGATGCTGTCGATCGGGTTACGGACCTTTAACCAATGCAAACATGGCTTTTCAATGTAATGAAAATTGCTTAACATTACTGTCTGTTGACATAATAATACAATACAGACGGTTTAAAGCCCGTCTGCGCATCATTTTAGACGGGGAGTTAGCTCCTGGGATGGGCAAAATTAATGCCTTTGACAGATGCTACATTATAATTGCAGGTGTTGAGAAAGGCTGTTGACATTTTTAGTAGACCAGATTTGCAAAACAAGACAACACATATTTGCACTCTTTGAAACACCTATGGGCTGTAGAAGTCTGGTAAATGTTTTAAAAGTCAAATTAGGACAGGCAATTTTTAATATTCAAATGATGGATAAACCTCAATTTCTAGTTAAGATCCTGGGTAACATGCTTTAATCTCAACGTTGTATGTAAAATTATGCATAATTATATCACCTTTTGCTTTATTTTTCACTCTTTTTCTGCAGGGAAGTGTTAGCAAGTAGCGAGATCCTTGACATGACAGAGAGAGCAGACTGGAAAGCATGTGATGTCAGCAAGGAAGAAGCAACAGATATGACAGCTGTATTCAGGGAGAAATTTAACAAATTTGATTTCAACGCTGTTGATGACGATGATGAAGACTAAAGCAGGATTATCTGAACAGCTTCAGCGCCACTTTTTCCACCATCAAAAGTGTGTTTTTGGTATTACACGTACTTGAAAGATTGCTTTTTTCTCATTGACATGAAAAAGCCATAAAAAAGTTGTTTGGTTGTCCTTGATTTCTCTGTAGAAGACAGGGTCGGTTAGTCGGTCAAAAAAAAAAAAATTTAAGCATGACATTTAATCTCAATTCCTAACAACACTGTAGAAATGGCTACACAAGCTCTCACAACTATAGTAAAACATACAGTCTCTTTGCAAATGAATTTTTATTTTTACTTTTCGTATTTGGCTTTGTGTAATGGTGACACATACCATGTTGACAGTAAAAAAGAAAATTCTATTACAGACACCATACACTCTCACAACTATAGTAAAACATACAGACCTTAAATAGCAGCTTGTCTAACTATCAGAACACTGCTACAGAAATGATTTTTTACATCTCCGGTCAGAGTACAAGTCACTTTATGCTTGTGGGAAATCACACGTAGTATCCCGGTTGCAAGCTGTGAATTATCCTTTCTATGTGTAGGCAGCAGAACATAGTATTGTTGTAGAAAAATGATGAAACTTAGCTGAATTAAAAAATAAAACAATATTTGGATATTTTACTAGGTTAAAATAAATTTTGAGTCTCTTAAAATCATTTGTGTCCATTACTTTATATAATTACATTGCTTGAAAACAAATTATAGCATATATTTATTTTGAGATTTTTTACATACTAATATATTCTTGAGAATGCATTTTGTATGTTGTATGTAAAGAGGTTACTGCCTCATTGACAACACAAATTGTTATGTTGTATGCAGCAAAAAGATTCCAATGTGGGAATTGGTTGTGTGGGATGATGGTATTTCATTATGGAAACATGGAAGGAAATTTTTGTGATTTGGATATGATTTTTCCAATTTTTATGGTTAACTAAAAAAAAAAATTGAAATTTTGTTGGGGTCAGCATAAGAAGTTGGGTCGGTCGGTCAAGGACAACCAAACAATTTTCTTGGCTTAATTGGCTTGAAAATGTCTGCATTTTGTAAACCAAAATATTTCTCAAAATGGGCTAACCACACTAAACAGAAACAGATGCAGAGAATTTGAAATCACTTTGCAGGGTCTTAGCTAGGATTCACAAGGACCCATCTATTTCTTCAAAACTGCTTGTCCAATGTGAAAACATAAACCAGACCTCTGCACCACCTGGGGGTTCAGTCAGTTCAAATAACTATTGCTTTATTACAACAATATCTGTTATTGAAAAGAGACATTATTGTGAGCACTATGGTAAGTTTATCTGCTCTACTCCCTATAAAAATACAGCACTAATTTTTTGGGATTAAAATATATCCTGTTTTGCCCAATGAAACATGGCTAAATCCTTATGCTTTAGTTAGTCCTAACTGGAAATCAAAGTAAAATTTTAATATTTGGCCAATTTTTGGAAATAAACATGCGTTTTTAAGGTGTTTTTCGTATGCTGTGATAAACAAGCCCAAAGACTTTGTACTAAGACTAATGTCAGTTTATGCATTCTAATTCTGGGAAAAGGCATGTTTCATTTTTTTCACCAATCATTTAATTATAGTAACAAAAAAATAACAAAAAAAAAAGAGGGAAATTTGAGCAACATTTTGTCAAATACTCAAGATTTTGAGTGCTTAGACTTGTTCCAAGCCTTTTTCCAAGATTTTTGTGACTCGATTGTCAGAAAACATGCCAAAAATGCATGTTTTTGGCTCTTTTCAAAAAATTAGTAAAATATTGAACTTTTTCTTTTATCTCCAGTTAGTACTAAATAAATGATTAGGATTGAGATAAGTTTCATTTGGCAGACCTTGATAATATTGTTTTAATCCCAAAAAATAAGTGCTGTAGTTTTCTGGAATGGGAAGTAGAATTGTGGTGGGGATTAAGTTTCAGATCCAGAATTTAAACTTCTACCACACTGGTATGCCCCTGAATAGAAAGAAGAATAGGCTAATCCCAAGTAATGAAGTAATACACATATATGGCCTCTGGCCCAAGAGAAAAGAAATTCTGAGTTCACACTATTGTTTTTTTACAACATGTTTTATTTCGGAGGGGGCATTAAGTAATTGTGGCGAGTTGTTTGATAAACCTTTTTTAAAACATTACTTTTATGTGAATTTTATCTTCAAAGAATAAGTAAATGTATTTTAAATGGGAAACTGGCAAAATAGGTGTTTTTTTAATCACATCTCTCAACAACAAAATAATGTATTTTTAACTAGTAATTAAATGTTTGTTTAAATGTACAGTATATATTTTTCTGAACACTGCCTCTCTTCTTTACTTGTTTGATTCGATGTATTTGTACCAACATAAGTCATGAAAATGTAGCAAGTTTGTTTTAATGTTTCTTGTTTTATCATTGTGTTTCCAATAAGGCTGCAAGTAATACCTTGGAAATTGAGTCCCACTTGGAAAATTGCATGTCTGGGTAGAGAAACCAGTAGCTGGATACCTTAAAAGGACATACTAGTAATTTAATACATTCACAAGTCTTGCCCTGACCCAGTTGGCGTAAAAAAATTGCCTGCTAAGTTGAATGGCACCATAGTGAGTTGTGGTCCTAGTGGTAGCCACAAAATCCAATTACAAGAGGCCAGATGTCCATGTCAGAAAAGGCTGTTGTTTAACTTTTTACATTAAATATTTTGTGTATATTGTCAATAAAAATATCATAGATACACAACTGTTTGGGGACCATTTAAAAAGAAATAAGTGCAAATTTTGCACTCCACTTGGACTTGGCTTGGTCAAATCCTTGTTGGTACTTGTACCCTGCTGCATGGGTGGGTACCTGCCTGTTAAATTACATGCACTATAGGGCTGAGACGAATATAACTAAAAAGATAAGAAGCAATGCACTTTTACTATTGTTCACTGTGAACCATGTCTTGCATGACATTATACAAATACCTCAAACAATTTCTTTAATTAAATTGTCATACTTCCTATTGTGCAATCACAAAAAGAACATAATCAGTACATGCACAAACATCCAATTCTTAATATGAAAAAAGAATAAAGAATAAAACTCAGGTTGCATTAATTTGGCAGGAATTGCTACACAAAATGAGCCAAAATTCACAAAATTATGTCAAAATCTGAAAAAAGAAGAAGTTTACATTACATTTGGACATAATTTAATGAACTTTGACTCATTTTGTGTATCAATTCCTACCAAATTAATGTNANCTATGAGTTTGATTTTTTTCNTATTAAGAATTAGATGTTTGTGCATGTACTGAGCATGTTCTGTTAGTGATTGCACAATAAAAAGTGTGACAATTTAATGGTTCACAGTGGACAATGGTAAAAGTACATTGCTTCCTATCTATTTAGTTATATTTGTCTCAGCTATAAGGTACCTGGGCACAAAATTACCCAAAAATCACAGCCTTAGTTTGCAAGAAGACACCAACAATGATAAAAATAGCAACAACCATATATTTCTTGCCGTGGGCTTTTTAATTCAAATATACATAAATATTTTCTAATATCCTACTTATATTTAATTTAGCATAATAAGTTTCCTGCATTTATATAATTTAATGCCCACTATAGTTGGAAATATAAATATGCAGTCGTTGTTGTGCAGCAAGGATAGTTGTCAGGTAAGGTGTTGGAGCAATGTATGATCATCCATCAGAATGACCATCTCTAAATATATTATTAATTGTGAGTAACCTATAAACCTTAATCCAAATGCTAATCCTATAGGGGCCACAACTTATATGTCCCCCTAAATACTTTTTAAAATAAATCGAAAAATATTTGCCGAAATGCAAATATGTAAAAAGATAAGTAGCCTTATTTGTTTTACACATATGGACCAAATTATAGCGTCACACGTCATTGCGTTCACTCACAATGGTTCATTATGTAAAAAAAGAGACCGTTTAAACAGTGTTTGCATCTGATTCCATAGGAATCTCAAACAATACAGTAGGCCAGGCCTATTCATGTGTTTGTTAAAGAAAACCTGACCGCTTTGGACTCAGGTGCAACTTTTAAAATGGCCTCTTTTCTTACACAATTAGCCATTGTGACTGAACACAATGATGTGTGACGCTATAAATTGGTCCACAGAAATAAAACAATAAAACAAATAGGGCTATACATATCTTTTTACATTTTATATTTTGCAAAATATTTTTCGACTTATTTTAAAAAGTATTAGGGGGGAACTTTAAAAGTTGTGGACTGTATATAACAATACAGATGATCACTGTGTGTAATTGAGTTTAAGTTTGTTCACTTTAAAAAAAAGTCTGTCTCAGATACCCGCACGCATTGCTATGTGAATTCCAATTTAGCGCTTGGCACTATGTGTTGGCCGTAATTTTTTTTGCCCGTATGTTCAATTAAAAAAAATATTTTCAGTATCATATCGCCATCCAATTTTGTCTGTTTTTGCAGTTTGGTTGTTGTCTTTTTGTACACATTTGGCCATGATCACTAATGACTGACTATAAAAGAGATAAACAAAACTATTCATTGTGTATGTGTATTACTATGTTTCTGTATTTGAATATCTAAAAGTACATTTAAATATTGTGGCTTCATTGTAAAAAAAAATAATAAAAAATTTAAAAAGCATAACGCTTAGTTGGAGACAGACTTTCTTTTTTCTTTTGGCCTTAGAGCCTATCTTGTAAAACTACCGTAAAACCCCGTCTACAAGCATATAGTGTGCTTCTGATGAAAGCTACATTAATCCAGTCGCCATCATGGAGTTTGAGCAAATAAATTACGGATCCAAGCATATACAAACAAGTATTATTTTAAGACAGATCTATTGTATTGGTATATTAACGCTTGCTTCGAATTAATTAAGCTTGTATAAAAAACACTATATATGCTTGTAGACGGGGTTTTACGGTATTGAAATACATGTAGATTTTCAAAATTATGGATATAAAATAGCTATTCCCCCCTTAAAACTAAGAGGTAGTTGACTAAACTAAACGTGGTCGGTTAAACGTCAGGTGTTAGGTACGATATTACTTCTTAGTTTCCTCAGCCCATTCCTTATATCCACCTGGAAAGTTCTTGGCACTGTAAAATATAACAAACAATACAAGTTATTAGCAGGGATGGCATTCTTGATATAATGGCAGATTTTGTGCATTTTATGATTTTTGATATAACTCTGGGCCGTAAAAATATTTGGAAAAAGAGCAGATTTTTCATTGCAAAATTCTTCCAGATCTTTTAACAGAAACAGTGAAAAATAAGTATAGTTTTTCTTGTCAGAGTTGGTCATATTACATTGCTATCTACTGCTAATATTATTGTTGATGAAGTAGCTATCTACTGCTGATATTAGTGTTGATAAAATGGCTATCTAGTTTTTCTTGTCAGAGTTGGTCATATTACATTGCTATCTACTACTGATATTAGTGTTGACGAAGTAGCTATCTACTGCTGATATTAGTGTTGATGAAGTAGCTATCTACTGCTGATATTAGTGTTGATAAAATGGCTATCTAGTTTTTCTTGTCAGAGTTGGTCATATTACATTGCTATCTACTGCTGATATTAGTGTTGATGAAGTAGCTATCTACTGCTGATATTAGTGTTGATAAAGTAGCTATCTACTGCTGATATTAGTGTTGATGAAGTAGCTATCTACTGCTGATATTAGTGTTGATAAAATGGCTATCTAGTTTTTCTTGTCAGAGTTGGTCATATTACATTGCTATCTACTGCTGATATTAGTGTTGATGAAGTAGCTATCTACTGCTGATATTAGTGTTGATGAAGTAGCTATCTACTGATAATATTAGTGTTGATGAAGTAGCTATCTACTGCTGATATTAGTGTTGATGAAGTAGCTATCTACTGATAATATTAGTGTTGATGAAGTAGCTATCTACTGATGATATCAGTATTGATGAAGTAGCTATCTACTGCTGATATTAGTGTTGATGAAGTAGCTGCTAATATTAGTGTTGATGAAGTAGCTATCTACTGCTGATATTAGTGTTGATGAAGTAGCTATCTACTGCTGATATTAGTGTTGATGAAGTAGCTATCTACTGCTAATATTAGTGTTGATGAAGTAGCTATCTAGGCCTACTGCTGATATTAGTGTTGATGAAGTAGCTATCTACTGCTGATATTACTGTTGATGAAGTAGCTATCTACTGCTGATATTAGTGTTGATGAAGTAGCTATCTACTCCTGATATTAGTGTTGATGAAGTAGCTATCTACTGCTGATATTAGTGTTGATGAAGTAGCTATTTACTGCTAATATTAGTGTTGATGAAGTAGTTATTGAAATCCCAGCCACACATGTGTCATTTCAAATGGCAAAGTAACTTACACTTCACATCATTGCCATGACAATCTTTGATCTCTCATTTTGGAGTATGAATTTTTATACCAAACGCATTCAAATGCTATCGTATGATTGTATAAGAGGATAAAGAACTGTGTCCTGACAGATGAGCATATTTTTGATCCAAGTGAAACCCAGAGAAGATAACTTACACTTCCCACAATGCATGTCTTCCATTCTAATATCCTGTACTGATTTGCTATCTACTGCGACATGGGTTGATAGTCACAAAAGTAGCTCCATGAACAGAGCACATCCAGAACTTGCAAAATATGTTTATTGCTTGACTATTGACCCGTGCTAACGTGCTTAGCCAGCCTATTCTTGAATGAAAACAAAAGGAGATTGTACAGTGTATAATGTAATTGTGTATTTAATGATATGAGGTGATGTATCATGTTGCAAAGGATTCTGGGAAGAGTATAAGGTATCTTTGAGTGGAACCATATAGTCCAATTCAGAAATTATTTAGCTGTTCAGGTTTTTACTTACAGACTATACCCTTCTGCACGTGCTACAGCCAGGGCCTTGATACTTCGTTTGCCAATTCCACAGTGAAACACAATGTTTGTATCCGTCTTAGATGGTTTACACTGACCGTATTTGGACTTGAATTCGTCGTCGGATAAATTCAGTGCATCTTTAAGCTCTCCAACTGAAAGGAGAAATATATGGGAAGGATTCAGAGTATTTCACGGGCACTTCAAATGTTTTTATATTAAGGTTAGCAACTATTTTGAACTGTTGCAATTTGGTAGTTCACAGCATCTTGCGAATGATAGTGAGCTTTGGCAAAAATTACATCTATCATTTATAGTGAGTGTGTAGAAGAATTCAAATATCACAGATATACTTTCGTAGATCCTGTGGTTCTTGAGTTATGTTGTAAAGAGGGCTGAAACAACACTTTTGTAACACGTACATAACTCATTAACAACAATAAATCAAGCAAGTTTTCAAAGTATATGATATGCAGAATGAACTTTTGCAAAACATGAAGTGTTATTTTTCAATAATATATTGATTTAGATAATGAATTTTTTTAAAGATGATCCATGTAACGGTGATACTTCGGTCTTTACAAAGAATAGGGTGAAACCTCAACACATTTGTTCAGGACATACCAGAGATGTAGACTTGAGTCGTGTGACTTGGACTCGTGACTCAAGTCACTATTTTTGGGACTTGTGACTTGACTTGCAACTTTTGCAAAATGACTTGACTTACTTGTGACTTAGACAAAATGACTTGGACTTGGACTTGAAAAAATTGACTTGTTACCAACGCAAGTCTGAGGTTACTTTCCTGTAAATTGAAATTTATGGATAGAATTTATGAATATTAATAGGCCTACAATAACATTAATGAATTATCCGCTGGCGGGCCTCGTGTCCGGCATAACCTGAACTTGAAATAAATAAATGTATTTAACTAGTGCCCTCAATCAGAGACACAGGCTCGGCGTGGGAAGTAAAAGTATGTTGCGTTGAAAACTTGCAATGGAGTCCTGTCCCAGCATACACAAAACTGGTGAATAGACTTGTAGTGACTTGTGACAAGTTGTGACTTACTTGCGACTTGACGTGATTTGATGACTTGTGACTTGACTTGACTTGCAACTTTTTCAAAATGACTTGACTTACTTGGGACTTGGACAAAAGGACTTGTGACTTGGACTTGACTTGCAAAAAATGACTTGTTGACATCTCTGGGACATACAGGGTAGGCCTATATATTTATGATAATTGTTCGTACCTTTTCTTCTACACGTAGGTCTACATAACCTTCAGTCCTTCACTATTTGCAATTTTTGAACTAACATAAACCGGCACTTCCCTGCATACACATATAGCCTACTGTAGTAGATTTTGCAAAAAAATAAATAATATGAAAGTGATCTAATGCCGAAGAATTGCATATACAGGCGCGAAGCATATATATGCCTCTAAATTAGTGTGTTTTTGTTTTGACAAAAGAGTCGAAAAAGCAGATACCTCCACAAAAACATTTGGAATTCGAGCAACTATATTTGATAATATTTCTAATACAGGCGGCCGTACAATATGGCACTTTTACTACATGCATGGCTGAGAGTGTACATCTGCCTTAATAACGTTAATGTCGGAGGGAAAAGATCAAACTAAAGAAGATTGAACAATGTGCCAAGTATAAGTTGATCAACCATGTAGTTTAATATTCTCAGATGACCGGGCATGTTGAATAGATTTGAGAAATCTCACGACACATTGACATTACTATACATGCCTCAATAATTTCAAATTCAAGAAACATCAGTGCAGGGCATGACTGGTATAAATTTATGATTTGATTGTTTCTATTTAACCACAAATCTTATTTTCTCGTGAAATTGTATTAAAAACACTAAACTCAGATCATGCACCAAATAAACTTAGCAGTATTTTCCCCAGTTTTGAAAAAACAAAACAAAAGCGAGGCAGCGTTGGGATCGAATTGGGGATCTACCGGTTGTGAAGCACGCCACAAAACCACTAATCCAACTACATAGAGGCATAATTAGTAAATCACCAAAATGAATGGTAACATAGCTATGCTGAAAAGAGCTGTATTAACAATAACAAGTTATGTGACCAAAGATTTGTCTTTGGCGTGTCGCTTTGTTTAAATATCCCCAAAAATATCAAATTTAGAAAAAGGTCCAAATTTCCAGCAAACATGCCTTCCAAAATGAATATACATTCACACACGGTGGCCTAGTCATTACCTGGCACTGTGATGTGGGTATAGGTCCCGCCTTCCCCTCCCCAATGTACCAGTACTTTTAGATTGCCTTTTACACACCCCTTAAGGCAATATATTACACGCATTTTTATGTGTTTCATTTAGGCCTAATCATTATGAATTCGCATCACGTGCATTGCATGCACGAGCAGTGGTTTTAATAGTGAGATATTAGTGAGACCTGGTTCGGTTGGAGTTGATAACTTACATGGTAAATTGAAAGATTTAGGAATTAGACCTTGTCCTAGCGCTTCTTCTTTTCCTCTGACGTCAATAAGTTGTATGTCTCCAGATTCAATCCTCTTCACAAGGCCAGGATAATAGACATTATTTTCATCCTCCAACACAGCATCTAAATTAAAAAGGTTTGGTACAGGAAAAAAAGAAGGGAGTAATTATTAAAAATAGTCCAAAGAAAATGGGACTCTTGAACAGAAAAAGAAAATAATTATGGTCTTTAATCAATTTCATGGGGCGGGGGATGGTTTGAAATTGTCAGTTGAGAGAAAGGCAAATTTCGGTACAATTACCGAATAGGGTGCAACTTGCTAGACTTGAGTCCAGTCCTCGTTTACAGAGTTTAGCGTTGGGGTAGGGCAGTCTTGTAATAAGACTAGTAGAAGGCATTTTTGTGGGGTTGTCCCCATCCCCATGTGTAGTATTAATGTACCCAGAACGACACAATGCAATTCACATTAATATTTAGACTACCCATCTAAAATTCTTCCTGGTGTACACTTATAATAACTACTACAGTAATGCCAGAAAAGTGTGACTTATGTTAGCTAAAACATTTTTGTAAAATGAGCGGATAATCTGAACTGAGTAGAACCAGTAATGGTAACCATGGTCCATGTAATAATTGTATTGCAATCATTCCCTCAATGCGACACACATGCTTAGATTTTGACCAAATAATATCATTATTTGAACTTTATAAATCGCACATTTTCTCGCGCATTTATTGCTGAGATTTGTCCCAGTTATAGCATGGGGGGGGGGGGGTGCACTCACGTATAAAAGTTGTAAGCATCCGCGTGAATTGACTTTCTGTTTGAGTTTGATTTGTGCCTTTCTTCTTGTCATTATGATTGTTGAAAAGATAGCAGAGTATAGCCAATTGCGTGTAGAAATTAGTTTTCTTTATAAGTTACTGTTTTGAAAATGTCGGTTGTAGATATATTTGGTTTTTAAAAGTTAAAAGTTACATTTAATATGCTAAGTCACTTCAATACAATATCTCACCCGCCATCTCGGTGCGCCGTGTTAGTTTTCTGAGAGTAGGCCTGTACCGTACTTCCAAGTTTCAGCACGTGTCCTTTATACAGTCTGTAATAAAAGTTTAATATTACGGTATAAGGCGACGGAAAAACAAACTTGTTCTACGGGCGGACGGACCTTTCAAGTATTTTCTTTTTTTCGTCGCCTAATATAAATTATGTTAGGATGAAGACACAAACAGGCGAATAGATCTCCGACAACAACGTAATTGTGGGGACATTCTGTCATTACAGTCAAATGTCCCAACTATTTTTGAAGCAGAAATAGTGGAACGACTTCCCTCCGGCGTGTGCCATACGCCTAAATCAAACAGAGTAGGCTTATGTTATTTAGGCTATAGTAAGCACATTTAAATGGGATCGTTGCAGTGGAAGGCTCAATTAATTCTGGACCCTGCCAATTCAGTGAAAAACATAATGTCCCCACAATTGCGGTATACATTCTTGAGGGATGGGGGTATGAACGTTTGGACAGTATTTATCGTGGGATATCAGAGCACATCAGACATATCGAATTGTATTCTGAATACGAAGAATGTCCTTCTGATATCAAATAATTTTGAAATTCGCAATGTAATACATAATGCAAATAATTAAAAAATGATATTTTTGATATTTAACAGTACTCGAAGTGAACTTTATAAATCTGATGATTTATACTTAAAGTGTATGTAGATGGGATGAAAAGCCGACGATCAATTGAAAATTTTGACCTTTCGTATTGAAGATATGGACACCAAGGTCTTTTGGGGATTATCTTCAATATGAAAGGTCAAAATTTTCAATTAATCGTCGGCTTTTCCTCCCAGCTATACATACACTTTAAGAATATATCATTAGATTTATAAAATTTACTTCGAGGACTGTTAAAGGCCTATATATCAAAAATGTGAAAAATATCAAATTTTAATAATTTGTCATAAAATTTGTATTATATCGTGAATTTCAAAAATTAAAATTATTTGATATCAGAAAGACATTCTTCGTATTCAGAATGCAATTCGATATGTCTGATGCCGGGGTCTGATGTGCTTTCATGTTCCACAAAAAATACTGTCGAAACGCTCAAAACGCTCACCCCTTAAGGGGGTACTACACCCCTGTGGTAAATTCGTATCGTGACTAGTTTTGCATTTTTCTCAAAAAATAATAACACACTGGTAACAAAAGTTACGTATATTATTGGGGCAAGGAATCCAATTACTACACTGAAATTTCAGTGACTCAAGACAAGCGGTTCAGTATATATGATAATGATAGGAAATGAGGTAGGGCTACATTCTAGCGGTAGGCCTACCTCTTTTCTTTTCATAGGCCTAAATAACGAAACGCTTGTCTTGGGTCACTGAAATCCCAGTGTAGTAATTGGATTCCTTGCCCCTACAATATACATGACTTTTGTTACCACTGTGTTAGGCCTATTAGTTTTTGAGAAAAATGCAGAAATAGACACAAAATTATCGAGGAGTGTAGTACCCCCTTAAAACGAGCTACTCATTTTTTAATAGAAAGGAATAGATTTCTCTTCAAAATGAATCTCTAGGCTGCAAGAGCTTTTTGGAAAGTTAAAGGGTGTGGGGAGATTTTTGGCGCATATTCGAATATTCAGGGCCAATAATTTTAAATTAAAATGCTCTCGGGGCTCTTTTTTTGGTATGCCGGGGGTGGGGTGAGCATACCAAGCCATTTTGAACTCCCGGATCCCGGGCCCGGATCCCCCAACACAGAATTATTGCACAGCACATGCAGTGTATGCTTTGAATTTGTATTTTGCGATGAGGTCACCGATAAGTGTCAAGCAATTTTAATTACGTTCCATCAACGCACGTACGTATAGCTGCGATTGTTAGGCCGTATAAAATTAAATGTTTTGGTTCTCGCCCAGAGGATTTTTCTGAATTGAAGAAGGGGGACGTTTTTTTTCCGCAGGCGGATATAATACGGAATTTGCTGGGGATAAAATATAATTATTTGACACATAATTGTGACTGTGGAAATTGTTTTTGTGTTTGGTAGCTTTATGTATAACAAGATTGACTTATGTAAAATTGTTGTTGTATATGTGTTGAGTTTGTGTACGATAATTTGGAAAAAAACATTCATTTTAATATACTATTTTTAGAAACACACTATTTTTAGAAACTCTCTGGCCTCTTCACTGAGCTAGACGCATGCGTGGTGTCAATTTTGTATAGAATTGGGCTCATTTGCATATGCATAAGTTCGTTGATAAGGCTGTGGCGTACTTAGTGATAGTAGAGTTCCAGTAAAATGAAGTTGCACGATTGCGTTTGATGATATAATGCGTATATATTTAAACTGTTGAAACATTTGTTTTTGTAAATCTGCACAATGTCCAGGCATGTCGCAAATGGCAAATATTGTACTACGTGTAATAATATGTCCTAGTGTATTGTATTTGTTCGAAAAGTTTAGCCCCGCTAATTTACTTCGCGCAAGGCATAGTTAAAGTTGGATAACTTCACGATAAAGGTAGGGATAGAGATATGACGTCATCGAAAAGTGATTTGTTTTAGATTGAGAAATAATGCATGTCAAGTAAAATTTTCGCTGACATTTTTATTTTACTGTTGTATTAATTGTTGTCAATGAAAGTGACAGTAAAATTTCGAAAATAACCGTGCATTTATGACGAATTTATGTCATGGGACTATTTGTTATGGTTTTAATGCGGAGGGACATGGAGCTATAGAGGTCAGTAAACGTGAAATGGTCATAGTCACGTGGACATGCACATGGAGTTGCAGACACGTGCAATAAATTATGCATGTCAAGTAATAATAATTGTGGGAAATGTTAAATTGTTTTATTGTCGTATACAATTGTTGTATCAGGTCTACTGAAGCTGACAATCAATTCAAAGAAGATAATGAAGAATGATGAGGAAATGTTTGTCATGGGACTATATTTTGCTTTAATGTGGAGGGACATTATAACGTTCAGATAGTGTCAAACGGTCAGCTTGCACGTGGATGACACGTGAATTGAAAAAGTCTTTGTCTCCGGTTGTTGTTCCGGGTTTGGAGTAAACTTATTTTCTCGTTTTATACACAACGTGTGATCACTGTGATGTAATCGGAAACCAGCGAATAACGGCTGGCGTAACATTTTGTGATGGGGTTAAAGGAGTAGGCGGCAGAAGGTTACCATGCGAAATGACTTGGTCAGCACGTCAGTGCATACTGCGAGTTTGTTATCAAGATTTTTTATGAACCCAAGCTCAAGTGCACTAATTGCTTCTTGTAGCATCACCAAGGTAAACATTCGCATGGCCTTGTAAGTTGTGCATGTTCTCTCACACAGTGGACTTGACATGTACGTTCTCTGTATGCTGCTTTCAGCATAATTACAGGGTCTAGTATGCTTTCAGTTGACAAAAATCTATTACTGTAGGCCCTACTTAGTATGTGCATCGCCTATTTATATTACCGGTGCACACATGATTTATAAACCGCGTTCATCTATGTGAACTGTTAGTATTATGTTAGTATTATAGTTTCAAGTATTTTACAAACCTGTTACTCAGATAAAAAGTATCATAACTCCAAAAATGCTGTTTTAAAGAAAACTAAAATCCACATTCTTGTGATTCCCGTTAAGTTATGTGTATACTGATTTAAAAGCAACCCTTTGAACCCAATACAAAGTCTGTGAAATTCCAGAAGTTACGTATTAAATATGGGACCCCGGGGGGGCCACTCGAATGGTGAAGGGGGGTATCAGGCGCGTCCGTAAATTCACGTAAAGGGTATTTTTTCAGACTAGGGCACGTTACGTGCGTAACGCGAATAGGGTATCAAATCCATGTAAAACTGGTGTAAAAGGGTATGTTTTTGGAGCTCTTACGTACTTAGGGTAGTTTTGCCCCGGGGTTTTGCCAACGGACTCAATTCTTTCGACACTAGACACTTAACCCATACCAAACTGGCAAAAATATACATCATTTTTCTCCCGACCTTCGTTGATATGCATGCACATTAAAAAATTATTTAATAAGCCTACGGAAACCATCTTGT
Source organism: Amphiura filiformis (assembly GCF_039555335.1). Lineage (NCBI taxonomy): Eukaryota > Metazoa > Echinodermata > Ophiuroidea > Amphilepidida > Amphiuridae > Amphiura > Amphiura filiformis. The sequence goes on along the minus strand of NC_092639.1, from coordinate 55,763,074 downwards.
TGTAGCCTACAACAAGATGGTTTCCGAAATAATTTTCTCCTGCACATTAATATTTTAATAACCATCTAATACTATGGCTTCTGAAGGTATTCAGTTAACTAATTAAGCTCTAGTGGTGCAAAAGAATAGGCCTAAGCCTACAAGATGGTTTCCGACTGCGTTATTCTCCCGACTTTCGCATGATGCATGCACATTAAAAAAATTATATGGATAGGACTACAAGATGGTTTCCGAAATAATGTTCTTCCGACTTGCTGATTTTTCATGCACATTAATATTTTACTTAAAACCATCTGATGCTATGTCTTCAGTTAACTATTTAGCTCTATTGGTGCAAAAGAATAAGCCTACAAGATGGTTTCCGACTGCGTTATTCTCCCGACTTTCGCATGATGCATGCACATTAAAGAAATTATATGGCTAGGCCTACAAGATGGTTTCCGAAATAATGTTCTTCCGACTTGCTGATTTTTCATGCACATTAATATTTTACTCAACCATCTAATGCTATGTCTTCTGAAAGTATTTAGTTAAAACTATTTAGCTCTATCGGTGCAAAACAATAAGCCTACAAGATGGTTTCGGACTTTGTTTTTCTCCCGACTTTCGCATGATGCATGCACATTAAAAAAACTATATAGGCCTACAAGATGGTTTCCGAAATGATTTTCTTCCAACTTGCCGATTTTTCATATAGGGGCCTACATATTAATATTTGTTATTAACTATCTAACTGCTACACATGCATTGTCTTCTGAAGGTATTTAGTTAACTATTTAGGTCTATTTGTGCAAAAGAATAAGCCTACAAGATGGTTTTCGACTTTGTTTTGTAGTGACTTTCTCATGGTGCAGCACGGGCACATTAATATATTTTTCTTTAACCATGCATAGACAACTGCTATCATAGTATTCTAATTGACATTGACACTTGACTGTTTTAATGATGTATTGATGAATGATTTTCTGAAATTAGTGGGTTGCCAGTCCTATTCATTTAAATTAATAATTGATAAATACTAAAAAACGATGTTTGACCACTTTACTGATGTCCTATTAACTCCAAATTCAAAACCTGGTTGTTTGTTTTTTCGCAATTTAGCCAGTTGCCAAATTGAATAAATTAATAAATTTAGGACTTACTTTTTAGGGATTTTGCCAACTCAAATTTTGAGAAAACATAGTTGTGCATCCTTAAACTATTGTTTTAATGGAGGCTACTACTAGTACTATAGGTAAGCTCTGTGAATAAGTGACTTGTGATTAAAAAGCAAGCTCTTGGAAACCTTAAATTTTTCTGTCAGACGGCGGAGCTCTGTCCAATTTTTTCAGAAAAGCTTTATTTTAAAGAGCTCTATCTCTTGATACAGTTCATATGTACGTAGGGGGCTCAGTTTTCAAGTTATGAACCTTTGAAGTTGAAACTTTTACATTCAACATGTTCAAACTTTTCATAACATGCATTTATTTAATAAAGGATTAAGCAAAAACACGTTTTTGGTCCAAGTTATTTCCAAAATTGACCAAGGCAACAGCTTCTTACTTATTTTATGGTTAAAAGCACCTGTTTCTTAGTGTTGTTTAGGGGTAATAATTGCATCAATTGTTTAGGGGTAGAGAAAAGACAACTACTTGTTTAGGGTAGCAAATCACGCTACTTATACTTGTTTAGGGGTGCAAATTTCAGTCTCAGCAATACTTGTTTAGGGTGCTTTTTGTGAGTCCACGGACGCGCCTGATACCCCCCTTCACCATTACAGTGGCACCCCCGGGTATGGGACACAATCTGATCATGCAGAACAAAGGAAGCATTTTTCACAATTCATTTCCCGGAGGGGGGGGGGGCACTCCTATTGTCGCCTGTACACCATCCGCGATAATCAACTTTTGAAAGCACCCTAAACAAGGATTTAACCCTTGGCAAAAACGACACCCTAAACAGGTAACACGCGCCTGTTTCACACCCTAAACAGGGATTTTATTCCTTGTATCAAATTTCATACCCTAAATTTCATTTCCGCGTATTAGCAATTGCAATTTTGCTAACTTTTCCCCCAATTTTTCATGTTTATTACACCCTAAACACGAAACGCGCGTATCGCGCCTACCCACAAAAAGTACCCGTTTTACGCGTTTTTATTATTGCGGATGGTGTACATTTCACAATGGGAGTGACCCCTACCGGGCAACCGCCATACTTCAATATGCTTGGTTCTAGTAGAGTTCTGATGATTTGTAGTATCCATTTTCTTAAATGTTATTTTTGTTGGCCCCTACACCATATTTTTGCCTTGATCTCAATTACAAATTTGCCGGCTTGGGCCCTAAACCAGATATCACACATTGTTACAAATTCAATTCCAGCAACCTGTTATTTCCAGGGGCGGCGGAACGATGTTGAAAGTGGGGGGCAGTCAGGGTGATGTAAAAAATCAAAATAATGGCCGCGAAGCCGGCATCGCGTCGCGCTTGCGCGACTCAGGGGGGTGTCTGAGGGGGATGTGCCCCCCTGAGAAGTGAGAAACTTTTGCAAAATGAAGGCCCAATTTAAGCCATTTGGTGGACCATTCTGGCACTATTATTGTGTACAATTTTAGTTTGAAAATTCCGAAAATGGGTTAAATGAAGGCCCAAATTGAAGCCATTCGTGGATAACTTTTCACTATAATTGTATAAATTATTGCTTTTAGTGTTGGGTGTCCTAATACAGGGGAGTTGGAAAATTTTGCAAAATGAAGGTCCAATTGAAGCCATTTTGTGCATAATTTTTACACTTTCTTTAAGCATGTTAAGGTCTAGAATAGAGATTTGATTATTTATGTTCACCCAGACATGTTACACACAGCACATTATGGGTTAAAAGTGGGGGGGGGGGCAGGTCCCCCAGTCAAAAAAGTGGAGGGACCACTGGCCCCCCTGCCCCCCCGGTTCCGCCGCCCTTGGTTATTTCAATTACTTGTCTTTATATGAATATACTAAAGTGAAGTCAAATAGGCCTACAGCATCTACATGTAACTCAATTCATACAAAATCTCAGTTTTGTTAGGCATTGAGTGTTAATGCTGTGCTGACCTTTCAATTAATATTAATTAACAACATTAACAACATTGAAGACAAAACTGCAGTGACAAAATCATTAAACGGAGACGAATATAACTATTCGTCTCAGATGTGACATGTTTTCATTCAAAGATTATTTATTCTATACTTCTCTTAAGTTAAGTGCTTTCAGTGATTCCAGCGAAAGTAAATTTTGTCTTAAATACATAGCTTTCAGCTGAATTACTATGTTAGCACATCTATGACAATGCAAAGGTACCAAAATCTGAATTTTGATGACTCACGATACGATCGTCCAAATGAGCAAATCGCCGAATGGGCCTTTAGAACCTGTTACTTTTAAATCAGTGGCTCCGGAACCGAGGCAAATCCATCATGTTTCCTTTAATCACTGCGTTGTCTTTTTTAAAGACATTTCTTGTTTAATATATTTTTGTATCCAATGTAAAATGAGCATTGCCGCCTTTTTTCAAATGTGAGATTCTGTAGAGGGATAAACCCCCTAGAATACCACAAATCACTGTTCTCTAATGAACTTACTATGTGTATGAAGTTTTCATAAATCCTTCCAAGTCGAAAAAAAATTGAAAAATCTTCAAAAAAAAAAAATCTGACAAATCCTAGCAATTGATGAGGGAGAGGACTGAGAACCAAAACATTAATTTTATACGGCCTTATTAGGTAAAATAGTCCTGGAAAATAGTGTGGTTTTTTTAAATGGTCGCTTAATTAATATACTAGTATAGGGCCTAGTGTTCAGCTGCCCATGTTTATTAAAACATATTATTACGAAGATGTGAACATTCAGTCTTGAATGTCAGTACCGGAGCTTTATCATGTTTATCGGTTGCTCCCAGTGTACAACAAAATGTTTAAAATATCAAAATGTTATGGCAAAAAAAATTGGGATGGCTATGGCTACAGTTTAAAAAATATTTTGTCACTATCCCAGCAAACACAAAAATTATATTTTGGCTTTTGGTTTAGGTAAAAACGTTTTAATAACATTAAAATGTCGGGTTATATAAAAGTCATGATAACGTTTTAAAACGTTTTGTATGAAAACACACTACAACAATATTTTTAAATGTTTTCAAAAATGTTATTGTAAACTATTTTTGCAAACATTTTTGCCAAATATTGTGTCAATACTTAAATAACATTATGTTAAAATATTTGAACCCAGCAAACACAGAAATATTCTAAAACCTTTTAATAACATTTAAATGTCGGGTTATATAAAGGTCATGAAAACGTTTTTAAAACGTTATTGAAAATATTTTGGGCAAACATTTTTCGCAAAATATTTTTCAACCCCAAAATAACATTCTGTTTAGAATGTTTTGTATCAAGTTTTCAAGAATGTTTTTGGAATGTTATTAAAACGTTTTTATACCTAAACGTTTTCTGTAAAACATTTTTGTTTGCTGAGCAGTAGATTCAAAAATGTTTTTTAAGGTTATGAAAACGTTTTATACTCTTAATATACCCTTTATTATATAACCCGACATTTAAACGTTTTCTGACAACCTTTTATAACCTTTTGCGAATGATGTCGAAAACGTTTTGTGTTTGCTGGGATGTTAGAATGTTTTGCAGTTTTGTGTTGATTGTTATTAAACCGTTAAACCCTTTTATATATAAACCCGAGTTTACCCGACATTAACAGCTACTATAGTATTAACATTAACTGGCTACGTACAAAATCTGCACGCATACAGTGTATGCACAACCACCATCCCTGTCACCACCACTGCACATAAATGCAATTGGCATGCATGAAATCACATTATGAACTTGAATTCCAAAATGATGTTTGAAAATAGTGTTGGAATGTTTTTTACTATTTATAATGCTTAGGTCTATACAATTAAAATACTGTCAGGTATAATTATTTTAACAGACCTATAAATAGGCGTACTTACCCGTAAACAGCACCCAGATATATATATGAAGCACATGTACTGTAGCCTATAGCTGTACCTACAATGTACCTACCAAACAATCGACTTCCAAAGATATATACCGGGGATATATATATGATCAGAGATAACAAAATGACACACTTTGATATGCAGATCAATACAACGACCTTCGAAAAATACTTGAACGACCTTCGGAAAATACTTGAACGACCTTTTCTCACAAAGTACGGTAGTTGAACTCTCACGATTGAATGGATTTAATTTGAATGCATTATATTTCTATATGCTATATATAGCATATCGTCGTAGTCATGACATTGGTCTCAAAACCTGCCCTGGTCTCAATGAATAGAAGGAACAGCGCCGTTTCATCAACATGATTAATCATAATGCTCTGGCGGCGTTCGGGTTGGCGCTACCGGGGGCGCTTCACCAAAATATACTTGTCGCCAGGCGGCATAGGACACGCAACACGGACGTACGAGGCTGGCGAAGATACAGGGCTGACAGCCCCATTCACAATACACGGTTAGCGATTATAAATGGACAATTAACATACTTGCAGTGGGGTACTTTGCAGAACCCCAACGGTTTTAGAGTAAGATAATTTTGCTTTGACACCACATAAGGCAAATTTAGAATTGTTTGTGAAGATTTCATGATTATGTGTTAATCCAATGGCGACGTCAAAAATAGCGATATCGCATCCACCATCATCTGCTTGTCGCCAGCTAGGCTCTGAGTAAGCTAAGTAGCTCTAAGTGCAAATTCAACTTTTAAGTTTAAAAATATGATTGGGATTGGGATGGCTATGGCTACAGTTAAAAAAATATTTTGTCACTAATATGTTAGAATGTTTTGCAGTTTTGTGTTGATTGTTATTAAACCGTTAAACCCTTTTATATAAACCCGACATTAGGTGGTATAAAATTAATGTTTTGGTTCTGGTCTAGAGGATTTTTTTAAATTGATGAGGGAGGGAGGTGTTTTTTGTTTTTTTTTTTTTTCAATGTAAAATTAGCATTGTGAGTGTTTTTGCGGGTTTTTTTTTTTTGTTTTTGAGGAAACGATGAGGCCCTTTTTTTTTTTTTCAAATGTGAGATTCTGAGGGATAAACCCCTAGAGTACCACAAAAAGACTTGGAAGTGATGCTTGTTCTCTAATAAACTTATTTATATGTATGAAGATTTCATAAATCATTCCAAAGTCTAAAAAATTGAAAAATCTAAAAAAAAAAAAAAATCTGACAAATCCCAGAAATTGAGGAGGAGGGACGAGAACCAAAATATTAATTTTACACGGCCTTAACAGCTATTAACATTAACTGGCTACGTACAAAATCTGCACGCATACAGTGTATGCACAACCACCATCCCTGTCACCACCACTGCACATAAATGCAATTGGCATGCATGAAATCACATTCTGAACTTGAATTCCAAAATGATGTTTGAAAATAGTGTTGGAATGTTTTTTACTATTTATAATGCTTAGGCCTATACAATTAAAATACTATCAGTAGGCATGTCACAGTGGCTGCACAATACTTCTGCCACACTGTGCATGCAAGCATAACAGTAAATTGAAAAGCGCGCGCATGAAAGTTGTTCAATTTTGGCAAACATCCATGCCGATAGATTAATTTCCTCATATGTGCTATTTATTACAATTGTTTGAATTTTTGATATATGGTGTGTGAAAACTTTCTGTGACTACCATCGGTTTAAAAAAATAAATATTGCTTCGTTTAAGAGCTACTACCTGTTTTTATGGATTGTTGAAGATCCCTCATAAATCAATAAATATAGACCTTTTGAAAAATCAAGATCTACCACCATTTAGCTGAAATACTAATCTTTCTAAGCATGTAAATTATTTCCGTGTACAACGAATGGCACACTTGAGGAAAACGATTTGAAACAAAACATTTTTTAAGTGAGTTTAAAGGGAGTAATATTCCAAACCACAATAGCTCTAAGCCATTGTATGTGGGTCAGTCCATGTCAAAACAGACTGAGTGTACACCCACCCTCTTGGATTATGCTCTCCTTTGGCTCAGGGGTACCTTTCATGGACCCCTAGGTGAGGTCACAAGAAAAAATTCAAATTCAATTTCGTTTCGAATGGCGGGCCATCTAAGTTTAACGACCTTGACCAAAATTGGGAATTTAAGGTGTCCAAATGACAAAGCGCTCTCTTTGAGAGGCATTTTCTTCTTAATTAAATCAGTTGTGACCCTCTTTTTGAATGTGGTCACTCACTGGCTGTGTCTGAAATGCCTAATGCCAAAAAAGATTGATTTCGGAATTTCGTTGGGATTTCAGAGGGGGTCAAAATCAGCACTTCATACTGTTCAATCAAATTATCTTTGATTTTGAAGGACCCATGATAATGCCACAGTGCACTTATAGGTCCTAATTATGTTCAGAATGGATTAACCATGTGCCAATGTCTATGAGCAATTCAAAAAAAAGAGAAATTTCTAGACCCCCTACAGAATTTTAGGCCCCCCTAAAGTGGTTCAGCCACAAATGGCGCTTAAAATTGGCAAATTTTGACACCTAATAACTTTAGGTGTACACCAGATATGAATTTCTAGTCTTTTGCATCTGAAAGAATGTAGTCTAATGTTACTAGGAACATAAGATTTGTTTTGTATTTTTGTGTTTTGATACTTTCAAAAGGTCGTTGACCTATGAACATTTTTCGTCATAGCGCCCTCCTGAAAGGTCTGACACATAACAAACTATACATTTTGGAATCCTCATGACCATACGAGTAATTTGATATATAACTTGACATAATTGGGAGCATTCTGAAAATTTGACCCCCATAACCTGTACTTTGCATGTGCATCGTTGCCAGGAAGTACATTTTTGACCCCCTTAAAAATCCATACAGAGGATTAGAAAGTAGTTTTTTCTTATTACTTGACTCAAGAGCAACTTGAAATATCAGGATAAATAATACAAATGGCTATAAAGTGATCAAAAATATAAAAAATATCATACTAAAATTGGCATTTTGTACCGTATCCTGTATGCATGGTATGTTAGGCAAAATGACTATTTTTGAAAGCGTCAACTTAATACTAAAACACAAAAATACAAAACAAATCTTATGTTCCTAGTAACATTAAACTACATTCTTTCAGATGCAAAAGACTAGAAATTCATATCTGGTGTACACCTAAAGTTATTAGGGGTCAAAATTTGCCGACTTTAAGTGCCATTTGTGGCTGAACCACTTTAGGGGTGGCCTAAAATTCTGTAGGGTCTAGAAATTTCTCTTTTTTGAATTGCTCATAGACATTGGCATATGGTTAATCCATTCTGAACATAATTAGGACCTATAAGTGCACTGTGACATTATCATGGGTCCTTCAAAATCAAGATAATTTGATTGAACAGTACGAAGTGCTGATTTTGACCCCTCTGAAATCCCAACGAAATTCCGAAATCTATCTTTTTTTGGCATTAGGTATTTCAGACACAGCCAGTGAGTGACCACATTCAAAAAAGAGGATCACAACTGATTCAATTAAGAAGAAAGTGCCCCTCAAAGAGAGCACTTTGTCATTTGGACCCCTTAAATTCACAATTTTGGTCGAGGTCGCCAAACTTTGATTGCCCGCCATTCGCAAACGAAATTGAATTTGAATTTTTTCTTGTGACCTCACCTAGGGGTCCATGAAAGGTACCCCTGAGCCAAAGGAGAGCATAATCCAAGAGGGTGGGTGTACACTCAGTCTGTTTTGACATGGACTGACCCATGTGTCCAAGACCACACCATTTTTGTATACGCGGTATAATAGAGGGGCTGTTCCTTTTACCGTTTCTCTTCCAATGTTAATCCAGAAAACAAAATGTTAATTTAAAGTCTCATTGCAAATGAATTTTCATTTTTACTTTCCGGATTTGGCTTTGAGCAATGGTGACACATACCATATTTACAGAAAAAATGAAAATTCTATTCCAGGCACCGTCAAAATGTCAAAGTTTGTATTTTTTGTATTATATTAACGTAATTAACTGCAGATTCTTTACTCAACATCATAACAGGTTCATACTTGACAAATTCATGATGAATGAAAATACTTTCATTAAATATTGAAAAAAACCATTACTCATGCCTAATTTACATAATAATATCGTGAATACATAATTAGCTGTAATAAGCTAATTTGCATAATTGATTACTTTTTGTGTATTTGTTTGTTATCAATTGAAAGAACTTTGTATACATATGTTTGTGAAAAAAACCGCACCCTGATATCATGTACGGTTTTCTTTTGGCATCAATTTTGCATATTAATTAGCTGAACTTAGTCATTTTTTCAACTTGTATTTGTCTGCAGATTGGCCGGAATTGCTAAAATAGTATTTGGTTAATTTATTATAATTATTCAATGATAGATGTTTTTAATTTTGTTTTCTTTGACGAAGTCAAAAAAGATAGGCAATTAACCTGTGATACTTAAATTAACGTTGCTTTTTCAAGCAAGTGTCCAAATAAACCTTCAAAATCTCGAAATGTGCCATTTTTGTCATTATAACAATTTGTGGCAGATTTGCATTCCATTTATGAGCATCTTAAAATTGACGCTACGTCACAATGCATTGGCCGATTTCAATTCGGTTTTTTTGATTTTTGATGCTTTAATAAAGGTCATTCATGTAGAAACATTAAATAACGTGTTTCTGCTGCCCTTATTTTTGAGGTGATATACCTACTATCAGGTATAATTATTTTAACAGACGTATAAATAGGCGTACTTACCCGTAAACAGCGCCCAGATATATATATGAAGCACATGTACTGTAGCCTATAGCTGTACCTACCTACCAAACAATCGACTTCCAAAGATATATACCGGGGATATATGATCAGAGATAACAAAATGACACACTTTGATATGCAGATCAATACAACGACCTTTGAAAAATACTTGAACGACCTTCGGAAAATACTTGAACGACCTTTTCTCACAAAGTACGGTAGTTGAACTCTCACGATTGAATGGAATTTGAATGCATTATATTTCTATATGCTATATATAGCATATCGTCGTAGTCATGACATTGGTCTCAAAACCTGCCCTGGTCTCAATGAATAGAAGGAACAGCGCCGTTTCATCAACATGATTAATCATAATGCTCTGGCGGCGTTCGGGTTGGCGCTACCGGGGGCGCTTCACCAAAATATACTTGTCGCCAGCAGATGATGGTGGATGCGATATCGCAATTTTTGACGTCGCCATTGGATTAACACATAATCATGAAATCTTCACAAACAATTCTAAATTTGTTATGTGGTGTCAAAGTAAAATTATCTTACTCTAAAACCGTTGGGGTACGACAATGTACCACACTGTACGTGTGTTATTTTTCAATTTATAAATGCTAACCGTGTATTTTGAATGGGGCTGTCAGCCTTGTATTTTCGCCAGCCTCGAACGTCACGTGTCGCGTGACCTACGCCGCCTGTCGCCAGCTAGGCTCTGAGTAATAGCTAAGTAGCTCTAAGTGCAAATTCAACTTTTTTAAGTTTAAAAATATGATTGGGATTGGGATGGCTATGGCTACAGTTTAAAAATATTTTGTCACTAATATGTTAGAATGTTTTGCAGTTTTGTGTTGATTGTTATTAAACCGTTAAACCCTTTTATATATAAACCCGACATTAACAGCTATTAACATTAACTGGCTACGTACAAAATATGCACGCATACAGTGTATGCACAACCACCATCCCTGTCACCACCACTGCACATAAATGCAATTGGCATGCATGAAATCACATTCTGAACTTGAATTCCAAAATGATGTTTGAAAATAGTGTTGGAATGTTTTTTACTATTTATAATGCTTAGGCCTAAACAATTAAAATACTATCAGGTATAATTATTTTAACAGACCTATAAAATAGGCGTACTTAGCCGTAAACAGCGCCCAGATATGTATATGAAGCACATGTACTGTAGCCTATAGACTGTACCTACCTACCAAACAATCGACTTCCAAAGATATATACCGGGGATATACACCAGGCACAAAAAGAAACTCGTCAGTTATATTCATCCTTGCTGTTCAATAACATGATAATTTTGGATTATTCTGAAATATACATTTTGTTAATTGGACTTTGCTTTCTCATTTGACACCCTGTTCGTGAAAAACGAACAAGAATTGATCAAGATATGCACCTCCAAAGCCTCAAACCCCAAAAAGAAAAGTTGCATTTTCCACGGTTTTCAATGGGAACGCGTCGTTGTATTGCACACAAGCACCACAAGAGTTTGGAGGCGCATATCTTGGTCAATTCTTGCTCAATGTTCACGAACAGGGTGTCAAATGAGAAAGAAAAGTCCAATTAACAAAATGTATATTTCAGAATAATCCAAAATTATCAAGTTATTGAACAGCAAGGATGAATATAACTGACGAGTTTCTTTTTTGTGCCTGGTGTATATATGATCTACCAAAAAAACGTTGACAACGTAAAGAAATCAGCAAGTTTAAAAAAACCCACCTGATTTAAACTTTATCATCCGCAAATAAGTTCATCAGGATTGTCAATAAAACAGATAATTAGAGTTTCTTGTATACAAATCCAAAATTTGGGTTGATGTTACGTACCTCAATGACAGTTTCGTGCTAAGACTTAGCACTTTCTTAAATTGACTGACCAATTCCTGCACCTTGACGGCTGCTTCCGGTTGGAGCTGACGTTGGTGGCGCTGTTAGGGGTTGGTCGTAGATGTGCGGTAGAAAGTAGTTCCCCTTGTCTCTGTTGAGTGTTTTGGCGGTGACATCCCGCTATCTCTAAGGTCCGCTATCTCTAAGGTTCGCTATCTCTAAGGTCCGCTATCACTAACGTGTAAAGTCTATGGAGATCAGAATCCCGCTATCTCTAATAGAGAAAAAGGTTCGCTATACCTAAAAAAAGGTCCGCTACTTCTAAGGTTCGATATCACTAATTTAGAATAAGGTTCGCTAGTTCTAAGGTTCGATATCACTAATTTTAAATAAGGTTCGCTATCACTAATTTAAAATAAGGTTCGCTATCACTAATTTTGAATAAGGTCCGCTATCACTAATTTATTGAAGGTTCGCTATCTCTAAGGTTCGTTATCACTAATTCCAATAAAGGTCCGCTATACCTAAGGTTCGCTATCACTAATTTTGTTTCAGGTTCGCTATCCCTAATTAATTAAGGTTCGCTATCTCTAAGGTTCGTTATCACTAATTTCGATTAAGGTTCGCTATACCTAAGGTTCGTTATCACTAATCTTAAAAAAGGACGGTCCACTATCTCTAATTTTAAAAAAGGTCCGCTATCTCTAATTTCAAATAAGGTCCGCTATCTCTAATTTTAAATAAGGACCGCTATAGCGAACCTTATTTGAAATTAGAGATAGCGAACCTTATTTAAAATTAGAGATAGCGAACCTTATTTAAAATTAGAGATAACGAACCTTATTTAAAATTAGTGATATCGAACCTTAGAAATACCGAACCTTTTTCAAAATTAGTGATATCGAACCTTAGGTATAGCGGACTTTTTTCGTAATTAGTGATAACGAACCTTAGAGATAGCGAACCTTAGAGATAGCGAACCTTAGAGATAGCGAACCGTAACCGTCTTACAGATCATGTCGCAGAAGACAATCACGTAATTGGATGGGAAGAATCACAAATCAGAGACAGAGAACAGAACAGAAAGAGAAGACACATAAAGGAAGCCATCTGGATTGAGATCTAGTATATGCTTTCTTTGAAGCTTTTTCCGCTTCGGTTATGTTCTTTGAGTCTAGTTCCAAACAGTCTGGCGGTTTCTCCAATGTATGTTTTGCCGCAATTGAGGCATGGGATCTCGTATACGCAGTCAGATGTTTGTGTGATGTCCCGCTTGTCTTTTGGATGCACTAAAATATTTCTCAGCGTTTGGTGAGGTTTGAAGGCGGTGTTAATGCCGTGCTTCTTAAAGACCCGTCTCACGCGCTGGGAGAGCCCTTCTTTATAAGGGAGGACTACCATTCCTCTGGATTTAGACTCTGGCTGATCCTTGCTATGCGATTTATTTTTGCTTTGCGTTTGTTTAAAAGCCCATTCAGGGTAGCCGCACAACTTGAGAGCTTCTTTGATTTTGGCTTCTTCCTGTTTCTTATCTTCATCTTCTGTTACTACTTTGTCTTTCCTGTCCATTAGGGTGCGTATGACGTTAAGTTTGTGCTGTAGGGGGTGATGCGAATTGAAATGCAAATACTGATCGGTATGTGTCTTTTTGCGATATATGAGCAGTTTGATGTAGCCGTCCTACTTTTTGACAATAAGGGTGTCGAGGAACGGGATTTTTTGGTCCACTTCCGTTTCATACCCATACGTGAATTTTATGTTGCCAGTCTTATCAATCTGATTGATATGTGATGTTAACCGTACGACTGAATCTTTATTCACAACCTCGAGCACATCGTCCACATATCTTTTCCATAACCGGGGTTTGATATAATGGAGCAGTAACTATGGCTTCTTACTCCAGCCATTCCATATAAAGATTGGCTACTATGGGGCTGACCGGGGACCCCATCGCGATACCAAATTTTTGCTGGTAAATTTGCCCGCGAAAAGAAAAATAGGGTGTGGTTAAGGTGAATTCTAACGCTTCCATGATGTCTTCCGGTGTTAAATTTGTACGCTCCCCTAGAGTGTCATCTTCCATCACATGCTGTTTAATGATTTCTAGTGACTTGTCTATTGGCGTGTTGGTGAACAAAGAGACCACGTCGTGGGAAATAAACTCTTCACCTTGTTCAATCATGATCTCCGCTAAGTCCTCCGCTAAGTCTTTAGAATTTTTGACATGATGTTGGGTCTGACCTACTAAGGGGCCTAAAATTCTAGCTAGTTAGTTCCTTTGATGTTTCATATATTATTGATCCGCAATAATCCACGATAGGTCTTAGTGGAGTGCCGTCTTTATGAATTTTGGGAGTGCAATACATGCGGGGAGTGTTTTCCGCTGTCGGATAAAGTTTCCAATACTCCCTTTCCGTGATTTTCTTGTCCTTTTTCCAACTAGACAAGAGGCTAACAAGTTTTCTTTTGTAGCGTGCGGTAGGGTCATTTTTCAGTTTTTCATAGGTCTTATCAGAAGCACGGCATTAACGCCGCCTTCAAACCTCACCAAACGCTGAGAAATATTTTAGTGCATTCAAAAGACAAGCGGGACATCACACAAACATCTGACTGCGTATACGAGATCCCATGCCTCAATTGCGACAAAACATACATTGGAGAAACCGCCAGACTGTTTGGAACTAGACTCAACATAAAACCGAAGCGGAAAAAGCTTCAAAGAAAGCATATACTAGATCTCAAAGACAAGCATCCATTACAGGGGTGGACAACAAGTCCGCTATAACAGATCATGTCGCAGAAGACAATCACGTAATTGGATGGGAAGAATCACAAATCAGAGACAGAGAACAGAACAGAAAGAGAAGACACATAAAGGAAGCCATCTGGATAAGAAAGAGGGGGGCCAAAACACTCAACAGAGATGAGGGGAACTACTTTCTACCGCACATCTACGACCAACTCCTAACAGCGCCACCAACGTCAGCTCCAACCGGAAGCAGCCGTCAAGGTACAGGAATTGGTCAGTCAATTTGAGAAAGTGCTAAGTCTTAGCACGAAACTGTCATTGAGGTTCGTAACATCAACCCAAATTTTGGATTTGTATACAAGAAACTCTAATTATCTAAACTTTATCATATTTATATAAATCTAAAACATTTCCAGAAGTGTTATGTATCTTTAATGTGCAGATGCGATATTAATTTGTAAGCTTTCTGGAACGACCTGAAAGGTTATTATCTTGTTCTTGCATGGTAAGCCAATATTCTATTGTGTTTTGTTTTATAATAATCATGATTAATGATTGAATTAAACGAATAACAAGTAGGCTTGTAATCTTGTTGGAAACGCTGTATTCTGTTGAAATAAAATAAAAACGCTGATTTGCTGTTGGTATTCAAAATGGGACCAAGTTAAAAAAAAGTGAGCCGAGGTGGATTTTTTTAAACTTGCTGATTTCTTCACGTTGTCAACGTTTTTTTTTTGTAGATTTCTTTTCTTTTTATGAATGTAGCCAAGCAGCTCCAAGCTTGGAAAGTCATCAGGTTACGAAATGCTCCATAAAACGAAAAATAGATGTTTGAAGTTGCTATTCTTGATTCATGACAATAAATAATTAAACAAAACTTTATCAGTCGTTTAAAACTTGCTCGTCACGCGTGACTGTAATGTTAAGAGGCGTACACAATGATCAATATACATTTTAATAAACTTTAATTATTCAAGGCAACGTAAATATGTAAAAAAAATGTAAATATGAACAACACACACCCAATGTTGACAATGCCAGAGAGACACAGAGAGTAAGTCCGATTTAGGTCTACTTCAAGTAGGAACTGGTAAATACGCATAAGCGTCTAAATGCCCCGACTAGGCAAGATAATCGAGTTTTAATGTTTGTGGTTCTTTGTAGCCTTGCGGGGCAATATACTTGGCTATCCGAATTTCGCGGTTTTTGGTTCTTTGTAGCCCTTCGGGGCAACCTAGTTGGATTTTCCTATTAAGCGGCGGTTGTCGGCGATCTTTCGTGGTTTGTGGTTTTCATCAAGCCTTGCCATCTATCGGGAGCTAATTTATAGTTTAAGCTTGTTGGATATCCATATTTCTTGGTTTGTGGTTCTTTGTAGCCCTGTGGGGAAATCTAGTTGCAGATCCAAATTTCGCGGTTTGTGGTTTTTTATAGCCCTGCGGGGCAATCTAGTTGAATATCCCTATTAAGCGGCGGTTATCGGCGATCTTTCGTGGTTTGTGGTTTTAATTTCCCCCATCAAGCCCTGCCCTCTATTTATAGCTTAACCTTGTTGGATATCCATATTTCGTGATTTGGGGGCAATAGTTGAAATCCCACGGAGCCCATAGTGATACAGTTTATCCAGTAAAATAGTATGGTCAAAGAAGATCCATAAAAATACCTACAATTAATTTATCATCATCAAAAGCTTAACTAACATCTTAAACAAAATCTAACACAGCTAAATAAGTGGTATGTTTGTTTCTGAATCCATATTGCTTATGATACAAAATATTATTTTTGACCAAGAAATCACAGCGAACAATACGTTCCAAAATTGTAGAAATAGTGACAAGACCAAGACAGGTATATAGTTACCAAAATGTTATGGGTTGTCTTTTTTATAAATAGGAACAACTTTGGCTACTTTATCATCGGGTACTGTGCCGGTACTAAGAGATAGATTAAATAACATTTTCGATGGAAAGCAAATTCCAGCTGTTTTTATGAGATCTGATTTGATATTATCATGGCCAGGGCTGATGACTAGTGCACATTATTGGGTGAAGACTCATGCTCCTCCTCCTCGTCGTCGTCGACATCGTCATCATCATCATCACCAGCATCATCGTCATCACATCATCAGCTATCATCATCAGCATGTTGGCATTTGATATAAACGGTAGCTAAGGCGTAAAAAAAGTTTCTATTGCCCTTTCCTGACCGACCCAAAAAATGGAAACTGACGGTCGCGTTTTTTTTTTTATTGTGACTCATCAAAATCTGTCACAGACTTGAGTTTTTCAAAGTTGATTTCGTATTAAGCACAAAAAAGAGAAAAAAAAATCGATGGTTTTGTCCGCAGTTTTACCTTCGGTATCGACGTATCCTAGTCAGCAACACACAAACTCGACCGGCTACAGCTGGTCTGACCTGTACATGTACCTGCCTTTCACGTACGTACGCCTCAATTTTATTTCGGGCATATACATGTATTTATTTATTTCTTATTTAACCTGGGGTGACCAATTAATGCACTGGCACTGTTCTCCCTTGGTTCCCAGGTGAACCATATATTCCCCTCATATCAAGGATTACACCCATCAAGTTTGAGCCCGATCGGACAAGGTTTGAAATTTGACCCTTCCGTAATGACCTTTGACCTCGGTTGACCTCGATTTTATTTCGGGCATATATTCTCCTCGTATCAAGGATTCCACCCACCAAGTTTGAGCCCGATCAGACAAAGTTTGAAATTTGACCCCTCCGTGATGACTTTGTGTGTTTGTGCTTCGCGGAGAGCAGTCACGTCATCTAGCTGCTGCTCAAAATCGGCTGAAATCTACCATCTTTTTCAGCCATCCGCACTTTATTCATCAGTACTGTGGTTTATAAATATCTTAACCACAAAGTGGTGAGCTTTTTGAGCCAGCATTTTTCATCAGGGTCAGGTATTTTCCATCTAAAAATGTTTGTTATTGTGTGATGACATACCAATCCAAGATGGCGTCAAACATGCAGTGCTAGCCATAGCGTAACGCCGGGTGTGGTTGAAAGTAGGGCTGGGATGTGTGAAGGTGACCTTGCATCTCTCCACCATGAAGGTCATCATGTTTCACACAGTGTTACTTGCAATTTTTATATTCTTATGTATGCAAGAAGTGATTGACATCCATGTAAAACCCAGTGTAAATTCTGTAAATCATCTGAATGCGCACGTATCCAATACTGATGATATTGTATATTCATACCATACATGTTGTATTTTTGATACCATACCATTATGTAATTAGGCCCCTACATGTATTACTATTGTTATATATATTATACACCAATGTTTACAAACATATATGATCTGGAAAAGTATTCTGACATTACAAATATGACTTCTGATTACAAGTATTTTCCTGCTGATATCAAATTGTTGCTTTGTAAGCTTAGGACCAAATCTGGATTATCTGACCATCGTAGTAGTCCTCGCCAACTGGTCCTCACTTATTTTTGTTTGATAATTGTTATGCAAGCTGGCGATGTGGAGACCAACCCAGGTCCTGAATTTCCTTGCAAAATTTGTAATGAGGAATGTGATTGGTCGTGTTACGCAGTTGGTTGTGATGCGTGTGATGCATGGTTCCATGCCAAATGTTTGAATATGAGCACTCAAACTTATGCAGCCTTGGAAGACAGTAGTGTCACCTGGGTATGTACTTGTGGCTTACCGAACTTCGCAAGTTCGTTGTTTACATCATGGTCCACGATAACTGATAATAGAGTACTCGATTCTATCAGTAGTGAAGATGACATAAAATCTCCCTTGGCTGCATCATCACCAATTCACATACCAACTGCTAACAGTGTTTTTGGCAGGCGTACTAGATGGTCTGATAAACCCCCGGCTACCAAAAGTAGTCTTGGTACCCCCTCCAGAAATAAACCAGTCAAAGTCATGATCATAAATTTCCAGAGCGTGTGCAATAAAGTTGCCGAATTAGCAATTTGTCTGGATGTAAACAGTCCCGATATTCTCATAGGAACAGAGTCATGGTTGACTGATGACATCAGCAACAGTGAAATTTTCCCATCAAATTACTCTGTTATCCGTAAGGATAGGCCCCTCAATGATCATGGCCAAAGATACGGTGGTGTTTTCATGTGCATGCAAAATGACATTATCATGTCACATCGTGCCGATTTAGATACTGAGTGTGAAATACTCTGGGCACAACTGGAACTAGTCGGTTCCAAAAGGATTCTCCTTGGTGCCTTTTATAGACCCCCGGAATCAGGAAGTGATATCTTAGACCAACTACAGTTATCTCTTTCCAAGATTGATGTTAACAAAGATCGTAACATACTGAACATATGGGTGGCTGGAGATTTTAATCTTTCACATATTGATTGGGAGAACCAGACCACCATCCCGGGTTGTCCCAAACCGGGATTATCAAGGCAGTTGATAGAACTATCAAATGACTTTGGTCTAGAGCAGGTAGTTAGAGAGCCAACTCGTGGTTCTAATATACTAGACCTCTTCTTTATGTCAAACCCTACCTTGATGGACAGAGTGAGGATTTTACCTGGGATGAGTGACCATACTGGTATCCCACTGGTCACAATTAATACCCGTCCTAAAGTTAATAGGTCCAAACCTAGGAGAATTCACCTTTATCACAAGGCAGATTGGTCAGCCATTAAAGAAGATCTCACATACATAAGCAGTGACTTTCAAGATATCTGTTCAGATATGGTCACAGTGGATGATTTGTGGGATGACTTCTGCACTAGGGTCAAAGGTACCATGGATAAAAACATCCCTAACAAGGTAGTTACTCCTCACAAAAGCCCCCCGTGGTTCAATCGTAATGTATCACGGATCTACAGGAAAAAGAAAAAAGCTTTTAATAAGGCCAAACACTCAAACAACACCGATGACTGGGAGATCTTTCGATCACTTCGCAAAGAACTGAACCGGCAATCGCGTCGGAATTATCGTCAGTATGTCAGAGATACATGTTCAGAGTCAATGAAGAAATTCTATTCCTTCATTAAGAGTCTAAAAAAGACTCCTTTGGTGTCCCAACTTTAAAAAGTGATGGTACTCTTATCTCTGAGAATGTCAAAAAGGCAGACATTCTAAACCAACAATTTGAGTCGGTCTTTCGACAGGAAATAGTTGATAATCTTCCACACATACCAGGCCCAAAGTTTCCATGCATGCCTGACATACACATATCCACAAATGGTATCACAAAGCTACTGACCGATCTTGACCCAAACAAAGCGACAGGACCCGACGGCGTGCCTGCCAGCCCTGGCGACCATCTTTCGGAAATCACTCGAGACAGGAAATTTGCCTGAAGATTGGAGGAGTGCCAATGTTACTCCAATCTTCAAAAAAGGAGATCGCACTAAACCCTCCAACTATAGGCCGGTATCGCTTACCTCCATATGTTGTAAGGTGATGGAACATGTCATCCATTCGAGTGTCATGAACCATCTAGACAAATATGATATATTGAATGACCACCAACATGGCTTTCGCCGAAATCGATCATGCGAATCTCAACTGATTTTGACCATTAATGACTTCGCCAAATCCCTCGACAAGGGGCGACAGACAGACGCTATTATAATGGATTTCAGCAAGGCATTTGATGTGGTAGCACATTAAAGGCTTTTGCTGAAACTTGCCCATTATGGTATACAGGGACCGACTCACACATGGATTACCAACTTCCTGATGCATAGAAAGCAAAAGGTTGTTTTTGGAGGTGATGCTTCGGACTGGGTACGTGTCCAATCAGGCGTTCCGCAGGGCACAGTGCTCGGTCCGTTGCTCTTCTTATTATATATCAATGACCTACCAGACCAGATCACCTCCACCGTCCGACTTTTTGCTGACGACTGTGTCATTTACAGATCCGTCAGCAGCGACGCAGACGCAGACGTACTTCAACGCGACCTTGACCGACTTTGTAGCTGGGAGCACACATGGTGTATGGCGTTTAACACTGACAAGTGTTTTGTTTTAAAGATCACAAACTCCAAACACCCCAAACAACACAAATACTTATTAAACGGTACATTCCTTGAAGAAACAAACTCACATACATACCTTGGTGTTGATATTGCTAACAATTTGAAATGGAATTGTCACATCAATCGCACAGCTGCAAAAGCTAACAGATATCTGGGTTTTATCAAACGTAACTTACGGGGATGTACTGAGGAAATCAAGAACATTGCCTACAAATCACTCGTTAGACCTTCGCTGGAATACTGCGCTGCAATATGGGACCCTTACACCGTGGACCAAATCTACCATCTTGAAGCTGTGCAGCGCAGAGCCGCCCGCTTTGTCAAAAACAACTATGACAAGCGCAGCAGTGTCACCGACATGCTACAAGACCTGGACTGGCCGCTACTTGCTACCAGACGGAAGATATCTCGTCTAAGTCTATTCCAGAAAGCACATGAAGGTCACCTAGCCGTCCCAGTTCGAACCCTACTGCACCCGGTAACGCGCTTCACACGCAAGTCACACAGCAAGTCATTTATTCAACCACAACCATCCAAGGACTGCTACAAATATTCCTTCATACCACGATCCGTTACGGAGTGGAACTCACTACCAGAAGACACAATAACTATATATGACCCTATCGCATTCAAAGCTCAACTACAGCAGCTGTTCAAGTAATAAAGCAACAAAAAGCACACACACCGCAACCGGTTCACTTTTCCCCAATTGTGGTGTTGAACTGTAAGAAACCAGAACCAGAACCAGACCTTAGACCTTGGTTGACCTCGATTTTATTTCGGGCATGCATTCCCCTCGTATCAAGGATTCCACCCACCAAGTTTGAGCCCGATCGGACAAAGTTAGAAATTTTGACCTTTTTACCTCTGATACCTTCAAAACCAGCCGAAGGACATACTTTCCATGATACCCATATCCGAAATATCGGATCGACGCGTCGAAGTGCTGCGAAACACATAGCCGGACAGACAGACATACACACTGACACACACAATTATTTTAGTATAGAAGACTAGTTCACCTGTAGCTGTGAGAGCCTGTGTGTGAGAGTGTGTTTGACCTCTGATAACCCTTTTGACTTTTTGACATGTTCCTGTCATATTGACGATCGTTTCGCGCATATATTCCTCTCGTATCAATGATTCCATCCACCAAGTTTGAGCTCGATCGGGCAAAGTTTGAAATTTGACCACTCCGTGATAACCTTTGACCTCGGTTGACCTCAATTTCGTTTCACGCATATATTCCCTTCGTATCAAGGATTCCACCCACCAAGTTTGAGCCCGAATGGGCAAAGTTTGAAATTTGACCCCTCCGTAATGACCTTTGACCTCGGTTGACCTCAAATTCGTTTCGCGCACATATTCCTCTCGTATCAAGGATTCGACCCACCAAGTTTGAGCCCAATCGGGCAAAGTTTGAAATTTGACCCCTCTGTAATGACCTTTGACCTGGGTTGACCTCAATTTCGTTTCGTCCAATATATTCCCCTGGCATCAAGGATTACACCCACCAAGTTTGAGCCCGGTCGGATAAAGTTTGAAATTTGACCTTAACCTCCGATGACCTTCAAATCCAGCCGAAGTACGTGCTTTTCCCGATACCTATCCGAAATATCGGATCGATGCGTCGCAGCGCGGCGAAACGCATAGCCGGACAGACAGACGGACACGCAGATACCCGGGGCACAGTGTCATCGACCCTATATCTTCATGGCAGGAATCGCCATGGTAGGTTGAATCCACAGCCACGATTAGCCATTTGGTTCAAACCTTTAAAGCTCTTTAAAACTAATAATTAGTCGAGGGACATAACTAAGGCTACTCACAATAGCCGGGTTATTGATCTTGGTTATGCGTGAATAAGCTTGTATACCCCATTGAGGTCAATGGTCATCGACTTTTATACTGCCTACAGTGAGTGCAGCTGTACTACACGCTGTAGTCCATACACGACCAACGCAATATAAAAGTATAAAATATAAAGATTTTGAGTTCAAAGCGCACGGCCAATTTTCAAAGCGCATTCTAGCGACTATCATATCTGTTCAACACGTATTTTCAAATATATGAGACCACATCTGGTTTCTTGAGAAAAATTCATTTGCGGGAGATATTCATCAATTTCTAACCCAGTATCAGAAGATTTTCGTCTGATATCAAAATCGTGCATAGCAATTCACGTGTATCGATCCCGTGTATTCATTTTAATGTCTCTGCTCCACCAAATAATTATTAGCCAGGCGGTGTCGGTGTGCAGGGGGGGGCACTTCAATATGAAATGGATATAGGTGTAGGGCTGGCACCTCCGCACTAAGGGGCATTCGGTGAGAGCAAAATGTAAAAAATATGGGGTCATTGGGTGAGAGCATGATTTTTGGCATTCGGTGAGAGCAAAATTTAAAAAATATGGGGTCATTGGGTGAGAACATGACCATTTTCTTAAATGGAATCTTTAGGTGAGAGCCGAAACAGCGCCACAGAAACCCCGAAAATCGAATTTCTAGTTCTAAATGGCTTAAAATTTCTTTGTTTTTTCAAAATATGTAACAAAATCAGTGACAAATGAAAGTTGCTGTTCAAATTGAACTTGTAAGGGTCTTTGGGTGACAGATCAAATGAAAAAAATAAGGGGTCTTAGGGTGACAGACCATGTGTTTGTAAAAAAATATGGGGTCTTTGGGTGACGGCGATGCTGAAAAAAAGGGGGTCTTAACAGCCCTATATACGCGTCACCTCCAAAGTTGGAGTGCCCCCCCGGGCGCAGATACACTTAGCTCATTATTTTAGTATAGCAGATTATTATTATTATTACTTTTGCACAAGACCAATGCGATTTACATAATAAAAACACAAAGTACAAGGTACATAAATACGTATCAAAAGCCTTTCATAAAAAAAGGAAACATCATTTTATTTTCATTCAAATCAACATACAAAATAAGAGTGACACCAAAATTGAATGAGCACATGAGGAGATGCTCAAAAGGCCCCATACCCCATACACTGACCTAAGTTACAACTTACAATTACACAAACATTATAACAAATAATAGAAAAAGGAAAGAGGAGAAGAACAAGCAAAGAAAGAAACGACGTAAATATTTGCAACATTTTTACAATAAATAGACATTCATAAAAGCAAAATCATTAATCATAAATTCAAAATTTTTTTAAACCATAATATTTACATGAAACATCAAAGTGATAAATAACAGAAAAGTTGTAAAACCCACGACCCCGCCCACGACGCACATCTCCAGCTCAACTTCCACAAACAACCCACCCCCACCCCTCCTCCGTGAATTAAAAATAATAATTTAGGCACCAAAAGTACCGTAACATCCTTATCATAAAAGACGCCAGACGGACATGTGACGTTTATGGCAAGCCATTGGGCTCGTAACGTGCAGGTAGCTACACACAGCCTATTTAAAGCTACGTGCAGCTATTTGACCAATAGAAATCGTTAATTGAATCACGTGGTTGGGTCGTTAGCGCGTATAGTGCTAGCTATGATCTTGTAATTAATTTACGGAATTGCTTGCCGTAAGCTTTCGGTGTCATAACGTGCAGCTAGCTACGCGCAGCGTATTTAAAGTTACGTGCAGCTAAATGACCAATCAGAATCTTCATTCTGGATCTGGATCTGGACGTTATCATCTGAATAAGCGGGTACCAGCATCGCATCAGAGTTGGTACAAACCAATGACCTAAGACTGGATTTGTCGAAATTTAATTGAGGTAGTCCCTAATGGCGGTCTTGAAGTTTTTGTAGTCTGGTATGTCTAATATGTCGTGGGCAGTCCGTTCCAGTGTGGAATTGTCCATGGGAAAAAGCTATTTGCGTAGGTCGCTGAGTTTGCATGTATGAAGATGGGTGGTGTCGTCTGGTCATTCGTGTTGGTCGGGTGAGGTGGTCCTGCCAGTCTATGTCGACGAGATTGTGTGTAATTCTGTACACCAGGCAAAGTCTGGTAATAAGGCGGCAGGTATCCAAACTTGGCCATTCAAGTTGGTTGAGCATTTGCGTAGCACGTGCTTCTCTGGAGTAGTTGTTGTAGCACAACCTAGAAGCTGACCTCTGTATCATGTCTAGCTGGTGTCTCTCTTCATTTGTGGAAGGGATCCAAGCTGCCGACCCATCACATGATTGAGTAGTTCGATGTTCGATGTTCAATAAATGTCAACACTGATGAGTAATAATCATTTAACAGCATGTACATAATAATAACATAGCATTTCTTTGAACTTTCCAGAGTTTTCGAATTACTGGTAAGTTCATTTAGGTATAATGTTATTGAATCTGATTCGTTTAAGGTGATACTATACACCCCTTGATAAATTTGTGACTATACTATTTTTGCATTGAAAAATAATGAAACACTGGTAACAAAAGTTATGTATATTATAGGGGCAAGGAATCCAGTCACTAGAATGTACTTCATTTCTTAACATAATATAATGAACCACTTGTCTTGAATCACTGAAATTTCAGTGAAGTACGGTAATTGGATTCCTCGCCCCTATAATATACATAACTTTTGATACCAGTGTGCAGTTACTTTTTGAGAAAAATGTGAAATTAGTCACAACATTTATCAGGGGGTGTAGTACCACCTTTAACATAGTTAAGATTAAATGATTCTCATATATCGATGAAGTATGAGGAGTAGAACCGATATCATGATAATTGCCAATGCTGTTATGATTCCTGCTTTGCTCCATCCTTTGGTCTTGTTCGATGCCTTTCTGGCGTTCTCATAATCACCACTCAAAATATAAGACGTAACCTATTAGAAAAGGTAAATATCGACATCATGATAATAAGTCAAAATCATAAAATCAGTGGCATTAACCACTTGTCATTATCCCGGGATCATTATGTTGTAGTGTGGTGCCAATTAAATATAATCAACCTTAAAGGCCCATTCAGTGATTTGCTTATAGACTAGTAAAGGCTCTATGAATGATAGCTGTGCTGTATTCTGATTTTTTTTTCTGATACCTAGTACCTATGATGATCCAAGATATTATTCCACCAATAGTGCTGTACTCTGATACCTACGATGATCCACTCGCTATTCGAGAGGCGTCGTCAGATTTTGGTACCTTTGTCATTGTCATAGCCTGCTAGTGGTTCAGCCGAAAGCCGTGTATTTAAGACAATTGAGGCATTTACATGAATCTGTAATTTATGACAATAAATAAATTAGCTAATTTGAATGGGGCTTCATAGCTTCGTCAATACTGCTGTTTTCTTCATTTTTTTGGCAAAACTTTTCATTAAAAAATAATGACAATTTGAATGACTTCTCCTTCACTTAAAAGCAATTTATAAACAATTTTAATTTTTTACACTCGCTCTGGGATCACTGAATGGATGGTGTTATAATGTATTTATAATATTACCTGGTTCGCATATACCAAAGCAACGATGCCAAATGGGCAGACGCAACAAAAGAAGGCACACAAAGCCCAGTCCATGTTCGTGGGCGGTATCCTTGTTTCCTCGGAGTCCAATCTCGCATTGTTCTACAGTTGAAGTTTGGGAAGAAAGAAGATAGAAGATGTCATTACGTTTGTTGTCATTTAACCAGGTATAACTAAATTGGATTCACAACCCTAGTTCACTGTACGTACGTTTTTAAGTATCTACGGTACACATCGTCCACGCCAGATAAATAATTATTTTGTATAGGCATCAAAGCACGTGTCTGCTGAGAGTGAGCTTATACTTGTACTCCGCGCTCGGTGAGTAATTGGTTAAAAATCAATCATTGCCTCATTTCAAATGTTTAGTTTTAGTTTTTGGTTTTGGTTTTGGTCACGTGGTTTCCTATTGTCCTGCCTAACCACTTGAATCATAAGATATCGAACTCAGTGTTTCTACCTTTTGTTTAAAACCGAACATTTGTGTCAGTCAGTTTCGGTTTTGGTTTCAGTTTCTTATAAGTGGTGTGAATCGTAAAATTATTTGATTTGAAGTTACCTACTCTAAGTATACAAAAGAAATGTTTAAATTTCGCAGTGCAATATTCACGAGGAGAGAAATCGAGCATGGTAATCTACATTGAAAGACGTGGTTTACAAAACCGAATAAGCCTAGGCTAATTCACCTGTGAAAAATATAGACCATCGAAATATTTGCATTCGACATTACAAAAGGGGCCACTATTGTAATTGTATAGGTGCTATAAACAAAATCGATTCATGTCCTTAATCCCATGTACCAGAATCGATGGAAGGCCATTATATGACCTCTAATAACCTAATGACTTTTACTGAAGCGATTTTTACTGCAAAAAGTAGAAGATAGAGGAGAGAAGAGATTGTGTGGTGTGTGCGTGTGGGGGGGGGGTTGGAGGGCAAGGGGGATATGGGCCGGGAGAGAGAGAAATAGATGAGAGAGAACATTGGAAGTGAAAGAGAAGGGGGAGGAGAGCTCGAGATGAAGATATCGAATGTTGGGGAGGAGGAGGGGAAAGGGGTAATTTAGGGAAGAGGTGCATGGTTATATAGGGAGGAGCCCCTCTTAAAGAGGTATGGGTTGTGCTTCCGGGGATAATAAACTAATTCATAATCAAATCATCTCCATGCATCGTTTATGTTTCATACAAACAAACAAATCCCCATCCTTCAATATACGCGCATGTATATGATTTCTAGGCCTAGAACTCGTGAGTGTAATATGCCACCTACCTTCGACAGAGAGCATCAACTGTCGTCCGCAGGATAGATTTCCGATATCAATCATGATAATAATTATGTTAGCACAATAGGCTATTGTATACTTCTGGTTATATACCCTATACTGTGTCCTCCCAGCATAATAGTGTTATGATTGCAGACCAGATCAGCTCTACTTTTTTTAATCGCTTTGTGATGTGCCCTGAGTAATTTAATTTGATGATTTATCTTTGTTTACAAAGTTACATGAGTGATGACATTTTGGGGGAATTCCCCTCTCACATTGAGCAAAACAAGTTATCTAACTTATCTAACATATCTAACTTGGAATATTTGGAAACCCCCTGAGGTTGTAAAAAGAAAGTGATGTGATGGAATTCCCCTAAGGAAGTGAGATAATGAGAAAGGTTAATGTTATAATTAAGACTTTGGAATTCCCCAGATTGAACATAATGTGAAGGTAGTAAATGGCCCATAATAGAATGGGGTTTTTCCAATGCTTGGGATATAAGAAAATGTAAACACAATTATGGACACAGTTGATAGTGTTGATCTGGGCTATGCTTACAGTCCAATTCCTTCAAAGAAAGGAAATTACAAACCAGAAATATTTTATGTAGTCAAAGTATTACTATTTACCAGTGTTGTCGGAGAAGATCTAGAATACGTCAAAGAACGTACTTCTTCCACGAAAGGAAATATATTCTTCTGTGGACTTGCTGAAGTCTGGTATTTTGATTCAACGCAACTGTCAAAATAAGTGGGGAGAACTGCATCGCAGTCCTGCTTCCTGAAGATATTGTGTGAAAGGTGGAAATAGCACCAAGTTTGGAGAAAGCTGCGCAAGGAGTTACGAATGTGTTTGGAGAACGACGCAAGGAGTTTAGTACTTGGGAGAAAGTAACACCATTTTGTATGAGGATTTTATACGCAAGGATTTATCAATGCAAGTGTACAAAGGACTTCGCTGATTTTCGCAGGACAAGTGAATAAGGATATATTACATCAGTCGTCCAGAACATTACAAGAACTTTATGATCACCAAGAAGAAGAATGCTGGCTAAGTACTAAATAGTTAAAGAGTGATTATATTTGATTATTATGTATGTGCATTTGTTGTCATATATTGTACCAATCATAACTGGCTTTCAATTAAAGACTTAGATTTTATTAGCTTAATCAAACAGTGTATTTGTGTTGTGCATTCGTGTGAATTTGGGTAAAAGGTGATTTTGGCCTTGAGTCAAGTACGACTCGTAACAAAATTGGGGGCTCGTCCGGGATATGCACTGTAAAAAAGTTGACATTATTATACTGAGTCTTGAAAGTGAAAGTACAGTATGGCAGAGTTCAAAGCAGAAGAGTTTCTTGAAACTATAGATTGGGAGAAGTTTGATAAGTTGAAGAAACCTGATTTATTAGCATTTGCAAAATACTATGAATTGGATGTAAAGCAAGCCAACAGAAAACAAATAATCAAAAATGCCTTAATTGATATTTTGGTTGATGAAGAGTACTTTGAAGAATCCATTTTGGACAAGAAAAAAGAGGTCAAAACTGAAATCGGGGATGCAGTAAAGTTGAAAGAACTAGAAGTTCAAGTGGAAATGGAAAAAATGAAAATGCAATTGCAGTTGGACATGCAAAAGCTAGATATGCAAACTAAAGAAAAACAAGAAAGACTAGACATGGAAAACAAGAAATTAGAAATGGAAGACAAAGCACGCCACGAAAAGATGGCGCTTGAGCACCAAAAACTAGAAATGGAAGAAAAGGAAAAATTTGCAAAACTAGAAATGGAAGAAAAGGAAAAATTAGCAAAACTAGAAATGGAAGAGAAGGACAGGCAAGCAAAGCTCAATTTGGAAGCACATTTGAAAGAAAGAGAAATTGAGGAAAAGTACAAGTTTGAACAAGAGAAGTCAGGGTTTGATGTTACAAAGTATGTAAAGCTGGTGCTAAATTCAAAGAAAAAGATGTTGACGAGTATTTCCAACATTTTGAAAAGGTAGCTACAAATTTGAAATGGCCTCCAGAACATTGGACCCTACTGTTACAAAGTAGTTTTGTGGGGAAGGCCAGGGAAACTTACTTAGCTCTACCAATAGAGAAGTGTAACAATTATGAAGAAGTCAAACAGGCAGTCCTTAAGGCCTATGAACTGGTGCCTGAAGCATACAGACAAAAGTTCAGAGATTCAAGAAAGCAAGCAGATCAAACCCATGTAGAATTTGCAAGAGTAAAAGAACAAATGTTTGACAGGTGGCTTGGTTCAAAAGAAGTCAAAGATGATTTCGGCCAACTTAAGTAATTGGTTCTTATAGAAGAGTTCAAGAAATGTGTCCACGTTGACATTAAAACCCACTTGGATGAAAGCGCTAGCAAAATTAAAACGCTAAGTGACGCGGCGACAATGGCGGACGACTATGGCTTAACTCACAAATTGAATGCGAGTAGATTTGGTCATAACAGAAGTTATTCAAACAGGTTCAGCCATAACCAACCTAGAGCAAATCAGGGTGGTACACAAGAAGGAGATCTCAGTCTAATCACAGATCCTGGTCTAATTCACAGCATAGTGCTGGTGGTAGAGGGACCCCATGGAGTTCAGGTACCAGACCAACAGGTGGGACTGAATTTAAACCCCAATTATTTTGCAATTTCTGTAAGAAACCAAGACATACAGTGACCACGTGTCGGACCTTAAAAGCCAAACAAGATGCACAAAAACAGCAGCAAACTGCTAGTAATACTGTCGGATGTGCAGTGTCACTTGAGTCAGAGAAACAAGTCAGTCAAATCAAGAAACAAGAATTCCCACAAAAGGGAGGTGACACAGACAAGGTGTGTGAGGAATTTGAACCATTTGTGTTAGAGGGTGTAGTATCACTTGGTAAATAATGGTAGTCCAAAGCCCATCAAGATTGTGCGAGATACGTGTTGTGCAAGGTCTATGATTCTGGAAGGAACTTTGCCCTTTAATGAGGATAGTTCAGCTGGTAATGCTTTGATCCAGGGTATTGGGATGGAAATACTTAATGTACCTCTCCACAAAATTAAGTTGACATCTGACTTGGTTTCTGGTCCGGTAACCATAGGAGTTAGACACAAATTGCCAGTCAAGGGAGTGTCCATGTTGCTAGGAAATGATTTGGCAGGGGGGGAGGTTTTTCCTGACCCAATAGTTACAGATAAGCCCTGTTTACAGGATGATAGTAGTGAGGAAAAGGAGATATTTCCTGCATGTGCAGTTACACGGGCAATGAGTAAGAAGGCCTCATTAGAAACAATTGTGGACAACCAAATTGATGACTTAGGCTACAATTTGGAAGACACATTTGTGTCAAAGTTGAATGAGAAAGAAGATAAACTTCCTTCTCCAGGGGATAAAAGACCCTAAAAATGACACAGCCTCTGAGCATGAACAAATTGGGGAAACCATGAGAGACCCATTAAGTCATGACAAGCTAATTCTGGAGCAACAAAATGACCCAGAACTCCAAGAGATCAATCAAAGGGCACTGACCCTAGAGGAAGCAGAACAAAATTCTGTCTGTTTTTACAAACAAGATGATGTGCTAATGAGAAAATGGCGGCCCCCTGATGCACCTGCCGATGAAGAGTGGAAGGTAGTGCACCAAATTGTGGTACCAAAAGTCTACCACACTGAAGTTATTAACATAGCACATGATAGCCCCATGGCAGGGCATTTGGGTGTTAAGAAAACTCATGACAGAATTCTGAGACATTTCTGGTGGCCCACTCTCAGAAAAGATGTTTCTGAATATTGCAAAACATGTTACATATGCCAAGTAGTAGGGAAGCCAAATCAGAAAATACCTCCTGCTCCATTAAAGCCAATTCCAGCCTTTGATGAACCATTTAGTAGGGTTATTACTGATTGTGTAGGCCCCCTACCAAAGACTAAGTCAGGTAATCAATACCTTCTGACAATTATGTGCGCGTCAACACGCTTTCCTGAAGCCATACCCTTGAGAAATATTAAAGCAGTGACTATAGTGAAAGCTTTAACTAAGTTCTTCACATTTGTGGGGCTCCCCAAGTCCATACAGTCAGATCAAGGATCAAATTTTACTTCTGGAGTATTTCAGCAGGTCATGTATCAATTAGGTATAGAACAGTATACCTCAAGTGCTTACCACCCAGAATCACAAGGTGCACTAGAAAGGTTCCACCAAACTTTGAAAAACATGATCAGGACATACTGTTTGGAATTTCAGAGGGACTGGGATGAGGGAGTGCACTTGTTGTTGTTTGCTGCTAGGGAAGCTGTTCAGGAAACTTTAGGATTTAGTCCTTTGAGTTAGTGTTTGGACACACAGTGCGCGGGCCCTTAAAGTTGTTGAAAGAAAAGTGGCTCAATGAGAAATCAGATATCAATTTGTTGGATTATGTCTCCAATTTTAAGCATAGGCTTAACAGAGTAACTGATATCGCCAAAGAAAACTTGAAACAGGGTCAGGCCAAAATGAAACAATGGTATGATAAAAATGCCTAAGAGAGAGTGATCAAACCAGGTGACAAAGTTCTAGTACTGTTTCCAATTCCAGGACACCCATTACAAGCCAGATATCATGGCCCATGTGAGGTAGAGTCAAAAGTGGGTGAAGTAGACAAAATCGCCAATGTAGACAAGAGTAAAGATGACAATTCTGATGTCACATTTGACCAGGATAAAGAGCTGGAGCACAAAGAGTATAATGTAAAATTGAACAATTCTGATGTGCTCACTAATTTGGACTCAAAGTTAGGTCATCTTTCTCAAGATCAACAAAGTCAAATTGCACATTTGATTCACAAATTTGACAATATATTTCCTGATACGCCAAGTAGAACAAATGCTGCATTTCATGATGTAGATGTTGGTGATACAAAACCAAGCAGCATCCTTACAGAGTCAATCCATTGAAAATGGAACATCTCAAAAATGAGATCAATTATATGCTAGACAATGATATCATAGAACCAAGTAGTAGTGAGTGGAGTTCACCATGCATTCTTGTTCCCAAGCCTGATGGTTCATACAGATTAGTAGCAGATATGAGAGCTGCAAATGTTCATTCAAAGACAGACTCATACCCTATTCCAAGAATTGATGATTGCATAGACAAAATTGGGAATGCAAAATTTGTTAGCAAATTTGATCTATTGAAAGGGTACTGGCAGGTTCCACTCGCAGACCGTGCTAAAGAGATTTCTGCCTTTTGTACACCATTTGGTCTTTACCAATACAAAGTTATGCCATTTGGGTTGAAAAATGCACCAGCAACATTTCAGAGAATGGTAAATCAAAAAGTGAGTTTTGCCATGCCACAGTCACATACTTGGGATATGTTGTAGGTCAAGGTCAGGTGAAACCTATCAAAGCCAAAGTTGAAGCAATTGAGCAATACCCCACACCTGTAAACAAGAAGGCACTCATGAGATTTCTAGGAATGGTTGGCTATTATAGAAAGTTCTGTCCAAACTTTTCAGAGATAGCAAGTCCTTTGACTGATTTGTTGAAGAAAGATGCAAAATTCATTTGGTCAGAACAGTGTGAAAATGCTTTTCACAAAGTCAAATCTATACTCATGAGTTCACCAGTACTTACTGCACCTGATTTTCAGAAGCAAGTTGACTGTTGATGCCAGTGACATAGGCTGTGGAGGGTGAAGATCAAATAGATCACCCAATTTGTTACTTTTCAAGGAAATTCAACAAGCACCAGAGAAATTACTCCACAATTGAGAAGGAGTGTCTAGCATTGCTATTAACACTGCTACATTTTGATGTGTATTTGGGTACCACAGTATACCCTGTGCTTGTTTTCACAGATCACAATCCCCTCACCTTCATCAACAGGATGAAGAACAAAAATCAAAGACTGGTGAGGTGGAGTTTGACCTTGCAAGAGTACAATCTGGACATCAAACATATTAAGGGAAAAGACAATGTAATGGCTGATGCCTTGTCCAGAATTGCATAAATACTGACAAACAAAAATTCCTTTAAAAAGGAACTTGTGTGACAAGTAGTCACTGTGTATGTTGAGTTAAGCACTCAAAGTTAATATTATGTTGAAGTTGATGTAAAAGAAGAAAACAATTAAGAAAGTTTGAATGTACTTTTAAGGGGGAGGGTGTGATGTGCCCTGAGTAATTTAATTTGATGATTTATCTTTGTTTACAAAGTTACATGAGTGATGACATTTTGGGGGAATTCCCCTCTCACATTGAGCAAAACAAGTTAAGTCATATCTAACATGGAATATTTGGAAACCCCCTGAGGTTGTAAAAAGAAAGTGATGTGATGGAATTCCCCTAAGGAAGTGAGGTAATGAGAAAGGTTAATGTTATAATTAAGACTTTGGAATTCCCCAGATTTAACATAATGTGAAGGTAGTAAATGGCCCATAATAGAATGGGGTTTTTCCAATGCTTGGAATATAAGAAAATGTAAACACAATTATGGACACAGTTGATAGTGTTGATCTGGGCTATGCTTACAGTCCAATTCCTTCAAAGAAAGGACATTACAAACCAGAAATATTTTATGTAGTCAAAGTATTACTATTTACCAGTGTTGTCGGAGAAGATCTAGAATACGTCAAAGAACGTACTTCTTCCAAGAAAGGAAATATATTCTTCTGTCGACTTGCTGAAGTCTGGTATTTTGATTCAACGCAACTGTCAAAATAAGTGGGGACAACTGCATCGCAGTCCTGCTTCCTGAAGATATTGTGTGAAAGGTGGAAATAGCACCAAGTTTGGAGAAAGCAGCGCAAGGAGTTTAATATTGGAGAACGGCGCAAGGAGTAAAGTGATTTGGAGAACTTTGCAAGGAGTTACGAATGTGTTTGGAGAACGACGCAAGGAGTTTAGTACTTGGGAGAAAGTAACACCATTTTCAATGCAAGTGTACAAAGGACATCAGTCGTCCAGAACATTGCAAGAACTTTATGATCACCAAGAAGAAGAATGCTGGCTAAGTACTAAATAGTTAAAGAGTGATTATATTTGATTATTTTGTATGAGCATTTGTTGTCATATATTGTACCAATCATAACTGGCTTTCAATTAAAGACTTAGATTTTATTAGCTTAATCAAACAGTGTATTTGTGTTGTGCATTCGTGTGAATTTGGGTAAAAGGTGATTTTGGCCTTGAGTCAAGTACGACTGGTAATGTCACCTTGATTTTTGGTTTCTGAACAAAAAAGAAACCATAACTAAAGATTTGAAATGAGGGATTGGCTAAAACCTATCGCTAATAGCTCAGCGATGTGATTATATTCAGCTAAGAGTTTTCTTTCAAAATAAACAGGCTAAATCTATTGTCACTATATTGATGAAGGTCGAATCTTTCAATAGTCTGTATAGAATAGTAAACTCAGGGACAATAAGAGCTAATAAGATCACATTCCTCCGTTGCATATTGAGATGAATTCATTTTATTTCTATAGTGAAAATAGAATATATGTTGTGCTATGATAGATTCTTTTGATGTGATTATATTCTCAAACCCTTCAATCATGTTAATATAATTATACCTTTATTTTTGCTTTTTGCGCAAAACTTTTGTAAGACTTGCAGCTGAATATATGTGTTGAAAGAATATGATAAGCGTTGTAACTGTGCGTATTGAATACCCAATTTGCGTCTTAAAAACAAAAACTTACGAAAAATCGAATTTTCTTTAGTTGGCAACGTTAAAGAGGAAAAATTAATCATTCAGCTGATAAAATGGCAACGTTACATTTGTAACGGAGAAGAAGCGTGTAATTTTATGGTAATCGGTGGTGTGCTTAGCCTGAGTCGATCGGCCTATCTCGAACAAACTCGCCATGCGTGGCCGTTGAAGAACTAGTGGATTCGCCCTACTATCATAGTAACTTCTGACACGAATATATAGGGATGATGACGCTGTGCGGTATCGCCCCAATCGCAACTTATCCTTGCAAATTCGATGAAATCGGACCATTTTAAAATGTTGACCTCTGTGTATGAAATGTTTGACATTTTGACAAAATATGACAATTGACTGTTTTATTCCCTGCGATAAGAAGAACAATCACGATGGGACTTGTTTTGCCCCAGTGTGACCTTCAACCCTCGTGGGAACCACAGGGGCATAGGAAAAAATGAAACGTCGAAAAAAATTCAATAACAAACGCTATTTACATAACAATGCGGCATATGCTAATAAGAATTGCCCTCTCCAGGAATTCCTCCCGGGAATTCCTCTATGCTGATGATGTGGCGGCAATTGATCATTGACATGTGACAAAATGGCGTTGCTAGAGGTCGTTGATTAAGATTAAGGAAACACAAAGGAGATGAGCAGGACATTTAATATCAAGAACTGAAGATAACAGGTGGACGAAGAGACTCAAAGAATGGCAGCCAAGGAGTGGTTGAGTGAGTGAGTGGTTGAGCGAGTGAGTGGTTGAGTGAGTGAGTGCTTGAGTGGTTGAGTGGTTGAGTGAGTGGTCGAAACGCTGAAGATTACAAGATCTGTCTTACAAAAACAGAGTTTGCTAACAAAACAATAAGAACCGCCGGGCCAAGAAAATGGCATTCGATCGACAGATGCGCCAAAACGGCTACATCAGTCAAACTCTTTAGATCCCAAATTAAAACAAACCTTATGGAAATGTACACTTAATACCTCTTAGTTTTGATTTACTTATTTTTATTTTTCTCCCTTTTAAAACAAAAAATCGATTAAAATTAACTGATCTCTTAGCATTTATACTATTTCACAAAATGTCAGCTTTCTTTTGCGATATACGTGAGCATATGTTATGAAATCCTAATTTGTCTTAAACTTATATTCTGCATGTTCTTTATTCATAATTTTTTTCCTGCTTAGTTCGTTCTACATGAATGTATGGAAGAGGGTGGGGGTGTTTGTATGTATGTAATTGTATTTTATTAGACAAATTAAGAAACTTAGGCTAAGGTTAAGGGGGTGCTTGTTCAGGCCTTTTTGGCCTTCTGAGCATCTCCTCATTCAAATGTGTTGTTTTGCTGTTACTGTATTGTTGTATTTTGAATGAAATAAAGATTGATTGATTGAATGAGTAAGTGAGTGAGGGGAGTGAGTGATTAATTATATCTCAGAGAAGAGCTGGGGAGTAGCGACGACTTAATTCCCTTACCTTCATAGTCCTTAGAGCAGCCGTTTCTTGTAACACTCGCTGTTCATTTTGATCGATCGGAGTCGTCTGTTGTGGCAGTTCTTGATAAGGTGGAGGATCATCTGAAGGAGGCGAATGCGGAACCTCTTGATAGGGTGGAGGTAGTTGCCATGATGGTTGGTGAGGATAATTCAGGTGACCAGGAATGGCAGAAGTTATGTTAAGTTGTCCGACATCTAGTAGGTGTAAGGTTTGCTGCTGAGGCGGTTGTGAAGTTGATGAGGGTGCTGTATGATTTTGAAGTAATAGTAACAAGATTATACAGTTAAACAATATTGGATATATATATGACTAATACAGGCTGTATCAAAATTGCCAATCAGTTTATTAAAAAGCCTACATCAATTGGGGACAGTTGAATAATATAATAATAATAATAATAATAATAATAATAATAATAATAATAATAATAATAAACACTAATAATAATAATAATAATACTAACAATAATAATTAATAATAATAATAATAATAATAATACACTAATAATAATAATAATAATAATAATAATAATAATAATAATAATAATAATAATAATAATAATAATAATAATAACACTAATAATAATAATAATGTTCCTAGCTGCTGTGAACCACTGATTGGCCATGTCTTTTTTGTCTTTTATAGTGCCATGGTGCCTATATAAGTTATTGACCTGTGTCACTGCTCATGTGCTATTTTTGCCTAATAGTCTTATTTTTCTTTTAAAAATATTTGGTATTCCTGATCGTTCAACATTGTTAATATTCTAATGAAATAAACTTGTATTCGTACAATTGTGTTTATTTTTTTGCACCGGATCAAAATCTGACATAATAATAATAATAATGAAAATATGATTGAACTTACCTTCAGGTGAATTATTATTATAATTATCCATTTGCACAGTTAATTTAAAGCCACTCGCCATTTTTGCATAATATTCTTAGTTTTCTTTTAAAAATATTTTGTAATTGTTCAACACTCTTCATATTTTGATGACATAAACTTATACAATCGTATTGTGTTTAATTTCTGCACCGGGTCAAATTTGCCATAAAAAGGATAGATTACGAACTTTACAAGCTCCCATAATGCATTGCAAATGAATTAAATACGAATGTGTCGTACTAATATTTCTTTTTATTTATTTCGTATTCTTGGTTTGTTTTGTTTTCATTTTTTTATAACGAAGTCCTTATGTTTGTCTAAATTTATAGGGCTACAAAAAGTGATAAAACAGATGTACCTTGCCATTTCACGACGCAGATTTTCTTAAACATCGATAGATATTAGGAAGCAAGCAGAAGCGTGTCATTAAAGCCATATTATAACATTTTGCCGAGGAGATCGAGAACGCCCTCAATTTTTTTTTTAATTTTGGTTTTTACACGATTGTAATGTACTTTAATCAATAAAGATACTCTGCAAAAATCAACACTTTAGGTGCTGTAGTTTTGTCAAAATCCGAGATTTTGAATAAAACGATGGAACCGGCGTTTTATTCTGAGACGAAAATACTGTTTCGTCTCACTCTCAGGTTTTATTATTACGATGGAAATATTAGTCGAACACGTATGCACAGTACGTACACAGCGTGTGGGATACACACACACACACACACACCCCGAGAGGATCGTACCGTATGGGCGCTAGTAGTACTAGTAAATTCCAATTTTATATGCTTTACCTCACTTGTTCCACTCAAAATTAAAAGGGGACATATTTGACAGTAAAAGCTAACATTTTATGGAAAATAAATACTAATCTATTTTTACAGAAATGTTATAATATGGCTTTAACATAAATTTTATCTATTTTCACTGACCACTGTGACACAAGAAACCCCTTTAAAGTAATTTTTTATAACATTCAGAGACCCAGTCCATAAGCGCAGTCTCCTAGTCTACCTATATGACCATCGCAACCATCACTTCTTTCATAGGGTCCAAATGAAAATGTAAGCTCTAAGCTGTCATTCTAAAAGCTAGTAGTTTGAAAATATTTGCACCTAGAAAATAGTGAAATTCTCTTTAAGAACACACTATATCATGATTCCCCAGGCGAATTTTTTCAATGATAAAATGGGGACGGCAAAGATTAAAGTGTTATTAATTAAAATAACTAAACATAGGACAAACAATTTACAGATGGGGACGAAATTTTTGGAAATTTCAATTTCAGACTATTTTAGGCCCAAATGAAGGTGTGGTTTGCTATTTCATGGGCCAGTGCTCGAAAGCGGGCAAAACGTTGTAATTTTACATTATTTGGGCCAAAAACTTGGTGTTTTTCCTTTAAAAAAAAGGAAGATACACCTGTAGGGCAATTATTGCTTTATTTATTTACCCAATCCGTATCATTATAATGGTCGCGTCGATTCACAATATTTTAAAACACTGTATGGTGGGATGGCGAACGTTTTTATTTGGTATATGGGATATAATTTTGGCACGTTCCTGTCACAGGTCATAGCGTTTTATATTATCAAATAGACAATCATGCATGAAGAAACCTTTTAACCAATGAAGGACACTATGCCTTTAACACTGGCTTTTATTCTTTATTCTTTTTATATACCTTTGCTATTTTTTAAGTCCACGGTCAAACCTATAGGGCCAAATCTTCCAGGGTCTATGGCCAAATAGAGCCCGTTGCAATTTTTGTTATGTAGATAAGAAACCAACAATCGGGTATGTATATTTTTTTAAATTTCAAAACACAAAATTTACAAGTTCAATTTGAACATTTTAAAAATATCCTTTTTATTTACGCACCAGTTTTATAAACAGAGATCCGAATATGCATTGTTTTGCTATAAATAAAAAGTATTCTCCATTCAAAGACACACATGTTTGGTTCGAATATTGTATGTACACCGAGTGGAAAGAGTGGGAAAAAAATGAGAGAGTGAAATGGAGGACAACCCTTTTTGAAAAAAAAAACAGACAGAATTTTCGAATTCGATTGTCATAGTTTTTTGATAAACCAGGTTTCTCGACCGAAAAACCAGGTTTTTCTGTTCTATTGTGCAATATTCATATTTTATATTAATTTTTTTTAAATCAAAATCACACCCATAATAACATAAAAACAAGATGGAGGAGGTGCAATTAAAAAACCTGAGAAAACGTTGCACCGCCTAACAAGTAAATTAAACACTCAAAAACCAAACAGACATTCAGACAAGACATGACAAGAGCAGTGGCCGAGAAAACACACACACGCTTTTATTACAGACATAACTCAGTGGCGTAGCGTCATAGGGGCACGTGCTCCCAATCACTTGCAAAATTTAGAAAATCCCATAGGAAAATTGCCAAAACCAATCAGACTCGGAAGGCACATGTCCTGGGCGAGGTCTAGTCTTGGGGTGGGCGAATCGACCAATTCAGTGCCACCTCGATAGATCGATTCTACCAGGGCATGGCATCCTAGTATTACGTAACAAACCGGAAGATGTAGTTTAAGTCTAGACAATAGGCGGATTAGCGGCCATTTTGTCTTCTACATGATTTTATTCACGTGTCCTTATACTTTAGTACACAAGTATATAAGTTAACAGGTTTACAATTTTAAAATTATATTTTGTGTATACAATATATTCTGTAGTAAATCGATCAAATGACGGTGATTGTTCAGGTATTATATGCTTGATAGAATTAAATTGTCTGACCAGCTAGTATTCTCCTCCGCTGTCATTGTGATTCCAGTCACTCCACGTACCATGTTGCGAAGGTGGAGGAGACTAAAACGGAAGGGGTTTAAAATGATGTTGTTTAAGTCGAACAATAGCGTGACGTAGTTTCCGGCATTGTTCCTATGCACTTTCACCCTCCTGATTCTACTCACCTCCAAGCGCGGGTGACAATTTCAGCAGGAAGTGGAGTGGACCATTCTGCATCTCTGCCCTTGGCACCACAACCCTACCTACGCCAGTTCTTTTTGCGTCCTGCATTCTTTTGACAAATTCTTATAAAAGCTGATTCTCTTTCTTGTATGTCCTTCTGATGTGATGCCTGATGTTTGTGC
This sequence comes from Amphiura filiformis, assembly GCF_039555335.1. NCBI lineage: Eukaryota > Metazoa > Echinodermata > Ophiuroidea > Amphilepidida > Amphiuridae > Amphiura > Amphiura filiformis. Next base: position 55,722,780 of record NC_092639.1, on the reverse strand, counting down.
GCACCCCATTACTCGTTGACTGCCGATAAAACGCCCAATAAAGACCAGTTAAAGTACATGCCCTATCACACCACTCCACACCATACATAAATTCTCCCAGTCACATTTCCCAAATATGAAATTAAAAAAGTCAAATTTTAATTTACTTCTTTTAAAGTTTGGCAGAGGCGGGGTTCGAACTCACGGCGCAACGCTTAGTACTCTATGAGCCTAGCGCCTTAGACCACTAGGCCACTTGTCTTCTTGTTATTCAGCTGAAACTTATTTAAAAATATAATCGCAACTTCAACATAGGCCTACCACGTGACAAGCAAAGGCAGAAAACGTATTATATTTTGGAATTTTATCTGCTTAAAACATTAATGTGTATTATAATAGAGCTACCATTATTTATATTGTTGAATTCTCAAGCGCATAGAGACAATTAATACGAGCGTCCTATGATACATACACAATACATGAAATCGATTTTGATCTTCGGCATTACTCGGTGACCTCCGATAAAACGCCCAATAACGCCGGTCAGTTAAAAAAAATGCTTAAGTACATGCCCTATTGAGATAAGCAATCCTTTTGTGATATGTCCATTCATCCATATAATAATAGCAATCAGATTTTGGATGGATGTTTTACACAGTGATTGGAGAAGAAGCTATGTAAATAATCAAAAGTACATGTCTACAAATTGACAAGGACAACTCCTTTTGTCAAAATTGTTTTCACCTATTGCTCAGTATGTTAATTAATCCGATTAATTACGTAATTTCGCCAGCGTATGATATATCAGTACTAATATGTAGGCCCAAGGAGGTTAGATATAGAAAGAAGAGGAAATAGATTACGTATCGCATATTGGTCCTATGTGCCTATTAGAGTTTCCGCCAAGGGGAGGAAGAAAAAAAAAGGAAGGAGGGGGAAGGAGAGAGGGAGAGTCACAGGGCTCTAAATTACATAGGCGTAGATCGGGGGGATAAATGCCACAATATTTTGCCAGGGGTGATCACCCCCAATATTGACGCCTGTGTATTGGTTTGTGTCGAAATTAACCTCATATTTGGCCATTTTATAGCCACAGAATGCCATTTTAGCGCTTTGCGCGAATTTATTCCACTTTTGTCCCATATTTCACCAGTTTAGTTTCAATAGGCCTATGCTAAAATTTTCGCGGGCATTTGTACCATAAGGTTCACTGTACTGGGTACTTGTAAAAAATCCTAACCTAACCTAAAACATAACTTTAACCCTTAGATTGGAGCTCTACTAGAAGTAAAAATATAGATAGTGAACGAATTTAGTATTTCTATATCTATGTGAGAATGATACAATAGAGGCCCTGCATGAAATTATTGATTGGCTCCAAACAAAGGTTTTCAACCGGTGTCCTTCACCGTAGTTATGGCGGAGTGCAGTCCATTCAATCAAATGTTGTCATCAACCTATTTGATCGTAGTGCAGGATTATGTGTGTGAGACGAACTGTCACGGTAGATTGCAATCATGCTTTTGTTGAATGCATTTGAGTAGTCCGCCATATTTACGGGATGATACGTCGCATGCAAGGCCTCTATATGACATGATGAACATAGTCATTGATGCATCAGTTTTAAAATAGACTAGGCGGTTACCCATATTTGGCGGTTCTCGGCTGGACGCGATTACCAGGCTGATGGTGACATGCCCATATGACAATTTTTACTAATTTGACCTCAGATGACCCCAGGGTGACATTGGATGACCCCAAAATGACCTAAACTTATAACTCTAAATGTTGACTGTACCTACCAAGTTTCATGCCCATATATGAGCTTTTACTAATTTGACCTCAGATGACCCGTGGTGACCTTGGATGACCCCAAAATGACCTTCAAAAATACTGCTTTAAATGTTGACTGTACCTACCAAGTTTCATGCCCATACGACACTTTTTAGTAATTTGACCTTAGATTGCCAGGACAGAACTACACCCACCCACCGAGTTTGAGCCCCGTAGGACCTAGTTTCATGCCCATATGACAGTTTTTAGTCATTTGACCTCAAATGACCCCTGGGAGGGAGCCCCGGGGTCGGACGACTTAACGAACATAAACATCTTCTTGCCAGGACAGAACTACACCCACCCACTGAGTTTGAGTCCCGTACGACCTAGTTTCATGCCCATATGACAGTTTGTAGTCATTTGACCTCAAATGACCCCTGGGGGGGCCCGGGGTCGGATGACTTAACGAACATAAACATCTTTTTACCAGGACAGAACGTCACCCACCCACCGAGTTTGAGTCCCGTACGACCTAGTTTCATGCCAATATGACAGTTTTAGTCATTTGACCTCAAATGACCCCTGGGAGGGGGCCCCGGGGTCGGATGACTTAACGAACATAAACTTCTTCTTGCCAGGACAGAGCTACACCCACCCACCGAGTTTGAGCCCCGTACGACCTACGACGGCCTCACATTAGCAGTCACAGACAAAACCTAAATCTACAGAATATATCCATTACTCGTCGATACTCGAAAGAGCTCAAAATAAATAACTTAGAAAATTTTCTTGATGTCCTTTAACATGTTTTCATAGTTAACCATCGTTAGCCATGGATATCTATCATGAGAACTGACCGGTGACTAAGTCCGATTTATTGGGACGTTTATCGGCAGTCAACGAGTAATGCAGGTTTAGCTCAGTTTTCTTTACAATTTTTTTTTCGACTAGAAGAAGGGCCGCTACAGACTCCGAGTATTCGACGTAGAATATTTGATGTAACATATCTACGTTATTTAATCTAGTCCCATTCTATTTCCAGTAATGTTTAAGTTGTAACGAATGTTTGATGATGTAAAATCGATAATATGCTACGTAGAATATCTGGTAGAAATATATTATCGATTTTACGCCATCAAAACATTCGTTACAACTTAAACATTACGTGAAATAGAATGGGAATAGGACTGAAAAGAGATATCAAAATATTTTCCATTGTAGTAAAGTAAGTCTAGGTATTATAGCGCTATGTCGATTTTGGGATGTAGAAGCTTGCAGATGCAACTACAGTACACCCCGTACATTGTATACATGACTTTTAGAGATGTGTGATGCACGCTGCGGCTGCTTATCACTTTAATGTACTCATAAAAAATATCGCACGTTTTATCAAGAGCCGCTTCCAACTTAGGATCGTCAAAATTCTGAGGTCCTTAAAAAGATGTTCATAACAACGACGATAGCAGTGCCAATAATGCCAGTGATAGTGGCTAAGACATTCCAACCTCGAGCTGACTTGGAAGCTTGTAGAGCTCTTCTGACGTTACCCTGATGCATGTGGTCGGAAACCTGAGATGGAAAAGAAAAGATAGTACTACAAGGAGAAATTGGCATCATATTGGATTAGACATTTTATTTGAGAAAACTTTGGAAATGAGATGAAATAAAAGGTAAAGAAAATATCAAGACTCGTAGTTTGTAGGACTAATTGATTCTAGTATATCCACCTAATGGCCTAACTACGCATATTATGACTTATGAGTAGCCTTATCTACACCTAGCCAGCCCTGTCGGCCAGGGTGGACAAGGCTATAAAATCCCCCCCCCCAAGTTGAGTTAAAAATTGAGTGAAGCGTTTCTCGGCGTGGGGTCCAGGGGGGGGGGGAGGCATTTTTATACCATGAAGAGAAGCCTCTTTGCATCCTCTTTGCATGGGTCAACTGTCCAAGAGAAATGGGACGCCATTGAGAATCAAATCAAATCTGTCATGGACAAACATGTTCCATCAAAAATGGTCTCTAACAGGCATAATCTGCCTTGGTTTACAAGGGAGCACAGAAGGTTGTGTAGAAAGAAAGAGCATATAACAAGGCGAAGCGTTCTGGAAAATCAACCGACTGGGAGAAGTACAAACTTTGCTCGAAAGATCTTAGACGCAGTCTCAATTACGCCAGGAGGGAACATGTTAAAGATCACATTGAAAGCTCTCTTAACGACAATACCAAAGAATTCTGGTCATTTATCAAGAAGCTTCGCCAAGATGGAGGAAGAGTACCAGATCTCAAAGTGAACAACAAAATTCTTAGCACCAACAAAGAGAAGGCTGAGGCGCTCAGCGACCAATTCAGCAGTGTTTTCACTAAGGAGGATACTACTATACCAAATCTTGCCAGTAGCAATATTCCTTCCATCAAGAAGCTGATCATCCGGGAAGAAGGGGTACTCAAGCAACTTCAGAACCTTAATCCAAATAAGGCATCTGGGCCTGACGGCATTCCAACATGGCTACTCAAGATGGCGGCGATGGAATTGACACTGATATTCACCAAATTCTTCCAAGAGACCCTTGATAAAGGTGGAGATTCCACTTCAGTGGGACGAAGCCAATGTCAGTGCAATCTCCAAAAAGGCCTGTCTCATTGACCAGCGTTCCGTGCAAGGTGATGGAACACATCATCCATTCTCATGTAATGGGACACTTGGAACAGAACAGTATTCTTGTCGACAAGCAGCATGGGTTCCGTGCAAAACACTCCACGGAAACTCAACTTATCCTGACTTTAAATGACCTGACCAAGAGCATCGAAAGAGGTGAAATCACGCATATGGCCATCTTAGACTTCGCCAAAGCGTTCGACAAGGTGCCACATGAACGCCTCCTCAAGAAACTCGAGCATTATGGCATCAGGGGTGACATTCACAGATGGGTAACAAACTTCCTTACCAGACGTACACAGAGAGTAGTCTGTGAAGGGACACCTTCAGAGCCGAACAATTTGACTTCAGGGGTACCACAAGGCACAGTCACTGGACCATTGTGGTTCTTACTTTTCATCAATGACCTTCCTGCAAACCTCACCAGTACAGCAAGGTTGTTTGCCGATGATTGTGTGCTTTATACATCTAGCAGTTCACCTGAGTTCAAACTTCAGGAATGGCAAGACAAATAGGGCATGAAATTCAATCCCAGCAAGTGCTCTGTAATGCAGATCACCCTCAAGAAAGAAAGATCGCAGATGAACTACACATTTTGTGGAAAAGAACTCAATGAAGTGACTAGCCAGCCATATTTAGGAGTTCAAATCGAGAATCGTCTTCAGTGGAAGGGGCACATCAAGACGGCAGCCTCAAAAGCAAGCAGGATCTTGGGCTTCCTCAAGAGAAACATCTGGTTTGCATAACAGGAAACTAAAGTATCAGCCTATAAAACGCTGGTTAGACCCATATTAGAATATGCTTCCTGTGTATGGGATCCATACAGAAGAGGAAATAAGATGCTTCTGGAGAGAATCCAGCGGAAAGCAGCCAGATTCTGCTTGAAAGACTACGAGCAGCGCAGCAGTGTAACAAAAATGCTGGAGAAGCTCGAGTGGGAGACCTTAGAAGACCGACGCAGAACAAACAGACTGACCATGATGTACAAAATCATGAACGACTCAGTCGCAATCGACAGGGACGACATGATCACCATGTCAACGGAAACCATAACTAGGGGTAGTCACCAGCTCAAAATCCTCAAGATGCAAGGAACAAAGGACATTTATTTGAACTCCTTCCTCCTTCGCACTGTGACAGACTGGAACAAGCTTCATGGGGACACCACTTCAGCAGCCACCTTAGAAATTTTCAAAAATAGAGTCCAAAAGTAATTTAAGTGCATGTAGTCATGTCATTATATCAGCTTGAGCAGCATCAAAGTTGGCATAGTACATCTAGATCTGAACCTGCCGACTCAACCAAGACAAGACAAGACAAGACAAGACAAGACCATTTCTTCCCATTGCTCTCTTCCTTTTCTCTCCTTTCCCCTTCGTTCATTTCTTTCCCCTCCTTTCCCCTTCTTTTCGTTTGTCTTTCCCTTTCCTTTCTCTTTTCCCCTTGCACTAGCCCCGTAACAGTTTGGCGATCTTGCTAGGATCACTCTGTGATTCAAGAGGAAGGACATGACAAGAGAAGTGAGGACAAGACGAGACCTTGATCCAGAGCATCATGAATAACTACTTGTCTCTGCAGAGCCCCCTAGATCTGTCCAGAATCGAGTCACCCACCGGTAGCTAGGCCACTTGGTACTTCAGTACACAATACACACACCGAATGGAAACCTCGTCACTATACGCATTGCCCCCTCCCCCTCAGCAAAAAGGCAGTAGGCTAAGTGTGCACAGGCACTCCCTTTCACTTCTTTTGAGACAGGTGTTTTAGCATGTTTATAATCAATCGCTGCCAAAATTAAAATATAGTATCTTCAATCAAAAACATAGCATATACTATATTTGTATTTGGGAGGCAACACAAAACACCATACGGGTATGGCCCCCACACACCCCCACACACAAACAAAAGATCCCTGTTTTGGACCGATCAGCTCAAAAAGACCCCAGAATTGTACCAAAATAAAGCGCTGAAAGGCCCTTGATGCTGTCACCTCTTAAAATATCCCCAAATTGATAATTGCTCTCATTTCTCTACGCGATATCAACAAAGATCCTTGCTTTTGACAGGCCACTGCTGAAAATTTAAATTTCAGACTATTTTAGCCCAAAATAAAGGCAAAACTATGCACTTTTACCCTATTTGGGTCCAAAACATGGTGTTTTATACTAGCTATGTACAGGGAAAATTTATTGATGATATGAACCTCTCTTTACTGGGTCAAATATTTAAAGTCAAGTTACCCAAAAGTCACAGTTAGTATCTGCTAACAATCATTAAAACAGTTACCATGGTTACTGGATGTTTATTTGATTTGGTTATAGTCATGGCGAAGTATTAATTCTTACCTCGTTTGATTTGCAAATGGCGAAGACTCCAAACAAGCAGCAGCAAAAAAATGTATTGAGAATGGACCAAACCATGTAAGTAGGTGGGCCTACTTCTTGGGTGGTTCGCACGATTGTTTTCTGATGAAACAAAATAAATTAATTAATTGATTAATCTTAATTAATTAATTAATTAATTACATTTACAGGCATTTATGGTGCCATTCACTAAGATACCATAGCGTTTTAAACAAAAATACACACAAAAAGTCAAATAAACAAGAGAACAGTTCAAGAAAACAAATAAGTCTTTAGCATATAATTGAACATGGATAAGGTCGCAGCAGATTTTATGTCCACGAGTAGTGAATTCTATGCCGTAGCAGCTGCAATGTGAAACCTGTTTTCGCCATTGATTCTGTGGCTGCGTCTTGGAATAGCTGTTACTGTCAGAAGACGATCGCAAGGTACGAGGAGGAACATAAACGCCCGCATAAACGGTAAAGTAGTCCGTGCTGTGGTTGGGGCTCTGGTGTTGCATAGACTTATAGACGTACAGAAGGAGTTTAAACAGTAATTGTTGGCGAACTGGAAGCCAGTGCAAGGTCTTCAGGAGATTGGAAGCGTCAGTTCTACGATCAACTAACTGCAAAAATCAGTCTCGCATCATTATTCTGTAGGCGAAGTGAAGAGTCCGTTGCAATAGTCTAGACGACATGAAATGAGCGCACGAACTGCAAGGTGGCAAGTGTCCTGGACAATGAATTGACGAATACGCCAGAGATGTCGTAGTTGGAAATTGATGGATCTGCGGAGGAAGTTCACATGGCTGGAAAGGGTCATTGTGCATGTTGAAGGATTGAACATGACGCCGAGGTTTCGAACAGTCTCAGATGGCTTGATCTTATGTGCCAATGGTGAGTTCAATTTGGGGCAAGTGTTTAAGATTGTAAGGTGACCCTGCAACAAAGAATTCCGTCTTCGAATCGTTCAGCATCAGACAGTTTCATGACATCCAGGTTTTAATTTCATTGATACAGCGAGTCAATGTGGAAAGGGCACGCTCCATATCACCAGGAATACAGGGATTAAACGAGATGTTGCGTGTCGTCCAAATAATTCCATGACTGATGGCAATGTCACTTATGGGACGAATATATGCAGTATAAACAGGAGTGGCCCCATTACATAGCCTTGTGGCGCACCAAAATCAGGTAATTGAGCAGCAACATTAACTTAATAATTAAATAATTCAGAATACCCCTGCCCGCTACGCTAGATTGGTCATTGAAATAGGCCTATTAAATTTCCTTTTTTTTTGAACCAGGCACTTCCAACCCTGATTCTGTACGCTTGTGTCTCAAAACTGGCTTCACAGGACGTGTCTAGATTGTAGTTGTCTTCAGGCAAGACACGCCCTTATACGCATTTGTTTCGTATTAATGCTTTGCGTACTGGCAACATAAAGAAGTCCAAGTTTTGTGATTATTTCTTAAGAACCACTAAACCTGAGTAAACCAACACTGGGCTTGTTTGTACACATTTGAACATTTCAATGCCTTGTTTCATACTGATTCCAAATAAAGCCGGAATGTTTGAATTTTTGAAGACAATTTTGAATTGGTCGTCTGCAGTCGACACCCGTGTGGAGAGGGATAAAGCAATGGTGTAGCGTGAGTTATTAGTCATGGGGGTGGTGGTGGGTGGTGGTGGTGTGGGTGGGTTAACCCAGCAAACACAAAACGTTATCGACATCATTCGCAAAAGATTATAAAAGGTTGTCAGAAAACGTTTAAATGTCGGGTTATATAAAGGGTACATTGATGGTATAAAACGTTTTCATAGCATTAAATAACATTTCCTGGTAATTTACTGCACAGCAAACACAAATGTTTTACAGAAAACATTTAAATGTCGGGTTATATAAAGGGTATAAAAACGTTTTAAGAACATTCCAAAAACATGTTTGAAAACTTGGTTCAAATCATTCTAAACAGAATGGTTTTTGGGGGTTGAAAAAAAATTTTGCGAAAAATGTTTGTCCAAAATATTTACAATAACGTTTTAAAAATCTTTTCACGACCTTTATATAACCCGACATTTAAATGTTATTAAAACGTTTTGTAAAAAACATTTTAAGAACATTTCTGTGTTTGCTGGGTGCAAATGTTTTAACATAATGTTATTTAAGTGTTGACAAAATATTTGGCCAAAAATGGTTGCAAAAATAGTTTACAATGACATTTCGAAAACATTTTAAAAATATTGCTGTAGTGTGTTTCCATACAAAACAAAACGTTTTAAAACGATTTCATGACCTTTATATAACCCGACATTTTAATGTTATTAAAACGTTTTTACCTAAACCAAAAGCCAAAATATAACGTTTTTGTGTTTGCTGGGTGGTCACCGACCATGATTGTAGGCACCAGGCAGGATGGGGGGGCTCATTGATTTTCCAAATCGATGGGGGGGGGGGGGCACAGCATGCTCCATCCCCGTGCCCGTATGATGCTACTCCACTGGCAAGGTACATGTTTATAATTGCTATAAGACACATTTTTACAGAGTACTGATAATTTCCTTATTATCTTGAACTGACTTACATTACGCGGAGGCCTAACGGCAACAGACGGATGCCTATCGGCAACAGGCGGAGGCCTAACGGCAACAGGCGCAGATCCGACGGCAACTGTGGTTGTTTTTTGACTTGGCGGTGTGTAAACTTGCGGTGTGTATAAAGGATACTCCGGGGGGTGATCGCTTGGGAAGATGCCCGCAGCTGTCGGATTGGCATACCGGGCGGAATACGGCATGTACGGTGGTGGCTGTTGATCTACGCAAGATGACAAACAAAATGAGCAAAAGTGCTTTGAATCATCAACAATTCAATCATATATTATGCAATTTAGGCCTACAGGCGGGTACCCGGGGGTACAAGTATCACTAGGAATCAAGCCAAAGCGGAGTGTGAAATTTGCACTTATATTCTACATTTTCGAGCGGGACTCGATTTCCCGGGTGTTACACTCATAAAACAGCTTGGTCAAAATTGACCCTGTAGAAGTCAACTATGCACCTTAGGCCTACCCCTACATTTACCACAATTTAGGAATAAGGTGCATAGTTGACTACTATGGAGTCAATTTTGATCACGCTATTTTTAGTTTAGAGTGTACATTTGCGTAGCTAGGGGTTGTGGCGCACGGGGCTAAGGATACATAGTGTCGCCCCCTCACCCAAAAAAACCTTGAAACAATTGCGCGCGGAGCGCGAGAAAATGTGCACAAATATCACTAATTAATTTTGGTTATAATGAAGTTGAATTTCGGTCAAAATCGATCTAAATGGATATTTGTGTTGAAATGCGCAAACATTTTGACTTTCATCGCTTGAGGAGGCGCAGAATTGATGCTGAATTGGTCAATTCGGCACCCCCTAAACTGGCGCCCGGGGCACGTTGCCCCCTTCCCCCCTGGTTACGCCACTGAGAGTGTACTCCCAGTCTTAACACCAAAAAGGCTGAAGAATGTGACTTTAAAATATACCCATTCTAATATTTTGGATTTTTTAATAGCAAAACATCTTTTATAAACAAACTAGCCCGTATTCAGATAGTTGCAAAGAATCTTTGAAAAACATTCTTTTTCTATATAGCTAAACCAAAGGGACCGTTCAATAGACAAAATAATAATAATAATAATAATAATAATGGTATGTGGAAATTATTATGGAAATAAAATATGAATGAATATGAATGAATAATGGTAGTAATTAATACTACCACCAATAATAATGCTTTAATTAAAATACAATATTGACTTAATAGAACTTATGGCTACCACTTCAGTTATAAGAAATAGTAAATTGTCATGACAAATGAGAGTAACACAATAAAATAAGGAAGTAATTTGCCAAGCAGACATAATCTTATGTAATCAATGTACTACTATCCAGTAATAATAGAGAAGATCTAGAATACGCCAAAGTGCGTACCTCTTCCAAGAAAGCAATATATTCTTCTGTAGACTTACTGAAGTCTGGATTATGAAACAACACATCTGTCAGTGTAAGTGGAAACAGTGGGATGTAAGGCACGCCTGTTTTCCACTAAAATGTGTGAAAGGTGAAAAAAGCACTATTTTGGAGATCATCTGTGCGAGGATTTTATACGCAAAGGATATAAAAGTGTTCAGGATATACATCAAGAACATAGAGTGTAACAGAATATTGTGGTCAACAAGAAAAGCTGCTGGTTAGGTAACATTCCTAATTTATGAATTTCATTCATTCAAAATCATTGTTAAATCATACTTTATTTTTCATTAAAGATTCAAATATTATTAACTTAATCAAACAGTGTGTTTTGTTGTGCATTCTGAATTGAATTTAGGTAAAAGGTGTTTTTGGCCTTGAGTCTTGTAACGACTCGTAACACATGCATGAAATAAACAATAAGTAGAGTTAGTAATGACTCCAAAAATTATGAAGCAGTATAAAAATCAAAGATTATTATGGCTGCATCTGTAAGGCACAATATGTCATGTACAAAAGTATAACATAAATATAATTGCATACAAGTAAGCGCCATTGAACCGTGACTAGAGCATAACTATAAAAGGGGACATTGGTGGTAACAAATGAAGGTGGTTAGAAATATATAGGTGAAGAGACGACTGCCTTTCCAGAACATTGAGCAAGAAGGCTGACGTATGCACTGGTTGTGGTATCAAGGCTAATATGAACGGGTAACACGGTACAAGTACAGTACAACAATATTTTAGAATGAATGATGTATCAGCATCATAAATAAAAACAATAAATTATACAGTTTGGTCAATATAATAATCGGGCACTTTTGCATAAATAGAGTAAAATACAAAAATGTAGACCCTAAACTAACTTAAAACAAGGACAAGGTCACACGCCGTAATAAAAGGAATACAAATAAATGTCTAAAACAAAGGTCATGCCCAACCTGTATGTATGCAGATAACAAGGAAATCAAAATTGGAAATGAAACACTGAAGCAGGTATCCAAATATACCTATATAGAACAGGTGATTTAGTCAGTTGGTAACCAGTTGCAGGAAATAAATAGAAAAACACAAGCAGGATCGGCAGCTTTCAGTTGATGCAAAGACATATTAACAGACAAAACCATGGCAAATTATCTGATAAAGAAGCTTTTTGATCAGTGCATCTCTACTATCATAACATATGGAAGTAAATCATTAAACAAATATATGGAAAAGAAACCCTTTCACCTACCTTCCTCATTGTTGGACTCCATTTTGATCTTAAGCTAAAACGGAACCTGCGAAACAATCCGAATTACATTATACTATAATTACGTTATGCGGTATGTATGTATGTATGGCATGGCAAATTGTTCAGTCAATATCATTGTATTTGATCAAGTACTGAAAGGTACGTCTGGATTTCTAGGTTTACTTCCTGAAAACGACTGGAATTCCAGTTGCCAATATCATACTGGAAAAAGCTTAAAAATGCTATAATGTATTAACAAAAGCCATGGAATTGTCCGAAACGAGCTTATCAAATATAGAATTTTCGATTGTGAACTATTTTTGCTGGAATTTTTTTTATCAAGACACTTTGAAAATCTGGATTTAAAGCAATTGTAACTGGTCAAAAAAATTCCTTTCAAAAAGGAATGGGGTGCCCAATGGGAGCTGTGATGTGACGTGCTTGAAAAGTAACCGTACCAGTACGACGGCAACTTCGTGACCTCTTTTGTTCGACAGAAAATTTATACGGGTTGGTGAACACGAGTTACGTAACGCAATGTTGAAATTTTAGCCGGCAAACACGTTTTATCAAAATAGCTCCAGAAATGTAAGACACGGGTCGTATATTGCTCCATTTATGTACCCTAACCACAGATAAGATATCAAACATTGTGTAAAGCAACAAATAACTTGTAAAAGTTGAATTAAATGGACAATAAAGAAGCTTGAACATGTCCAAAGTAGCTCGGAAAATGAGAAAAATTGCATGTCACGAACACAAAAATGTTCATATCATCAAGCAAGAAAAAGCGCCGGAATCAAAAATGGGTGTCATGTTATAGAATAACTAAAGTGAGCTTGCCTGAAAATTTCATCAATTTTGGTTGGGGTATATTCCGAGTCGTATATTGAACATGTTGAAATGCTTATCTTTGTGCGTGACTACTGTCACGCGATATATTGTAAGGCCGATGTTTTTCCTGCAAAGAAACTTGCATTGTCAATTGTTCATTGTTGGTTATTTACCTTGAAAATAATACTCCCAACGTTTAAACAATTTTAAAGTCAGCATAAAGGTTTGTGTTACATTATTTGGACGGTGTTAATTCATTCCAGAAATAGAATATATACGAGTGAGCCATGAGTGGGAATAACATTGCTATTATTACCGTATCTATCAAATCACTGGTATGGCTTGGTGGTAAATACCGGGGGTAAATAAAATTTTTGGAAGTTCGATCTTGGTTCGAACCCCGCTAGCACCTCTCTTTGATTTTTGATTTTATTTTAACTAATTTTTTTTTAAATCTCGTGATTTAATATGAATGCATAAAAGCTCATAAAATATGTTGTCGATAGGGGAGGGGTCTAGTCCAATTAAAAAATCGTGAAAATATGTGTTGATGTTCCTTTATTTGATAGGCCTATATATAATCTTGAACTAAAAATTACTTCAGTTTGACATGCTTTATTTGAAATTATTTCATGAAAGCTACTGAACTTAAATGCAATTTAAAAAAAAGATCAAATCGAATGTAGGATTAGGCCTAAATATGAAATACTTAGCAACAAGAAATAAATCATGAAAAAGGTGGGCCTATAAGCTGCATTCATTAGGCCTATATTATTAAAGACAAAAGGGAGAGAAAAAAAAAGAAAGAAAAACGAACTGAAAAATTCTAAGAATAACATGAAGGGAATCGAACTCTCAACCTTCCGCACTGCAGACCTTCGCTCTGTCCACTAAGCCATCGCATCTTGTTCTTGCAACGGGTATTATTTTGCTATCTTATTTCTCGTTCAACATGTTCAAGTATCTCACTTATCAACAGTCTTTTTAAAACTGCGTGTACTTCAGTTAAATGAGATGATACTACCTTCTTTGACGACTTCAATATTTTGTTACACAATAGAGTATTTTGCATTAATAAAATATATAACAATAGACGTTTTTAATTGCTATATTGATCAATATAACATGCATAATAGACAGCGCCGGCTGGGATCCATTTCGTGAAGCATCGTGACACTTGCAACGTGCGCTTACGACACGACAACTCAAAGAACACAACTTTTCAACCTACGACTAGGTTGTTCCACCGCTCATTTTCGCTGAAAATTTAATACAAGCTCTGGTTAATTAATGTTTATCATAACAGAAAAGCATTAGACCGGCGTTTCCTCCAAGCTGTAGATATAACCATTTTAGTGATCGTGACATGCATTTTCTCTCATTTTTTAGGCTACTTCGCGCACCAATATCATTCATTTTTTCCACAATAATTCAACTTTTACACGTTATTCTTTGCCTTATACTCATGTTTCATATCTTATCTATGGGCTCAATATGGAAAGGAAGGGAGGAACGACTCGTGTATTCCATTTTTTTGATGTTTTCTGAAAACCCGTATTTGCCACCTGATTTTCAACATTGCGTTACGTAACAGCAGAGGTCACGCCGGTAAAAATTACCGGAAGTGAGCTAAGTTGCTGTCGTACTGTACAAGATAAGATACAATACAGGCCCGGAATACAGGCAGCCCATTTGCTGCTTTACTATTTGCGCAATGTCGTATACTTTAATAGAGGAACAGCGGACCAAATCTTAAAGGTTTGAAATTGTTTTTTTATTTGCCTGATGAATACTAAATAGAGTTGGCTGGGCTACACTCTTCAACATGTATTGGTTTTGGTAATTTTTGGTAGGGCTCATTTAAGGTTAAACAGTGCAGGGGTCAATTTGAACAAAAAATATGTATCACAATCCTGTGTAAAAGTTTTAAAATCGTCTGCCCATAAAGGAATCCAAAAATGTACATTGGTTCGCATTAAGTTTAGTTGTGACGTAGGAGAGTATTTCGCGCGTAAAACATTAATAGCGCAGAGCGTACATGCACGTGTACACTACCCATACCCATTCGCTTCTTTTTAATACGTATATCAGTCGGAGAATTCCACGACTGATATTTGTATTAAAGAAAAAGGAGAACGTGTATGAGTTCTCATACTAATGCTACAGAACCAACACGAATGAATATTTGTATTAAAACATGTTAAAATCGGGTCATCCGTTTTGCACGCTTGTTTGATGTATATAGAATTGGCTTCATTATTAACTAAATGCAAACTATAGATGGCGCTATTTATCCTAAATCATATTTCTTTATTTGCAAGGGGGTAGATGATTAATACTGCCATTAAAACAGCTGGAATAGGTGAAACAAGCAACAAGGAAATTCTATGAACATAATTCATCAACAAAGAGGAATTATCTGTATTAAAAAGAGTAATTTCCAATAACTAAATAGCGCCACCAATTTTGTCATTAGTAGATACATTTTATATCCGAAAAAGCTATAAAAATACTATAAAAGTAAATAATTATGTAAAATAGGGGAAATCAAAGTTGAGAATGACTCAAAAGCACCTGTATACATTAGCATGATATCACATGTAGCTGCTTAAGCCTAAAATTTTGTTGTACATGTACATGATGTTTTGTTTGAGGTCAATTATTCCATTCCAAACTCATTTGACTGTGAGCATTCTAAGACAAGACAAATTTGTAACTAACTTTATTCAAGTATTTTAAAATGGATACTGTGATGCACCCTGAGTAATTAATTTAATTTTAATTTTGTTTACGTTTAAAGCTATTTCATGAACGTTGAGAATCCCATGTTCATGTATAATCAAGTGATCATGCAATACTTTATGTGTTATGACAAAGCGTGGAAACCCCTTTGGGTGCAATAAATTAATTCAATCATAGTTATTAATATCATGGGGAATTCCCATATTGCTCAATCTTAGTACATTGCCTAATGTTAATTGGAAAACACCCTTTTTTTGTTGTTATTTTGAACAAGTTCATTAGGAATGTTGATTTTAACTGTAAATTCATCAGACTGGCAACTCATCACATCTGGCTGAACATATCCTTTTATGGGTAACAGGAGGAACCAGTTCCTATATTGGTGAAACAGGTCGCCCCTTCGGTACCCGACTAAAAGAGCACCAAAACGTGGTTGAGAAATTTAAATCCAGACCATTTACACGTGCAAATCGCAAATCTTCTGTCGTAGACATTCACAAATCTGGTCACTGATCGTGAAGCTGATAAGACTACCAGGTGGCTCAAAGAAGCCATTTGGATCCGCAGAAAAGGACATGAAACTCTAAATAAGGACGAGGGGGCCTACATACGCAACAACATCTTTGACCAACTTATCACGTCCTCTACGGTGCCTCCTGTTACCCATAAAAGTCACTAGAATGTGACTTACAAAACTGACTGCTCATATCCATAAGTACCAGACTTTAATTATGTTTATCAGGAACAGTTACCCTGACTGCTCATGTCCATAAGTATCAGACTTGAGTCCTGTTTATCAGGGACAGTCTGTGTAGCTCAGTGGCCGAGCGCTCGCCCGACAAGCGAGATTTCTGGGGTTCAAATCCCCGCACAGCCAGGTATGTCCGGAGTTTTTACTCTGGTATATCTGCCTATGCATGTCATGTTTCCATTTGTAAATGTTGCAGACAAGGTCAGGCCATTATACGCCGCTGCCAGACACATACGAAAATATGAGCTGTCTTCCAACACCAAAATCTCAATTTTGATTTGATAGGAGGTAGTTAAGGGTAACCTACCTATAAACACCGATTTCGTGGTCCTAAGTGCTTTTGTTTTCCCTATTTCGTAACTATCAAATTCTTGACGGCTCGTTTTCATGCGTTGCTATCTTTTTGCGTCCTGAATCATTTGGTCAAATTCTTCTAAAAGCTACCTCTCTTTGTTGCGTGTCCGTGATGCCTGATGCTTATATGCACAGGGTGTATCTTAGTCTGTATATTTGCAATTCATTTTTTTAGACTAGAAAAAAGAAAAGTGATATCAAAAACAGTTTTTCATTAGTAGTATGTATGGCGTCAAGCCGACCAAGTCAGAATTTGTTTCTGCAGTGATTTTAGGCTTTTGTTTTGAAGTATTAATTACTTTACCACTGGGTCATGCCAAAATTCACCTGTATAATTTCTATAAATTGAGCCAGAAGCAAGCAACTCTAGAGGTATCAATAGAAAAAAGTATAGGCGAATCCAACGAGCCAAGTGATGGGTCAGAATTCAATCAGCCATTTGGGTCCCATCCGCAGGAAACTGGTGTTGTGACTGTCCAATTGGATACATAAAACCTTTAATCGATCTTAATATTTTGTATTGTGTTGCAAATATTCATCATTATGTTGTCTACGTGTAACCACGGGTGGTGGAATACAGTTCAAAATCCCCACCAAGGCTGTATCGTTTTACATTTCAGGTGAGATTGCCCCGACCCAGCAATGTCTGCCATTGATCTGTAGGAATGCATGAAAATGCGGGAAAAGTAGACCGACTAGGATTTTCTCCAATATATCTTTAGATGTAGAATAGGTGCAACTACAGTACATACATAGTGAGTGCACTTTAAATTACTTATAAACAATATAATATGGCACGTTTCATCTGAAGATCTTCAACATTGAAGATCTTTGATTGTATTTAGTAACCGTCGTCCGCGATAATGCGCAGAGCAAGGATGACAGGAATTAAAATAATGCCAGTGACAGTAGCTGCGATATTCCAAGCTCGAGCTGAGTTGGACGCTTGTAGAGCTCCTCTGATGTCACCTCGGAGCATGTGGTTGGAAACCTGAGGTGGCAGGTAAAGAAAATAATAAGACTCATAGTTTGCAGGAATAATTGGTTCTACTACACCTGATGGCCTAACTACGCCCAATGACCTAAAAGCAGCATTGCCTCTATAGTCAGGCTTCAAGAAATCTCGGCAAGAAACTGGTATTTGGAGATTTATTTTAACATTTCAGGACATACCGAATGGAAAACCTCATTATCACACATTTGGCTTCCCAAAAAAAGGCAGTATATTATGTATGAACAAATACAAAACATGAACCCAATTTTATTTTTGAGCGACTGGTGTTTTATCTGCAAATAACAACATAACATAATTATACTGCATTTGTATTTGGGAGGCAAATACCTGGGGAGTGGGGAGAGCACTTAACACAAATGACCATACGGGTATGCACCCCCACCCCCACACACCCACACACCCCTACACACAAAAGACCCCTGTTTTAAACCGCGCAGCTCAGAAAGACACCAAAATTCATATCAATATTCTTAAGCGCTCTTTAAGCAAAGTCATTGTTCGTTGAATTTACAAAAGTTTTTGGCCAATGCTCATTGCAATGAATACATGGACAATATAAGTGTGCTCTTTCATTTAATGACATACTAGTAATTTGAAATATTGTAAGGATCAATCGGGGTTTTGACTTTTACAACCTACACCTTGGTCAAATATTGTGCGTGACTAGGCCGTTTTCAA
This sequence comes from Amphiura filiformis, assembly GCF_039555335.1. Classification (NCBI taxonomy): domain Eukaryota; kingdom Metazoa; phylum Echinodermata; class Ophiuroidea; order Amphilepidida; family Amphiuridae; genus Amphiura; species Amphiura filiformis. The sequence goes on along the minus strand of NC_092639.1, from coordinate 55,704,401 downwards.
CAAATTTACAACGATCGCCTTGCCCCCTCTCGGCTGGCCAAAAATTTCTTGCCAAAATTTCTTGCCCCCCCAATTTTACCCTCCCCAGGGTTCATAATTATTGCACAGCCCCTTAGTGACGGAGGAACACAAACCGGCTGGGACCGAGACAACTGTGCATAGATGCATTTATAAGGGTATCGTTTTTTCGATATGTTTACAAAAACAAAGCGCTGAAAGACCCTTGACTTATTTCTTTCTTCTCTAAAATATCCCCAAATTGATCATTCCTCTCATTTCTGGTTTCTTTACGCGGTATTCAACATAGATCCATGCTTTTGACAGGCCACTGCTCTAAAATACCTTTAACGACGGTTCCCATAGATCCCCCATTTCCGGTCCACGGGGAGCATACCTTCCAACAAATGGATTGACGATATGCCCCTCTCCCAACCGGGCCAAACATTTTAAGTCAATCTACCCAAAAGTGACAGTTTGGGTATAGATCTGATGAAGTATTTAAAATTCTTACCTACCTCGTTTGACTTAATGATGGCGACGATTCCAAACACGAAGCAGAAAAATATTGTATTGAGAATGGACCAAACCATATAAGTAGGTGGAGCTACTTCTTGGGTGGTTCGCACGATTGTTGTCTGATGGTGCAAAATAAATAAATAAATAAATAAATAAATAAATAAATAAATAAATAAATAAATAAATAAATAAATAAATAAATAAATAAATAAATAAATAAATAAATAAATAAAAAACAAACAAACAAACAAACAAATAAATAAATAAATAAATAAATAAATAAATAAATAAATAAATAAATAAATAAATAAATAAATAAATAAATAAATAAATAAATTGAATAAACATATTTTAAATGACACCCGTGTGGAGGCTTATATGCAGCCTCTCTACAAAATATTGCCAGCGGAAAGCACCATATGACAATTACAAAATACTGCTGTTGTTGCTTACATCAACGTCAAGGGAGCATTCCTAGCTTTCAAATATCGTTTGTTTCATTCATTTTGGTTTCGGCAATCCAGAGATCTGCTTCACTAAACACAAATGTGTGAAAACCCTTTTGTGCCACTTTTTAGAAAATTTAAGAGAATGTTATATCCAAATACCTGTACAGTACAGTCAATATAAGAACATTCATTTGTAGGATTACTCAGTAAAATTTCAACCGTATACGATATGCAACATTTCGATGACATGATTTTAATATCACAACAGAATGTGCAATATTTGTTTACAAAGAAAACAGTATTTACCATGATAAAATCATTGACACGTATACATGTTTTTGATTTTAGAGCAGAATGTGAAATATCTATTTATCTTTCAATCTAATTCAAGGGGATAAAGAGAATAATTATACTTGTATCATGATAAAACAGTAAAAATAGTAAGAATTTTTTTGTATTGTTTATAAATCGATGCATTCATTTGATTTCACGAAGAAACTCTTGATAAACTTGATGCTATCATTGACTTACATGTATTGTACAGCCCTCTTCAGTAGTAAAGTGGCACAGTTGTGATTTCCCCTTGACGTTGATGTAAGCATCATGTCACAACAGTATTTTCTAATTGCCAAAGAGGGCGCTTTTCACTTGCACAATATTTGGAGACGGGCTGTACATGTCTATAATTGCTTATAATTTCTTACAATCTGCTGATAATTACTTCCTTACATTGGATTGACTTACATTGGTGACGGCACCTAGTCTTTGTCAAAGACCTCGCGATCCTAGGGGGGCGAGCGGCGAAGCCGCGAGCTGTGCGCCGAAGGCGCGACAGAGCGGCGAAGCCGCGACAGTGAGCGGCGAAGCCGCGAGGTCTTTGCGCATATAGCATTTACTCTGTGCAAGCATCGAATGTCAATCAAACGATGTCGTCATGGAAAGCCAAAAATAGTACCGCCCTATTTTTGTTGAACACAAGTAGTTCCGTAGTACTTAAAAAAAGTTCCATTCCAGTCCAGAGAAGATCGTATTTTAATATAATAGTAGGGCTAAAAACACATTGAAAATTATATTTCGTCAGAAGCATGTCCAAAATATGGTTAAACAGGCAGGTTTTGACTTTTAGATTCAAAATCGAATAATAAAATACGAAAATTCTGTATGATTTTCAAGCCGGTACAGCGCTCTGCTGCGTGTGGACTGTAAACCAGCTGTGGCGATCTTTTAATGAAAAACAAAAATCGTATTTTTCCTTCGCAAATACGGTCTAAATAACGATGTTTCACTTTGCCCAACAACTTTATACTTCAGAATATCAAAGATTGATATGTTTTTTCCTGAAAAATAGCATAGTTTTTAGCCAGGACTTCTTAAGATTTTCAAGACCACGGTTTATTTTACCGGACCCGCAATCGGTCCCCTCCATCTCACAATTTTGCCATGACAAGTTATTTATGGTCGACCACAAGCAGGAGGTCGCGACCTTTCGACTCTGATTGGACTTTTCCCAAGGTCATCCAAGTGATGAATACAATACTTCATGTACTATACGGGGTGAGGTAGGAGTGGGGGTGTTGTTATTGAAAATTTTTTTAATATATTAAGGGCAAATAGTATGAAACGTGTGCGACTAAAATCAGTGGTTCAAGATAAAAATAGAACTTGTAATCACATCTGTCTTGCAATTCAACATTAATAATTGCAAGTAGGGCCTACGGTAATTACTTAACATTAACGGTGGTGTAATTCAGAGCGGGGCCAATTTAAGGGGGAAAGCAATTAGTGACTGACAGCCCATAGTGGGGGAGGGCAAGAGGTCCCCATTTTTATTACCCCAGTAAGCAATAAGCATTAAAAAATCCATTATTTTGGGTAAAAATCACTGAATTTTATTTTAAATTTAAAAATTTTTAACATTATTTTTGTATATTTTTAAAACATTCAGTAATTCTATTCGTATACTACTTATGGATGAATGAAAAAAAAATCATACAACAAAAATGATACACATGACATGAATTTCCAAGTTTCTGTTACATTTTTTAAAAAGCTTTAATTGATTCGGAATGATTCCATTACCCTTTGGAGTGTTGGGAAAAGGTTGTAGGTCATTGGACCATTGTCCGAAATAGGTAAAGAAATTAAGTACATGTATTATTGATCTCTTCCTAACTGCATAGTGAGTGAGCTTGTCAATAATAATTGCATTGCACACAAATAAAGGTTACTCCAAACAGTTGTGGAATGTATAATAATAATTATGAACCTATCATTAAATTATTATTAATCAGTAATTATTATTTATTATTAATAAAAATTAAATAATTATTAAATAATTATTAGCTACAAATAACAGTCTTTCTCTGGCTTTTTGCTTTGCACACTTCCTTCTGCCTTGTCAAAGGCAGGCACATAACACCATGATTTCATCAAAACTTGTTCTGCAAATTATAGTACCCCCCCTCAGATTATGTTCAGAAAAGTCTGGCTTTCAAAGTGTTTCACAGTCTGCAAACATTTAGTAATAATTTGTGCCCAGGTCTGCACAAACTTTTCACCATTTGAACGTTAAGTCAATTTCTGGCAAGTCAGAACTGTCTGGGGTGAGATTGTTAATGAGAAGCTTTAATAGTATGTGGGTACATTCCACTAATGCAAAAAAAATTGTTTGCTTGTCCATACATATACAGATCACTTTAAGAAGCTGGGTCGGTCGGTCTGGAAAAGTATTTTTTATTTTTCTTTAATATCACAATTCCCTGAGTACGCCTATAGTTCCACATTTGAGTAAAGTTTTTTTTTGGATTTGGAGTGTCCCTGGACCTAGAGCTGAATGTTGGGATCATTCATGGTTGACTTTGCAAAAATAAGAAATAAACATGATTTCAAAATGCACTGGATTTGTATCCATTTTGAAATCATTAATAGACTATGACATAAATACAAATTATAACTTTACATATTAAAAACACAATTCAACCAAGTCAACCATGACTGATTCTAGCATTTGGCTGTATTTCCATGGACATATCCGAAAAATTAAATTAAATTAAAAAAAAGAAAGAAAAGTTTTACGGTCCGGTCTGCCAAGATGGTCCGTCGGACGAGGACAAGCAAACAACTTTGATTTGGACTAATTGCTGGACACAACTCTGTAAATTCCTTAACAGATCGGGAAATTAATTGGGAATTAATGTCATTTGTCAGTTGAACAGTTCCCATGGCCTTTAAATCCTGCAGTATTTCGACATCATAATATTCAATAGCAGTCTGCAATGTTCAAACAGGTGCCCGTCTTGCACTTGCAGTATGGAGTGCCGTGTACGACCAACTTAGTTCCAGTAAACTCGGTCTGTAGATGTCATTATGATAAAGACTGAAGTCTTGCTGGCAGGACTACGACCAACTCAGTCCAGCTGATAATGTCTTTGTAAAAAAAAAATGTCCTCATCTAAGTTGAGCGAATCCCCAAAGATAACAACTTCCAGAGGTCCAGACCATGGCGAATACCTGTCATTAAAAAAGGAAATACCGTATTCACTCGATAGTTAGCACATGTGCCTTCTATCGAGGGCTTTTGAAAACGTGCAAAAATGAAAAAACATCAACAGCGCCATCCAAAAAAGTGACAAAAGTGTAAATGGTTTTGAGCAAATCATCAATACACATAGCTATATACGAAAAATAAAACCTGCAAATTGGTGTGTTGACCACATTAGCTCAGTTGGTAAAGCGACAGGCTTTGAATCATCTTAAGAAGAGCGAACTGAGCAGGAGTTCTAGGCTCGTTATAAACTTTTCCGTTGCTTTATTTTTATTTTGGGGTTTGGCTTTTCTTGATAAATTTAATCTAACACTCATTTTTGTCAACTATTTATTCTTTCTTTTTTTTTTTTTTTGCTTTGTTTTTCATTTTGTTTCTTTTTTGTTTCTTTATTATTTCTTTTTTGATTCTTTTTTGTTTTTTATTTGCTTTATTTTGTTTCTTTTTTTGTTTTATTCATACTGGGGTCATGGGTTATTTATTCAACACATACCTATATACGAACAATTCAACCTGCAAATGTATGTCTGAACCCCATTAGCTCTGTTTGGAAAACGCCAGACTTCGAGACTCGATGAAGTTCAAATCTGTTCAGTATTTCACTATTTAGATTTTTTTCTCTGCCATGTTTGTTTTACAGGTATTTTTTTTTTAACTACGAATATAGGCCTACATTTGACAATTCTTGAAGGATTTTTGGCTTTGCCTTAAGTGGAATATTATAGGTGGCGCTCCCACTACGGTGGTCCAGGCAGAGCCTTGTTGAAAGGCTAGACGGCACCAGGCGGAGGCCCAACCACAACTGTGGTATTTTGACCTTGTGGTATGTAAGGGTTATTGCCTGGGATGGGGCCTGGAGCAGTAGAATAGGCATACGGCGGTGGCTGTTGATCTATGAAAAACAAAATGAGCAAAAATGCTTTAAATGATTATTATTACTCGTTCAATCATAGGCCATCTACTGATTTTACCTGAAGATGGCGCCGCTTTAAAACTTCACTCATTCTAATAATTTCGAATTATTAGCAAACTATCCTTTGCAAATTTTAGGAGTTGTAGAACATTTTGAAAAGTACCACTTTTCTAAACCAGTTTCCTGAAATTTGTGAATATATACTATAGCTGTCTGAGCAGATGAGCTAAACCTAAAAACTTGAAAGTGCCAACTGAACTACCCACACATCTACGTTCACTTGTCTGTAAGTTAAAGAACCCCCTCCCCGTATGAAATTTGATGTTATAATTGATGACGGGTCCACGTATAGGAACAAGCTGGTCGAGATAACACAACATATTTATGTACAAATGTGCCAAAGAAAAGCACGATTTTGTTTTCAAAGATCCACGGACATGATAAGTTCTATATAAAAAATACTTTTAAGTTTCACCTACCTTGTTCATTAAATTGTCTGTCATACTTTATGTTAGACTCCATTTTGATCTTTAATAATATGCTGAAACCAAATTTGAAATTTATAAAGCAATCCGAATTACATATACTATTACGTTATGCTACATGTATGATATATGTATGACAACTGTATGACAAATGTATGACAACCAACTTGACCTTGCGCTGAATCTATGCATGAAAGGAAATGAGCAATCAGCAAAGTAATCCATTCATTCTACCTCACCCCACCCCCCGCAACTGTGTATTAATTTTACACCTTAATCACGAGTTCCGCATTAATGTAGCATATAGGGCGTAACGATAGATATTGTAACATCAGGAAGTACGTTATATCGATGTTTCCATGATAGTTTCAAAGAAATTGAGTGATAAGAAGTTTCCCAGGACCAACCACCTATAGAGATTGGGGGGCCGGGCACACCGACATCGCCTGGCTAATAATTATTTGGTGCAGCAGAGACACCAAAATGAATACACGGGATCGATACACGTGAATTGCTATGCACGATTTTGATATCAGACGAAAATCTTCGGATACTGGGTTAGAAAATGATGAATATCTCCCGTAAATGATTTCGTCTCAAGAAACCAGATGTGGTCTCATACACTTGAAAATACGTGTTGAACAGATATGATAGTCGTTAGCGTGCGCTTTGAAAATTGGCCGTGCGCTTTGAACTCAAAATCTGACCAAAAACTTATATTGCGTTGGTCCTGTATGGACTACAGCGCGCAGCAGGCTATAGCTGCACTCACTGAGTGGAGGCAGTATAACCACATTGACCGCAATGTCGTATACAAGCTTACTCACACAGCGAGAAATCAATTACCCCGGCTATTGTCAGTAGCCTTAGTCAGGTCACTTCGCTAATTATGCATCTCATAAGGTCCGAATAAAATGGCCATGGGCGGGGCCATGGGTGGCTGTGGATTCAACTTACCATGGCGATTTCTACCATGAAGATATCGGGGCGATGTCACTGTGCGGGGATAGCGGGGACCTACCCGGGGATGTAATTTTGGAAACTGTTCCAAACATGTTACAGTCCCGGCTTAGTCCCCGCAGGGTGGGGCACTATTTCTGTGTACATCCCGGGGTACATCCCCGGCCAAGTCCCCGCCCCCTAGCCCCGGGCACCATGTTCGAAGTCCCCGCGAGTGTTTCCCCCGCATACGACCCGGCACAGTTGTGAGTACTCTTCTATTACGTCCCGGGTACACTCCCGGGGCAGATCCCGGCCTGTTTGAGAGGCATTACATCCCCGTACACTCCCCCACTACGTCCCCGCGGGGACACATTGAGCTGTTACATCCCCGGCCAAGTCCCGGCTCGGACCCCGCTATTGCCAGGCCCCGGGGGGGCGGGACTACAATTGATTTGTGCATTAGAACTTTCTCTGTGCCCCAAAAGGCTATAGAGTAAATATTGTACAGTCCAAAAAGAGCTAAAAAGGATGGTCAAGATGCAAGTCTTGAAATGGCATTTCACGACAGACGTAAAAGTTTGTAGAAATTGGATTAAGTTATGCCAGCTTGGCGTAGACCGGGGATATGCATGATAGAGGTAATGCGAGCTCCTATTTGGTTATAGTCGAGTTCCTACGGGAAAATCAATGATGGGACAAGTGTAATTAGATTGAAAATCAGCATTTCATCAAAAATTAGTTTTTGTCATTTTTAGACGCATTCATGTATCACATATAGTTTTCATAACATGAAAAAAAATCTAGAAAAATTATGCAAATTGTATAAAAAGCGTGCTAATTACAACAAAAATCTTATTATTTTCTTTGTTTACGAACCCATATTGCATGACGTTTTTCACGCATTTCATTTTTTCACCAAAAGTCGACATTTGAAAAAATGCAGCTCCCAAAGTATACCCTATAGACCTGAGAGTTGGCAGTTATGTTCTTTAGACCATTATCTAGTGCAAGAACCTAATTTGAAATGTTTCTTGGACATGTTGGATATTGATAACATCAGACGACCAAATATGCAAAAATTGGTACACACAAGATGTCATTTTATCCCAAAATCACAGGTGGGTCACCTCCTACCCCTCTGATGCTAAATAGGCTCATGCACTAAATCGGTAATTTATTCAAGAAAAATAATTCTGAAATGATGTATTTGTAATGATAAAGGAACAATCATATAGCATTTCACATTAATTTGCACCATTTTACACATATTTTCATAACTTATAATATTCAATTTGTGAAGAATACTAAAACACATGACTAATGGTGAGTTTATGATTTCGTGATTTATCGTGATTTGATTAGTCAGTTACATGAATTACTAATTGATTACTAATTGCGAGACTCAGAATGACTAATTATTGACTAATAATTAATCGAAATTGAAAGCAGTACTTGGTCGGCGTACATTATACCGCGGTAATTTCCGTACTTCATTGAAACCATTCCCAACGTTATATACGTATTGCTTCTTGTTCCTTATTTATATCCTCAGTCCACCAAAGCACATAACACCATGAACACGTAAAAACAATTTGCACTAAACACAAAAACAAGAGCGGTATTGCACCGCAAACTGTTGGACCGAGCTAAGTGCACACTTTTAGGAGTAGACCCCTAATTTTCATTTAATTGTATTTTATTTTTAATCATTAATTTAAAACTAGAGCCATTTTACCCATTATTTTACAGTTTAGGCCCCATGGACCAGCACCACACCACTCCACGCCATACATAAATTCTCCCAGTCACATTTCCCCAATATGAAATTTAAAAAAAGTTAAATTTTAATATTACTTCTATTAAAGTTTGGCAGAGGCGGGGTTCGAACTCACGGCGGACCACGCCGCTTTGGATATGCTCTATGAGCCTAGCGCCTTAGACCACTCGCCCACTTGTCTTGATTGAATCCATTTGAAACTTATTTGAAGATATAATCGCAACTTCAATATAGGCCTACCACGTGACAAGCAAAAGCAGAAAACGTACCATATTTTGGAATTTTATTTGCCTAAAAACATTAATGTGTATTAATAGCGCTCAATTGTTGTTAATCCAACAATAATAAATGATAAATGCGCGTCTATATGGACAATACATTATATCGATTTTGACATGTGCTCGCACGGTGTCAGTACATTAGCATGGTCAGTAAAATACTATAGAGGAACCTACCATTTTCTTGTATACACGTTCGATGTTTTTATCAATTGCATAAAAATCCATTTTAGACCCCAAATGTTTCTTCGGGAAATAAAAGATTAGAATATCATAAAAACGAAACAGTAATCTTTTGCCGGGTCTAATGTTATTTCTACATAGAATTTTTAACGTTTTTTCTATCCTTATTCTTGCTCAATTAAAAAATATTTTGGCGTATATAAAATTTAAATAAAATTCTCTGCCTCATAAACGACCTCAAATATGCCACAATTGGGTATCACGAATAGTTATATATGATGTGCAGTTAATATTCATATTTTCTTTTATACAGAGGATGCTTCAGTTTTGACAGGAAATATATTTTCTTGAAAACCCTCTCACTCGGTTATTTCAAAACAGTAACCACGCTTCCCTAGAATGTGCAATAATTTAGCACTAAAATTTTTCTTATTCTAACAGCAAGCGTTTCTAGAATAAATTATGGCGAAATGTGGTGTAGACCAGCACCATGATAGCGATACTGTTTGACCCTGTTGACCTCCGACTCCGGATGATATCAGTTTGATGACCTTAAACACAACCTTATTTTAGGCTTGTCCCCCTAATTACCGATTTCAACTAAATGTGATTATTTACACTCCTCTGTTCCTCCCATATATGGGAATTTTGCAAGATTTGGATCAAACTTGAATATGTTATATTTATTTAATTTAAATTATTATTATTTTACAAACGTCGCACAAAGTTGACAGCCTGGGCATTTGATAGATTGAAAAATACCATCTGGTCTAACCATGACATCACCAGATCGCTAAGTGTAAGGATCTACCAGTTGCTCATCCTCCCTATTGCCACCTATGGATCAGAATCCTGGGCGTTACGTGAATCCGATCGACACAGACGGGATGTTTTTGAAACGCGATTCCTTAGGGCAATGCTTGGAGTTTACAGAGTCTCAACATCACTAGCTCCATCAACGATGCTATCTGCCGGAGACGTTTGAAATGGGCTGGGCATATCTTCAGGATGCCTCAACATCGGCTTCCCCACCAAGCCTACATTAATGACTTCAGCAAGAAAAGACCACCAGGTCGTCCACCAACCAGATGGAAGAACCAAATTCAGAGGAACCTGGGAATGACCCCACATGAAGCAAAGGCACAAGCAACAGACAGAACTGAATGGAGGAGGCTTACTCAGCAGGGAGCAAAAGGACCACTGCCTAATGACCTTTGATCTCGGATGACATTAATTAATTAATTAATTAAATTGATTCAATTATTTATGTTTTATTCATTTAACTGACTATACGCTTTCTTTCTTTTTTCATTTAAAGCCATATTTTAACATTTGCTGAGGAAGACGCCCTCGATATTTTTTTCAAAATTCTGTTTTTTTTACATAATTATAATGAACTTCATTAAACTAACATACCCTGCAATAATCAAGACTTTAGGTGCTGTAATTTAGTCACAATCCGAGATTTTGAATAAAACGCAGGAACCGTCGTTTTATTAGTACGATAGAAATAATTGCGACCGTCCATCACAAACCGCTCGTAAAGTCGGCAAATTGTATTTCGAGTTACAGTGCAAAATGTGCATAAAGGTTGTATTCATATGTACCTAATATTTGTCCTACATGTTTCTCGTTTTAGTCCAGTCAAACACCAACTTTAATCCTATTGTTGAAGAGGATAATAAGCTTATACTTATAGAATTAGTAAATAGCTTTAGTCTTTGTTTGACTTCAAACGATATCCAGAAGCGGAGTTATGGCTTAAACTTTGCTCCTTCAGTAAAAGGGTACATTATTTTGATGCTACATTATTTCTCTTGTTCCACATTGCTGGCATTGAATATCAAATGGTCATAGTTGGCGGTCACTTCAAATAATCCCCAAGTCAACGAGATTCAGGAATGCCTCTCATTGTTAATTGGTGGTTCACTCACCACTTGAACAGGATTTAGGGTGTTTATAAACCGAGGATTGAAAACCGAGGATCGAAAAACGAGGATTGGAAAACGAGGCTGTGGTAAAATACATAGACAAGAATCCTCGTTTTCTAATCCTCGGTTTATAAACACCTATATATAAGGTTATAAACCGAGGATCGGAAAACGAGGCTGTGGTAAAATACATAGACAAGAATCCTCGTTTTCTAATCCTCGGTTTATAAACACCTATATATAAGGTTATAAACCGAGGATCGGAAAACGAGGCTGTGGTAAAATACATAGACAAGAATCCTCGTTTTCTAATCCTCGGTTTATAAACACCTATATATAAGGTTATAAACCGAGGCTCGGAAAACGAGGCTGTGGTAAAATAAATAGCAAAGAATCCTCGTTTTGTTATCCTCGGTTTATAAACACCTATATATAAGGTTATAAAACGAGGATCGAAAACCGAGGATCGGCTTAATATACCATTGCCAGACGTCGTATGCCATTAAAACTCACTGAGTAGCTTCCTAATACCAAAACGATTACTATATTCCAAGTTTAAGGGGTCACTATGATACCTACTTCATCATTTTTAAGAAATTAATTTCGTGTGTGCATCTTTGACTCTCACTGACATATAGGTTATTCAGATATTAGTGGAGGGGTCCCCGGGGGTACTCCCATGGACGTAGTAGGTGCATGGGGATGTTATTAGAGTAAGAAGCGCACTATTTACTCTCTATCATCCGTCAAAGGACGCAATTATTTGTTGTATAAAAGCATAACAACGAATCCTCGTTTTCCAATCCTCGGTTTATAAACACCTATATATAAGGTTATAAAACGAGGATCGAAAACCGAGGATCGGCTTAATATACCATTTCCAGACGTCGTATGCCATTAAAACTCACTGATAAGCGTCCTAATACCGAAACGATTACTATATTCCAAGTTTAAGGGGTCACTATGATACCTACTTCATCATGTTTAAGAAATTAATTTCGTGTGTGTATCTTTGACTCTCAATCACATATAGGTTATTCAGATATTGGTGGAGGGGTCCCCGGGGTGCTCCCATGGACGTAGTAGGGGCATGGTGATGTTATTAGATTGAGAAGCGCACTATTTACTCTCTATCAACCGTCAATGGACGCAATTATTTGTTGTATAAAAGCATAGCAACGAATCCTCGTTTTCCAATCCTCGGTTTATTAACACCTATATATAAGGCTATAAAACGAGGATCGAAAACCGAGGATCGGCTTAATATACCATTTCCAGACGTTGTATGCCATTAAAACTCACTGATAAGTGTCCTAATACCGAAACGATTACTATTCCAAGTTTAAGGGGTCACTATGATACCTACTTCATCATTTTTAAGAAATTAATTTCGTGTGTGCATCTTTGACTCTCAATCACATATAGGTTATTCAGATATTGATGGAGGGGTCCCGGGGTGCTCCCATAAACGTAGTAGGGACATGGGGATGTTATTAGAGTAAGAAGCGCACTATTTACTCTCTATCAACCGTCAAAGGACGCAATTATTTGTTGTATAAAAGCATAGCAACGAATCCTCGTTTTTCCAATCCTCGGTTTATAAACACCTATATATAAGGTTATAAAACGAGGATCGAAAACCGAGGATCGGCTTAATATACCATTTCCAGACGTCGTATGCCATTAAAACTCACTGATAAGCGTCCTAATACCGAAACGATTACTATTCCAAGTTTAAGGGGTCACTATGATACCTACTTCATCATTTTTAAGGAATTAATTTCGTGTGTGTATCTTTGACTCTCAATCACATATAGGTTATTCAGATATTGGTGGAGGGGGTCCCCGGGGTGCTCCCATAGACGTAGTAGGGACATGGGGATGTTATTAGAGTAAGAAGCGCACTATTTACTCTCTATCAACCGTCAAAGGACGCAATTATTTGTTGTATAAAAGCATAGCAACGAATCCTCGTTTTCCAATCCTCGGTTTATAAACACCTATATATAAGGTTATAAAACGAGGATCGAAAACCGAGGATCGGCTTAATATTCCATTTCCAGACGTCGTATGCCATTAAAACTCACTGAGTAGCGTTCTAATACCGAAACGATTACTATTTCAAGTTTAAGGGGTCACTATGATACCTACTTCATCATTTTTTAAGAAATTAATTTCGTGTGTGTATCTTTGACTCTCAATGACATATAGGTTATTCAGATATTGGTGGAGGGGTCCCCGGGGTGCTCCCATGGCCGTAGTAGGGGCATGGCGATGTTATTAGAGTGAGAAGCGCACTATTTACTCTCTATCAACCGTCAAAGGACGCAATTATTTGTTGTATAAAAGCATAGCAACGAATCCTCGTTTTCCAATCCACGGTTTATAAACACCTATATATAAGGTTATAAAACGAGGATCGAAAACCGAGGATCGGCTTAATATTCCATTTCCAGACGCCGTATGGCATTAAAACTCACTGAGTAGCTTCCTAATACCGAAACGATTACAATTCCAAGTTTAAGGGGTCACTATGATACCTACTTCATCATTTTTAAGAAATTAATTTTGTGTGTGCATCTTTGACTCTCAATCACATATAGGTTATTCAGATATTGGTGGAGGGGTCCCCGGGGTGCTCCCATAGACGTAGGAGGGACATGGGGATGTTATTAGAGTAAGAAGCGCACTATTTACTCTCTATCAACCGTCAAAGGACGCAATTATTTGTTGTATAAAAGCATAGCAACGAATCCTCGTTTTCCAATCCTCGGTTTATAAACACCTATATATAAGGTTATAAAACGAGGATCGAAAACCAAGGATCGGCTTAATATTCCATTTCCAGACGTCGTATGCCATTAAAACTCACTGAGTAGCTTCCTAATACCGAAACGATTACTATTCCAAGTTTAAGGGGTCACTATGATACCTACTTCATCATGTTTAAGAAATTAATTTTGTGTGTGCATATTTGACTCTCAATCACATATAGGTTATTCAGATGTTGGTGCAGGGGTCCCCGGGGTGCTCCCATAGACGTAGTAGGTGCATGGGGATGTTATTAGAGTAAGAAGCGCACTATTTACTCTCTATCAACCGTCAAAGGACGCAATTATTTGTTGTATAAAAGCATAGCAACGAATCCTCGTTTTCCAATCCTCGGTTTATAAACACCTATATATAAGGTTATAAAACGAGGATCGAAAACCGAGGATCGGCTTAATATTCCATTTCCAGACGTCGTATGCCATTAAAACTCACTGAGTAGCGTTCTAATACCGAAACGATTACTATTCCAAGTGTAAGGGTTCACTATGATACCTACTTCATCATTTTTTAAGAAATTAATTTCGTGTGTGTATCTTTGACTCTCAATGACATATAGGTTATTCAGATATGGGTGGAGGGGTCCCCGGGGTGCTCCCATGGCCGTAGTAGGGGCATGGGGATGTTATTAGAGTGAGAAGCGCACTATTTACTCTCTATCAACCGTCAAAGGACGCAATTATTTGTTGTATAAAAGCATAGCAACGAATCCTCGTTTTCCAATCCTCGGTTTATAAACACCTATATATAAGGTTATAAAACGAGGATCGAAAACCGAGGATCGGTTTAATATTCCATTTCCAGACGTCGCATGCCATTAAAACTCACTGAGTAGCGTTCTAATACCGAAACGATTACTATTCCAAGTGTAAGGGTTCACTATGATACCTACTTCATCATTTTTTAAGAAATTAATTTCGTGTGTATCTTTGACTCTCAATGACATATAGGTTATTCAGATATTGGTGGAGGGGTCCCCGTGGTGCTCCCATGGCCGTAGTAGGGGCATGGGGATGTTATTAGAGTGAGAAGCGCACTATTTACTCTCTATCAACCGTCAAAGGACGCAATTATTTGTTGTATAAAAGCATAGCAACGAATCCTCGTTTTCCAATCCTCGGTTAATAAACACCTATATATAAGGTTATAAAACGAGGATCGAAAACCGAGGATCGGCTTAATATTCCATTTCCAGACGTCGTATGCCATTAAAACTCACTGAGTAGCTTCCTAATACCGAAACGATTACTATTCCAAGTTTAAGGGTCACTATGATACCTACTTCATCATGTTTAAGAAATTAATTTCGTGTGTGCATCTTTGACTCTCAATCACATATAGGTTATTCAGATATTGGTGGAGGGGTCCCCGGGGTGCTTCCATAGACGTAGTAGGGACATGGGGATGTTATTAGAGTAAGAAGCGCACTATTTACTCTCTATCAACCGTCAAAGGACGCAATTATATGTTGTATAAAAGCATAGCAACGAATTCTCGTTTTCCAATCCTCGGTTTATAAACACCTATATATAAGGTTATAAAACGAGGATCGAAAACCGAGGATCGGCTTAATATTCCATTTCCGGACGTCGTATCCATTAAAACGCACTGAGTAGCGTCCTAATACCGAAACGATTACTATTCCAAGTTTAAGGGGTTACTATGATACCTACTTCATCATTTTTAAGAAATCAATTTCGTGTGTGCATCTTTGACTCTCAATCACATATAGGTTATTCAGATATTGGTGGAGGGGTCCGGGGTGCTCCCATGGACGTAGTAGGGGCATGGGGATGTTATTAGAGTGAGAAGCGCACTATTTACTCTCTATCAACCGTCAAAGGATGCAATTATTTGTTGTTTAAAAGCATAGCAATGAATCCTCGTTTTCCAATCCTCGGTTTATAAACACCTATATATAGGGTTATAAAACGAGGATCGAAAACCGAGGATCGGCTTAATATACCATTTCCAGACGTCGTATGCCATTAAAACTCACTGAGTAGCGTCCTAATACCGAAACGATTACTATTCCAAGTTTAAGGGGTCACTGTGATACCTATTTCATCATTTTTAAGAAATTATTTTTGTGTGTGCATCTTTGACTCTCAATGACATATAGGTCAGGAAGGTAAATAAGGATAATTTACTGGGTGGGCAATTTAGTTTATTTTTGCCCTCATATTTGGAAAAATAATTTACTGGTTGGGCAGTGATAATTAATGGCATCCAGGCGTTTGGATTTTCGGAAATTTACCTGGTTTTGCGTGGAAGTTGGGTTTCATGTAAAAAGCGGACTTTACCAATTCCGTGATTTTTTAACGGAAAACGGAAAACTTCGGACTCTACAATAAGTAAGCAAACGAAATGTACAATGAAATTCATATATAGTCACGAATAGTATAGGGCGCTATGGGTTTGGGATTTTCTTTTGCTACATCAGTGGAACCAACGTTTTTTTTTTGCATCTTTAAATCTGCAAGAGATAACAATTTGGTTGGTTCCATTTTTTTGTTGTGGTTCCTATGAGGAGTCGAAGGTCACAGTGGGACCAAAACTTAAAAACAGTCCCACCATGTTGTTATGTATCTCAAATTGTTCCTCTCATTACAGTGAATAAAAAAGTAAATTGTCATATTTTTCTACAGTGCTTAGTTCAAGAGTTATAAGGTCGAATAGGTCAAATCTCAAAACTTTCATATGCCCCTACACAGAGGTCAAAATTTAAAAATGGTCAGATTTGATCGAAACTGGTGTCAAATTACTCCCCTTAACATAAGAAATCTCAAACATATACTTAATTCACAATTTTGGGTGCAATTTGTATTGTCCTGTCCACCTTCAGAGCTAAGGATGATGTCATTTTCTTTGGTAGGGGGGGGGGGGGGGTATGAATATGTCTGTGACCGGAGTCAATTTTTTACGACCACCCCCTATCGCGGGCTAAATTTTTTTACGACCGCCCCCCTATCGCGGGTCCAAATTTTTATGACCCCCCTCCTTCCGCCTATACAGACTCAAGACGAATTATTCATCGCCGGAAGTAAGGCGCGGAGCGAACCAAAATTTTAGAGTGGAGTGCGCGAAACGCGTTAAAAATTTTGATCGTAAGTGTAAAGAAGGCGCAAAAATCTTGCATTGTATAACTAAAGATTGTCCGCACATTTTATTTAAAAAGTTTTTAAAAAGTTTAAAATACGCGCGCAGCTCGCAAATATTTTGACTCAACAGCCCTTAATAATTCTATAACCCCCCACTATTTTGGATGTAAAAAATTATAACCCCCTTATTTTAGGTCTCAAAATTCTATGACCCCCCAGTATATTCATGACCCCCCCCCCTTCCGAAGAAAATGACAGCCCCCTAATGCAAGGCTTTAGTGGGTGTTAGAGACTGGAATCAGTTAAACCTTCCTCGTTACCCAAAAGGCTTCATGTAGAGCAAATAGTGTCCAAAAAGGATTGTCAAGATGCAAGTCTTACGAAATGGCATTTCCTGAAAGACGTAAAAAGTTTGTCGAAATTGGCCTACTTGGGCCAGCTTGGCGTAGACCGGGGATGCGGGTAGTGGGAGCCGTTAACCCTCTCCTATTATGGGTCGTTGACGAGTTCCTACGGGAAGATCATTTAAAACAAACAAGCAGCCAAAATCCAATACAAATAATGCATAACCTTTTTATCCATGATTTCATCCGATTCTGAGGTTAACCATTTCTCAAACAAATTATTTTCTTATTAAGTTTGTCAAGATGAGTAATTTCAGACAAACCGCGGCTGGTTTGCACTTCCCTGATGCATGAGATATTTGACATTGGACCTAATTTACTCTAGATCTCCTGAACTAAGCACTCTAGTGTAATATGAAAATAATGACTTTATATTCCTAGCAATGAGAGGAACAATTAGAGATACAATAGAACAAATTTTACATTCTGGCCCCTCGTGGGCAGCAGCATAGGAAGCATAGAAAAAATGGAACCAATTCTAGTTTTATAATTTGAGGTGTAAGGATGCCAAAATTATTGGTTCCACTAATATAAAAATGTAGCAAATATTCAACAAATTAATACGTTTTTTGGGTGTTAATAAAAAGGGGAATATTACCCTTCTCTCTCTGATGACTTCCCCATGTCCCTAATACTTCAGGAGGAGCCCTCCTGGGACCTCTCCATCAATATCCAGTGCCGTCGAGAGCCATTACGGGCCCGGGGGTAAAATGAACGCACGGACCCCTCAGATCAGAGCGATGATGGCGTGTGCGAGGTGGGGGACAGCAGTGGCGTAATTTTGTTGTGACATGGGGAGGGCGGTTGGTGTAAAATGCTTGAACACATGTTCAAAGTAGCGTGTTTAGCTGCATGCCAATAATCAAAATATGAACATTGAATTAGACAAATGCGCGCAAAGCTTCCACCAATTTGAAGCTAAAATGATCAAGTATGAACCGTTGAATTGGACAAATGCACGAGAGACGCGCGAAAATTTGCAATTCGAAAATAACGGCCTTTGCTCCCAGATTGAAGTTATTGGAACAATTGCCAATTTTAAGCTGAATGATCAAATAATAATGAATATTGGAAGGCGAAATGCAATTTGTGTTCCCACGATTAAGCTGCATTCCCCTGATTTCTCGAAGTCTCCATTATATCGAGGAAGATCATTGTGTGCAAAAGCAGACAGTAACATAATTCAAGTGAAATATTTTTTAGAAAGTGTGTGTCAAAGGCTATCTTGTATTGTTAATGCACGTCTCTTTTACTTGTTTTTACGGGCCCGCTACTTTTGTTTGCATTTTATGAGCCGTAAAAGAGCAAAGAAAATAGACCCTGTAATGAAAGCTAATGAACCAGTAAAGGCAAAGAAAAGAGACTGTATAGTGGGCCCGTAAAAAGGACAAAGAAAATATGCCATGGATCCGTATTAAAAGGAAGAAAAGAGACCTCAGTGAGCATGTTTAAAAAAAGTTTAATAAGTAAGGAGGGCCCGTAAAAAGCAAAGAATAGATACCTTAGGGCTAATGGATAAGAAAAGATACCTTATTTGGCCCGTATAAGAAAGCAAAGAAAAGATGTTGTTAGGAACTGAGCTGCTCAGTGATATACGGTCGGGAAATGGTATATTAAGCCGATCCTCGGTTTTCGATCCTCGTTTTATAACCTTATATATAGGTGTTTATAAACCGAGGATAACAAAACGAGGCTATGTATTTTACCACAGCCTCGTTTTACGATCCTCGTTTTATAACCATATATATAGGTGTTTATAAACGGAGGACAAGAAAACGAGGATTCTGATCTCTATGCATTTCACCACAGCCTCGTTTTACGATCCTCGTTTTATAACAAAAATCCCACGGCCTCCACCAACCGACCCCTACCCCTTATTGTATTTGAATAAATGATACTTAAACAATATTTATTCCATGGTGTCATTTCAGACTAAGAACAAATTAAGGTATCTGTACCAAGGGTAGGGTGTGTTTACTTGTGAGTATTATAATAAATTATAGACTGTATTCCTCAGATCAAGATAGAGATGACCTAGCGAATTTCAAAGCCGTGAGAATGCATCATTATCATTGTTTAATACATTAACAAATTACATGATTCACAAAACGCGATAGTGTGCATATACAGCTGTTCATATCAGTAAAAGGAAATCCCGCCTTACCAAAGGCGCACAACTGAAGAACAGGGCCAGGGTAAAGTTAATTAAAAACAATAAAAATAATTTAAAACAAAGTTCAACAGTGGCTCCGGAACTGGAGGGGGGGGGCACTCGACTTTGGAAGTGACGGGGATGTGCGGACAGCAGTTCAAAATTAGCGGTCTTTCGGTGAGAGCCTAGACACCGAAAAAAGGGGGTCTTTCAGTGAGAAGGTCCCCCAAATGGGGGTCTTTCCGTGAGACTGGGAAAATCTTACCAAAAAAGGGGGTCATTCAGTGAGACTGGGAAAAGTTTGGGTCAAAATATAAAAGTTGATACAAAATTTTCAAAAATTCATGAAAATTTGAAAAAAAAATTGAAAATTTTGAAAAATTTAAAGAAAAATAATGGAAAAAACGGGGTCATTCAGTTAGAAATTTTCCCAAAAGTTTTGGGGTCTTTTGGTCACAAGAAAACAAAAAAGGGGGTTATTGGGTGAGAGGGAGTTCAGTAAAAGAAAAAAGGGGGTCACTGCGTTTGAGGTAGTTGAAAAATGAGGGTCAATGTGGCCGCACATCCCCGTCACCCATTTTTAGTGAGTGCCCCCCCCGGGTGGGGTCAATGTAACCAGCTATCAATTAAAAATTTTGACCATTTTTTCCCCAAAGACCTATTTTTTTTTGGTGTTTTGAGGGAGAAAATCTATATCTTCAATACAAAAGGTCAAATTTTTCATTATGATGGACGGCTTTTCATCCCAGCTGCATACACTTTATGTACATAACATTAGATTTATCAAATTTACTTCGCGGACTGTTCAATTTCAGAAATATCATTTGCCATAAAATGTATCTTGTATCGCGAATTTCAAAATATCAAAATTATTTAAGGTTACACAAAGAGACGTATAAAAACGTATAAAAGACGTATAAAGTTGTTCTCTAAAACAGAGTTTTCTCAGTAATCAAATATCGCAGCGAGTGAAATGTTGGTGCATTGGATGTAGCTTAACATTTTTGTGTGTGTTATATACAAATTATTAGAATAAATCAGTTTTAAAATCCTTCGTTTACAGCATTTTTACCCACCATGTTCACAAGATCAAAAACACGTTCCATGAGGTTTTTTTCAAATGTGCGCTCCGTATAAATCCACACCGAGCGATTGTTTTCTTCTTTTTCGTATTGTATTACAAATCGATCAAAGAAATAATGTTGCCATGGGGAAGAACCAAATACAGTACCGATTAAATTTTACAAGCCCGTTTTGGGGGAAAATTTCTGGAGAATTTGCTTGAGAAAAAGCTGGTTAGTGAAATTATCGATATCTTGATTACGAGACGTTAATTTAGACATCTGAATACCTACATTATTTCTCAACATTCTGCCAATTGCTATTCCATTTGATTTTCACTCCAAATTGAAGCTAGTTTTGCAAAAAACGAGGTTTTCCTCCATCAGTTCGTTCAAAATTTCAGCGCCGACATGCGTGTTTATTCTAAGAGCCATAATGCGGACGCGATTGTAATCATATGTAATTGCATCCAATTATAGTTATATCATCCGCTTTGAGAACAGTAAATTTGTGTAAGTTGATCTGTGGCCGAGTGGATAGAGCGTTGGACTGGGAATCTAATATGAACTATTTTTGTGGGTTCGAGTCTCCGTGTGGCTGAATTTTCTTTCTTTTTCTCTTTTCTCATTTTTACTTCCTTTCTTTCCTCTTTTCTTTCTCCTTTCTTTTATCATTTCTTTTTTTTTTCATTTCTTTCATTTCTTTCTTTCTTTCTTTTCGTTCATTTTCTTTCTCTCTCTTTCTTTCTTTTTCACTATTTCTTTATTCTTTCTTGCTCCTTTCTTTTTAGTTTTATTTGATTGATTCGCTGAGTGCAGTGAATCGTGATTGATTGTTTTTCACTTTGTAGGCCTGCTAAGTCTGTCTTGTTGATTTTCATCCCAAATTCGATTTACAAATAATTGCTTTTTGATATTGTTGTTGTTGCCTACCCTTAGGCCTACATTGTAATCAGGGGAATAGCAGCATTGATTTCATCAAAGATATCAAGGCTATAAATTCAAAATCAACACATTTTCCAGGGCGTAGCTTGACGAAGTGCCCCCAATCAATTTTAAAATTTATAAAATCCTTGTGAAAATTGCCGAAAATGGCTTGTGCCACCCCCCGGCATCCGAGCTCCGGGCACGAGCTAAGCCAAGTTTCATAGCCTTTTCATGTCTTGACCGTGGATCGATATTCTATTGTAAGTAGGCCTACGTCCCGGTACGCTTGTTCATTTTCTGCATGGCTGTTTCTGTCATGCACTTACGCCCCTCTCAAATCAAGCGCATGAAAAACTCTCGGCTAACCTTAATATCAGAAGGACATTCCTCGTATTCAAAATGCAATTCGATGATATGTCTGATGTGCTCTCAGGTCCCACAAAAAAGACATGAAAATGTCGCTATCCGTCAGTGGCGTAACTAGACATTTTTTTTGGGGGGGTGGTAAGCGGGGAAAACATAATAAATGAGGGGGCAGGCATCGTTCATGCTGTTTGGGTTTGTAAGCGCGTCATCACCCTCGTCTGGGCGACACGGGGGGGGCGTCTAAGGTGCATGTCCCAGAATCCCGGAACAGTGGCGTAGATTTCTTTTTGACATGGGAGGGATGGGGTTGGAAAAGTATAGTGAATTCAGCACCTTTTGGCGACAAAAAAGTTCCTGGTACAAATTCGCGCGAAAACTTTTGGTATATTGAAGTTTAGCTGATGACATATATAGTACAACATTTGAATAAATGCGGGCGTAGCGCGCAAAAATTGGGATTTTTTTAAAGGTTAAAAGTACCAAATAATTATGAGGTTAATTAATAACTCTCTGAAGTATGCCTACTTTACCTTTTTCATCGGGGGGCCAAGCAGGGGCAAGATTTCAAAGCGGCTCCCGCCCTGCCCCCCCCACTAGTTACGCCACTGCCATCCGTGGCCTAAATTAATATAGCAGAGTAACTGTGTATCTCATCTAGATATGAAGGTTTTTTTAAACGATGACCGAGAAAGCTTAGTTCTGAGATGAAGGAATAGAAGTGCACATAAGAAAATAAGAAAATAATTGATATTTTTGGTGATGAAATAACGCACCTTAGGGAGTGTTCATTAATACTTTGGTGGGGCTGTTTTTCCTCAAATGTTTTGCGAAACTTTTTTAACTCCTCTCGACAGATCACTAAACTTATTGACCGACACAAACCCCTCCCCACCCCCATTATCGTACAACAATCATTTTGTATTGTTGTTATGTTTCCATTGGTGCGGTATCTCAATAGTATTATTATTGAGTAATGAAATCATTTCTATTTTAATTTTGGGTGACCATTTAAGTCGAGGTTTTGCCTCGTATCACCCACTATGCTTATGAATCATAATCAAATTATAATGTATCATGTATTATCTGCATGGTAAAAATAGACTGAAACTGAAACTGTATCTCGGTCACGTGTCATTGAGGGGGGGTGGTATGAACGTTTGGACAGTATTTATTGTGGGACATTGGAGCACATCAGACATATCGAATTGCATTCTGAATACGAAGAATGTCCTTCTGTTATCAAATAATTTTGATTTTTTTTTAAAATTCGCAATGTAATACACATTTTATGGCAAATTATTAAAAATTGATATTTTTGATATTTAACAGTACTTGAAGTAAACTTTATAAATCTGATTATTTATACTTAAAGTGTATGTAGGTGGGATGAAAAGCCGACGATCAATTGAAAATTTTGACCTTTCGTATTGAAGATATGGATTTTTCCCCAAAAACACCCTTTTGGGGGGAAAATCCATATCTTCAATATGAAAGGTCAAAATTTTCAATTGATTGTCGGCTTTTCCTCCCATGCAGCTGCATACACTTTAAGAATATATATTAGATTTATAAAATTTACTTCGAGGACTATATCAAAATGTGAAAAATATCAAATTTTAATAATTTGTCATAAAATTTGTATTATATCGTGAATTTCAAAAATGAAAATTATTTGATATCAGAGAGACATTCTTCGTATTCAGAATGCAATTCGATATGTCTGATGTGCTCTCATGTCCCACAAAAAATACTGTCGAAACGCTCAAAACGCTCATTCCAGATTCCTTAACCGACTTGACAGGGATAAATGCCTAGAGGATTTGGAGGTTCATAGGCACAGCAGCATAATTTGTATCCGTGGCTATTATGATAGTTAGTCCTGCCAGCAAGACTTCAGTCTTTATCATAAACATAATGCCGTCTACTGACCTGAAGTCTTGCAGCGGTACATAGGGATGCACTGTACGTTTAAGAAATCCAAACTTCAAGCATCAAGAAGTATACCTTGTATATGTCAGTTTTACCTCAGAGATGCTGTAGACCCTCTCTACACAGTGTAGAAACATCAGAAGTAGAATGCTGCTCAATATGATAAATCCAAATCATGAAAATCAAGACATTTTGCAGAGCAATATTTTGACCACTTTTGCACTAAGTAAATTACTCCCATGAAGATTGCAGGTTTTGCCAACCCTGGGAATTTTGAACCCACCCAAAAGATGAGATCAATGTAGATCAATTACCTCAACTTTGTGAGTATAGACTAGTACAGTGGGATTAAAATCATCCAAGCACGCCCAAACCCTGGTACAATGGGATTAAAATCATCAGTGCATGCCCAAACTGTCCTTGAGAAAGTTCCTCAGCTACATCCTTGGAGCCCAAAATGAGCCCACATATTGTGATGTTTCTTATTTGTCAAATAGATATTTATAGAGAGAACTGTAACTCTAGGTACGACGAGCTACAGTTACTGGAACTATTATGATAGTACAAATGCGCGCGAACTGCGTAAAAAATGGCCATATTGAAGCTTAAATGGTCAAATATTGTTAAAAATTGGAACAAATTAATTTGTGCAAAAAGCTAAAATGGTCAAATATTTTTTATTTAACCCTAACCCAACTAGGATTCACTAAAGCTCACTATTAAAACCACTCTGCGTGCATGCATTCCACGGGACTTGATGACGCAATCAGACCAAGTCATATATACCCAGGGAATCGTTGGCCGCGCCAACGTCACCTGTGTAGCTACATGCTGGGGATCTTCTGCGTGGCATGCGAGGGGTCCGAGGTTCGAATCCCGGGGGTGCCAAGTGACTTTCTTCTTCATCTCCTCTCCTTTTTCGTTCCTTCTTTCCCTTCCGATAGCCAAGAAACCACGGGTAGGGTTAGGGTTAATCATCTTTACTAACAAAAGAAGATGAACATATAACCCCAAGATCAACTGAGATCCATACCGGTCTCAGGCAAGGGTAAACACAATTACAAACAGCAAATATACACATAAACAATGAGGAAATACATCATGGCGGTGAGAAAAAAGTTATATGACTTCTTGGACATTCCACTTTGGCTCATGTCTTGAGTTGAAGATCGAGTAAGATGACATGAGAACAGATTTGGTAATTTGGTCTTTCAATACCTTGATTTTTGTTGGGGTGTTAAGTTGTTTTGACAAACGAGTCAGCCTATTTTTGTTGTCGGTGGCAATCAAACCTCTAGAGCCGACTTCGATGGCAATTAACGAGCAATCATACCCGGCGTCGGTAATGTCGGAAACAAGGGAAGCGTACCGATCATGTTTGATAGAGTTGGCTTTACCAATGTTCGGCTCGAATGGCACCGACAGTTCAAATAGAATGACTCGCTTGTCTGCCGGCCAAAATAAAACAATGTCAGGTTTTTGGGATGTGGCAATTATGTTGGGCGGTATTGTACCGCCACCGATGGTATTATTTTCAATGTCTGCGTATACTTGTAGATTGCCACACTTGAACGATTCAGCCTTTTTGAATGTGGATAAAAATTTGGTTAAAATCTCACACATGCACACAACAGGCATCACTGAGTTTTGGCCCCCTAAGACAATGGCCAAAACGTACCCAATAATTAAAAAAAAGTTGTATTGAGAATTTGAGAGTCTGAATGTGCGCGAAGCTCGCGGAAATTTTAGGTTTTAAAGCGGAACCCCCAATTTCGAAACACCTAAAACTTTTTGGTCCCCTCTAGTATTAAGGTCCAAACCTTTTGGGCCCCTTCCTTTTTACCAGCACCCCCCCCCACCACCACCACCACCACCACCAAGGTATTTATGAACACTCCCTTTTTTGCAACTTGTTCTTATTTTAATCGTGCTCATTTGTCTCTTTGCTATAATATATTGAAAACATATACATTCCTGGTATAAACAATATAAACAAGGTGCACCGAATAGTTGGGAATACATTTGTCAAAATTCTTTTACAAAATGCCCCCCCCCCCACTAAAATCCCACCCCTGCGCCTGAATTGCACCTTTTTCTTGTTATAACAGTCATAATTTGCCTCTTTGTTATAATATATTAAACCCATATATTCCCGAAAATAATGTTAAAATGGTACAATGGACTTCATTTTTCAAAATTCTTCCATTTCAGACACCCCCTGCACCGCACTTGCGTGGCGCGATGGCCGCTATGAGGCCATTACTTACATCATTTAATAATAAATTACAATGTATTACGTCCAGTGGAGCACCTCTGGGATCCCTACACCAATATCTGAATAACATTATGTTATTGAGAGTGAAAGATGTACACATGAAATTAATTTCAACAACATGATGTATTGACCTCTTAAATCGTAGTGACCCCTTAAACTTGGAATAGAAATCCTAGGAAGCTACTGAGAGAGTTTCAATGGCATACAACGTCTGAAAATGGTATATTAAGCCGATCCTCGGTTTTCGATCCTCGTTTTATAACCTTATATATAGGTGTTTATAAACCGAGGATAGGAAAACGAGGATTCGATGCTGTGCTTTTATACAGCAAATTATTGCGTCCTTTGACGGTTGATAGAGAGTAAATAGTGCGCTTCTTACTCTAATAACTCCCCATGCCCCTACTACGTCTATGGGAGCACCCCCGGGGACCCCTCCACCAATATCTGAATAACCTTTATGTGATTGAGAGTCAAAGATGCACACACGAAATTAATTTCTTAAAAATGATGAAGTAGGTATCATAGTGACCCCTTAAACTTGGAATAGTTAATCGTTTCGGTATTAGGACGCTTATCAGTGAGTTTTAATGGCATACGACGTCTGGAAATGGTATATTAAGCCGATCCTCGGTTTTCGATCCTCGTTTTATAACCTTATATATAGGTGTTTATAAACCGAGGATTGGAAAACGAGGATTCGTTCTATGCTTTTATACAACAAATAATTGCGTCCTTTGACGGTTGATAGAGAGTAAATAGTGCGTTTCTTACTCTAATAACATCCCTATGCCCCTACTACGTCCATGGGAGCACCCATGGGGACCCCTCCACCAATATCTGAATAACCTATATGTGATTGAGAGTCAAAGATACACACACGAAATTAATTTCTTAAACATGATGAAGTAGGTATCATAGTGACCCCTTAAACTTGGAATAGGAATCGTTTCGGTATTAGGAAGCTACTCAGTGAGTTTTAATGGCATACGACGTCTGGAAATGGAATATTAAGCCGATCCTCGGTTTTCGATCCTCGTTTTATAACCTTATATATAGGTGTTTATAAACCGAGGATTGGAAAACGAGGATTCGTTGTTATGCTTTTATACAACAAATAATTGCGTCCTTTGACGGTTGATAGAGAGTAAATAGTGCGCTAATAACATCCCCATGCACCTACTACGTCTATGGGAGCACCCCGGGGACCCCTGCACCGATATCTGAATAACCTATATGTGATTGAGAGTCAAATATGCACACACGAAATTAATTTCTTAAACATGATGAAGTAGGTATCATAGTGACCCCTTAAACTTGGAATAGTAATCGTTTCGGTATTAGGAAGCTACTCAGTGAGTTTTAATGGCATACGACGTCTGGAAATGGAATATTAAGCAGATCCTCGGTTTTCGATCCTCGTTTTATAACCTTATATATAGGTGTTTATAAACCGAGGATTGGAAAACGAGGATTCGTTGCTATGCTTTTATACAACAAATAATTGCGTCCTTTGACGGTTGATAGAGAGTAAATAGTGCGCTTCTTACTCTAATAACATCCCCATGTCCCTACTACGTCTATGGGAGCACCCAGGGACCCTCCACCAATATCTGAATAACCTATATGTGATTGAGAGTCAAAAATGCACACACGAAATTAATTTCTTAAAAATGATGAAGTAGGTATCATAGTGACCCCTTAAACTTGGAATAGTAATCGTTTCGGTATTAGGACGCTTATCAGTGAGTTTTAATGGCATACGACGTCTGGAAATGGTATATTAAGCCAATCCTCGGTTTTCGATCCTCGTTTTATAACCTTATATATAGGTGTTTATAAACCGAGGATTGGAAAACGAGGATTCGTTGCTATGCTTTTATACAACAAATAATTGCGTCCATTGACGGTTGATAGAGAGTAAATAGTGCGCTTCTCACTCTAATAACATCACCATGCCCCTACTACGTCCATGGGAGCACCCCGGGGACCCTCCACTAATATCTGAATAACCTATCAGTGAGAGTCAAAGATGCACACACGAAATTAATTTCTTAAAATGATGAAGTAGGTATCATAGTGACCCCTTAAACTTGGAATATAGTAATCGTTTTGGTATTAGGAAGCTACTCGGTGAGTTTTAATGGCATACGACGTCTGGAACTGGTATATTAAGCCGATCCTCGGTTTTCGATCCTCGTTTTATAACCTTATATATAGGTGTTTATAAACCGAGGATTGGAAAACGAGGATTCGTTGTTATGCTTTTATACAACAAATAATTGCGTCCTTTGACGGTTGATAGAGAGTAAATAGTGCGCTTCTTACTCTAATAACATCCCCATACACCTACTACGTCTATGGGAGCACCCCGGGGACCCCTGCACCAATATCTGAATAACCTATATGTGATTGAGAGTCAAATATGCACACAAGAAATTAATTTCTTAAACATGATGAAGTAGGTATCATAGTGACCCCTTAAACTTGGAATAGTAATCGTTTCGGTATTAGGCAGCTACTCAGTGAGTTTTAATGGCATACGACGTCTGGAAATGGAATATTAAGCCGATCCTCGAGTTTTCGATCCTCGTTTTATAACCTTATATATAGGTGTTTATAAACCGAGGATTGGAAAACGAGGATTCGTTGCTATGCTTTTATACAACAAATAATTGCGTCCTTTGACGGTTGATAGAGAGTAAATAGTGCGCTTCTTACTCTAATAACATCCCCATGTCCCTACTACGTCTATGGGAGCACCCCGGGGACCCCTCCACCAATATCTGAATAACCTATATGTGATTGAGAGTCAAAAATGCACACACGAAATTAAGTTCTTAAAAATGATGAAGTAGGTATCATAGTGACCCCTTAAACTTGGAATAGTAATCGTTTCGGTATTAGGACGCTTATCAGTGAGTTTTAATGGCATACGACGTCTGGAAATGGTATATTAAGCCGATCCTCGGTTTTCGATCCTCGTTTTATAACCTTATATATAGGTGTTTATAAACCGAGGATTGGAAAACGAGGATTCGTTGCTATGCTTTTATACAACAAATAATTGCGTCCATTGACGGTTGATAGAGAGTAAATAGTGCGCTTCTCACTCTAATAACATCACCATGCCCCTACTACGTCCATGGGAGCACCCCCGGGGACCCCTCCACTAATATCTGAATAACCTATCAGTGAGAGTCAAAGATGCACACACGAAATTAATTTCTTAAAAATGATGAAGTAGGTATCATAGTGACCCCTTAAACTTGGAATATAGTAATCGTTTTGGTATTAGGAAGCTACTCAGTGAGTTTTAATGGCATACGACGTCTGGAACTGGTATATTAAGCTGATCCTAGGTTTTCGATCCTCGTTTTATAACCTTATATATAGGTGTTTATAAACCGAGGATTGGAAAACGAGGATTCGTTGTTATGCTTTTATACAACAAATAATTGCGTCCTTTGATGGTTGATAGAGAGTAAATAGTGCGCTTCTTACTCTAATAACATCCCCATGCACCTACTACGTCTATGGGAGCACCCCGGGGACCCCTCCACCAATATCTGAATAACCTTTATGTGATTGAGAGTCAAAGATGCACACACGAAATTAATTTCTTAAAAATGATGAAGTAGGTATCATAGTGACCCCTTAAACTTGGAATAGTTAATCGTTTCGGTATTAGGACGCTTATCAGTGAGTTTTAATGGCATACGACGTCTGGAAATGGTATATTAAGCCGATCCTCGGTTTTCGATCCTCGTTTTATAACCTTATATATAGGTGTTTATAAACCGAGGATTGGAAAACGAGGATTCGTTCTATGCTTTTATACAACAAATAATTGCGTCCTTTGACGGTTGATAGAGAGTAAATAGTGCGTTTCTTACTCTAATAACATCCCTATGCCCCTACTACGTCCATGGGAGCACCCATGGGGACCCCTCCACCAATATCTGAATAACCTATATGTGATTGAGAGTCAAAGATACACACACGAAATTAATTTCTTAAACATGATGAAGTAGGTATCATAGTGACCCATTAACCTTGGAATAGGAATCGTTTCGGTATTAGGAAGCTACTCAGTGAGTTTTAATGGCATACGACGTCTGGAAATGGAATATTAAGCCGATCCTCGGTTTTCGATCCTCGTTTTATAACCTTATATATAGGTGTTTATAAACCGAGGATTGGAAAACGAGGATTCGTTGTTATGCTTTTATACAACAAATAATTGCGTCCTTTGACGGTTGATAGAGAGTAAATAGTGCGCTAATAACATCCCCATGCACCTACTACGTCTATGGGAGCACCCCGGGGACCCCTGCACCGATATCTGAATAACCTATATGTGATTGAGAGTCAAATATGCACACACGAAATTAATTTCTTAAACATGATGAAGTAGGTATCATAGTGACCCTTAAACTTGGAATAGTAATCGTTTCGGTATTAGTACGCTACTAAGTGAGTTTTAATGGCATACGACGTCTGGAAATGGAATATTAAGCAGATCCTCGAGTTTTCGATCCTCGTTTTATAACCTTATATATAGGTGTTTATAAACCGAGGATTGGAAAACGAGGATTCGTTGCTATGCTTTTATACAACAAATAATTGCGTCCTTTGACGGTTGATAGAGAGTAAATAGTGCGCTTCTTACTCTAATAACATCCCCATGTCCCTACTACGTCTATGGGAGCACCCAGGGGACCCCTCCACCAATATCTGAATAACCTATATGTGATTGAGAGTCAAAAATGCACACACGAAATTAATTTCTTAAAAATGATGAAGCAGGTATCATAGTGACCCCTTAAACTTGGAATAGTAATCGTTTCGGTATTAGGACGCTTATCAGTGAGTTTTAATGGCATACGACGTCTGGAAATGGTATATTAAGCCAATCCTCGGTTTTCGATCCTCGTTTTATAACCTTATATATAGGTGTTTATAAACCGAGGATTGGAAAACGAGGATTCGTTGCTAAGCTTTTATACAACAAATAATTGCGTCCATTGACGGTTGATAGAGAGTAAATAGTGCGCTTCTCACTCTAATAACATCACCATGCCCCTACTACGTCCATGGGAGCACCCCCGGGGACCCCTCCACTAATATCTGAATAACCTATCAGTGAGAGTCAAAGATGCACACACGAAATTAATTTCTTAAAAATGATGAAGTAGGTATCATAGTGACCCCTTAAACTTGGAATATAGTAATCGTTTTGGTATTAGGAAGCTACTCGGTGAGTTTTAATGGCATACGACGTCTGGAACTGGTATATTAAGCCGATCCTCGGTTTTCGATCCTCGTTTTATAACCTTATATATAGGTGTTTATAAACCGAGGATTGGAAAACGAGGATTCGTTGTTATGCTTTTATACAACAAATAATTGCGTCCTTTGACGGTTGATAGAGAGTAAATAGTGCGCTTCTTACTCTAATAACATCCCCATGCACCTACTACGTCTATGGGAGCACCCCGGGGACCCCTGCACCAATATCTGAATAACCTATATGTGATTGAGAGTCAAATATGCACACACGAAATTAATTTCTTAAACATGATGAAGTAGGTATCATAGTGACCCCTTAAACTTGGAATAGTAATCGTTTCGGTATTAGGCAGCTACTCAGTGAGTTTTAATGGCATACGACGTCTGGAAATGGAATATTAAGCCGATCCTCGAGTTTTCGATCCTCGTTTTATAACCTTATATATAGGTGTTTATAAACCGAGGATTGGAAAACGAGGATTCGTTGCTATGCTTTTATACAACAAATAATTGCGTCCTTTGACGGTTGATAGAGAGTAAATAGTGCGCTTCTTACTCTAATAACATCCCCATGTCCCTACTACGTCTATGGGAGCACCCCGGGGACCCCTCCACCAATATCTGAATAACCTATATGTGATTGAGAGTCAAAAATGCACACACGAAATTAAGTTCTTAAAAATGATGAAGTAGGTATCATAGTGACCCCTTAAACTTGGAATAGTAATCGTTTCGGTATTAGGACGCTTATCAGTGAGTTTTAATGGCATACGACGTCTGGAAATGGTATATTAAGCCGATCCTCGGTTTTCGATCCTCGTTTTATAACCTTATATATAGGTGTTTATAAACCGAGGATTGGAAAACGAGGATTCGTTGCTATGCTTTTATACAACAAATAATTGCGTCCATTGACGGTTGATAGAGAGTAAATAGTGCGCTTCTCACTCTAATAACATCACCATGCCCCTACTACGTCCATGGGAGCACCCCCGGGGACCCCTCCACTAATATCTGAATAACCTATCAGTGAGAGTCAAAGATGCACACACGAAATTAATTTCTTAAAAATGATGAAGTAGGTATCATAGTGACCCCTTAAACTTGGAATATAGTAATCGTTTTGGTATTAGGAAGCTACTCAGTGAGTTTTAATGGCATACGACGTCTGGAACTGGTATATTAAGCTGATCCTAGGTTTTCGATCCTCGTTTTATAACCTTATATATAGGTGTTTATAAACCGAGGATTGGAAAACGAGGATTCGTTGTTATGCTTTTATACAACAAATAATTGCGTCCTTTGATGGTTGATAGAGAGTAAATAGTGCGCTTCTTACTCTAATAACATCCCCATGCACCTACTACGTCTATGGGAGCACCCCGGGGACCCCTGCACCAATATCTGAATAACCTATATGTGATTGAGAGTCAAATATGCACACACGAAATTAATTTCTTAAACATGATGAAGTAGGTATCATAGTGACCCCTTAAACTTGGAATAGTAATCGTTTCGGTATTAGGAAGCTACTCAGTGAGTTTTAATGGCATACGACGTCTGGAAATGGAATATTAAGCCGATCCTCGAGTTTTCGATCCTCGTTTTATAACCTATATATAGGTGTTTATAAACCGAGGATTGGAAAACGAGGATTCGTTGCTATGCTTTTATACAACAAATAATTGCGTCCTTTGACGGTTGATAGAGAGTAAATAGTGCGCTTCTTACTCTAATAACATCCCCATGTCCCTACTACGTCTATGGAGCACCCGGGAACCCTCCACCAATATCTGAATAACCTATATGTGATTTAGAGTCAAAAATGCACACACGAAATTAATTTCTTAAAAATGATGAAGTAGGTATCATAGTGACCCCTTAAACTTGGAATAGTAATCGTTTCGGTATTAGGACGCTTATCAGTGAGTTTTAATGGCATACGACGTCTGGAAATGGTATATTAAGCCGATCCTCGGTTTTCGATCCTCGTTTTATAACCTTATATAGGTGTTTATAAACCGAGGATTGGAAAACGAGGATTCGTTGCTATGCGTTTATACAACAAATAATTGCGTCCATTGACGGTTGATAGAGAGTAAATAGTGCGCTTCTCACTCTAATAACATCACCATGCCCCTACTACGTCCATGGGAGCACCTCCGGGGACCCCTCCACTAATATCTGAATAACCTATCAGTGAGAGTCAAAGATGCACACACGAAATTAATTTCTTAAAAATGATGAAGTAGGTATCATAGTGACCCCTTAAACTTGGAATATAGTAATCGTTTTGGTATTAGGAAGCTACTCAGTGAGTTTTAATGGCATACGACGTCTGGAACTGGTATATTAAGCCGATCCTCGGTTTTCGATCCTCGTTTTATAACCTTATATATAGGTGTTTATAAACCGAGGATTGGAAAACGAGGATTCGTTGTTATGCTTTTATACAACAAATAATTGCGTCCTTTGACGGTTGATAGAGAGTAAATAGTGCGCTTCTTACTCTAATAACATCCCCATGCACCTACTACGTCTATGGGAGCACCCCGGGGACCCCTGCACCAATATCTGAATAACCTATATGTGATTGAGAGTCAAATATGCACACACGAAATTAATTTCTTAAACATGATGAAGTAGGTATCATAGTGACCCCTTAAACTTGGAATATAGTAATCGTTTTGGTATTAGGAAGCTACTCAGTGAGTTTTAATGGCATACGACGTCTGGAACTGGTATATTAAGCCGATCCTCGGTTTTCGATCCTCGTTTTATAACCTTATATATAGGTGTTTATAAACCGAGGATTGGAAAACGAGGATTCGTTGTTATGCTTTTATACAACAAATAATTGCGTCCTTTGACGGTTGATAGAGAGTAAATAGTGCGCTTCTTACTCTAATAACATCCCCATGCACCTACTACGTCTATGGGAGCACCCCGGGGACCCTTGCACCAATATCTGAATAACCTATATGTGGTTGAGAGTCAAATATGCACACACGAAATTAATTTCTTAAACATGATGAAGTAGGTATCATAGTGACCCCTTAAACTTGGAATATAGTAATCGTTTCGGTATTAGGAAGCTACTCAGTGAGTTTTAATGGCATACGACGTCTGGAACTGGTATATTAAGCCGATCCTCGGTTTTCGATCCTCGTTTTATAACCTTATATATAGGTGTTTATAAACCGAGGATTGGAAAAATGAGGATTCGTTGTTATGCTTTTATACAACAAATAATTGCGTCCTTTGACGGTTGATAGAGAGTAAATAGTGCGCTTCTTACTCTAATAACATCCCCATGCACCTACTACGTCTATGGGCGCACCCCGGGGACCCTTGCACCAATATCTGAATAACCTATATGTGGTTGAGAGTCAAATATGCACACACGAAATTAATTTCTTAAACATGATGAAGTAGGTATCATAGTGACCCCTTAAACTTGGAATAGTAATCGTTTCGGTATTAGGAAGCTACTCAGTGAGTTTTAATGGCATACGACGTCTGGAAATGGAATATTAAGCCGATCCTCGAGTTTTCGATCCTCGTTTATAACCTTATATATAGGTGTTTATAAACCGAGGATTGGAAAACGAGGATTCGTTGCTATGCTTTTATACAACAAATAATTGCGTCCTTTGACGGTTGATAGAGAGTAAATAGTGCGCTTCTTACTCTAATAACATCCCCATGTCCCTACTACGTCTATGGGAGCACCCAGGGGACCCCTCCACCAATATCTGAATAACCTATATGTGATTGAGAGTCAAAAATGCACACACGAAATTAATTTCTTAAAATGATGAAGTAGGTATCATAGTGACCCCTTAAACTTGGAATAGTAATCGTTTCGGTATTAGGACGCTTATCAGTGAGTTTTAATGGCATACGACGTCTGGAAATGGTATATTAAGCCGATCCTCGGTTTTCGATCCTCGTTTTATAACCTTATATATAGGTGTTTATAAACCGAGGATTGGAAAACGAGGATTCGTTGCTATGCTTTTATACAACAAATAATTGCGTCCATTGACGGTTGATAGAGAGTAAATAGTGCGCTTCTCACTCTAATAACATCACCATGCCCCTACTACGTCCATGGGAGTACCCCCGGGGACCCCTCCACTAATATCTGAATAACCTATATGTCAGTGAGAGTCAAAGATGCACACACGAAATTAATTTCTTAAAAATAATGAAGTAGGTATCATAGTGACCCCTTAAACTTGGAATATAGTAATCGTTTTGGTATTAGGAAGCTACTCAGTGAGTTTTAATGGCATACGACGTCTGGAACTGGTATATTAAGCCGATCCTCGGTTTTCGATCCTCGTTTTATAACCTTATATATAGGTGTTTATAAACCGAGGATTGGAAAACGAGGATTCGTTGTTATGCTTTTATACAACAAATAATTGCGTCCTTTGACGGATG
The DNA here is from genome assembly GCF_039555335.1 of Amphiura filiformis. Taxonomy (NCBI): domain Eukaryota; kingdom Metazoa; phylum Echinodermata; class Ophiuroidea; order Amphilepidida; family Amphiuridae; genus Amphiura; species Amphiura filiformis. The sequence continues at coordinate 55,668,598 of NC_092639.1, read as the reverse complement.
ATAGAGAGTAAATAGTGCGCTTCTTACTCTAATAACATCCCCATGCACCTACTACGTCTATGGGAGCACCCCGGGGACCCCTGCACCAATATCTGAATAACCTATATGTGGTTGAGAGTCAAATATGCACACACGAAATTAATTTCTTAAACATGATGAAGTAGGTATCATAGTGACCCTTAAACTTGGAATAGTAATCGTTTCGGTATTAGGAAGCTACTCAGTGAGTTTTAATGGCATACGACGTCTGGAAATGGAATATTTAGCCGATCCTCGAGTTTTCGATCCTCGTTTTATAACCTTATATATAGGTGTTTATAAACCGAGGATTGGAAAACGAGGATTCGTTGCTATGCTTTTATACAACAAATAATTGCGTCCTTTGACGGTTGATAGAGAGTAAATAGTGCGCTTCTTACTCTAATAACATCCCCATGTCCCTACTACGTCTATGGGAGCACCCCGGGGACCCCTCCACCAATATCTGAATAACCTATATGTGATTGAGAGTCAAAAATGCACACACGAAATTAATTTCTTAAAAATGATGAAGTAGGTATCATAGTGACCCCTTAAACTTGGAATAGTAATCGTTTCGGTATTAGGACGCTTATCAGTGAGTTTTAATGGCATACGACGTCTGGAAATGGTATATTAAGCCGATCCTCGAGTTTTCGATCCTCGTTTTATAACCTATATATAGGTGTTTATAAACCGAGGATTGGAAAACGAGGATTCGTTGCTATGCTTTTATACAACAAATAATTGCGTCCATTGACGGTTGATAGAGAATAAATAGTGCGCTTCTCACTCTAATAACATCACCATGCCCCTACTACGTCCATGGGAGTACCCCCGGGGACCCCTCCACTAATATCTGAATAACCTATATGTCAGTGAGAGTCAAAGATGCACACACGAAATTAATTTCTTAAAAATGATGAAGTAGGTATCATAGTGACCCCTTAAACTTGGAATATAGTAATCGTTTTGGTATTAGGAAGCTACTCAGTGAGTTTTAATGGCATACGACGTCTGGAACTGGTATATTAAGCCGATCCTCGGTTTTCGATCCTCGTTTTATAACCTTATATATAGGTGTTTATAAACCGAGGATAACAAAACGAGGATTCTTTGCTATTTATTTTACCACAGCCTCGTTTTCCGAGCCTCGGTTTATAACCTTATATATAGGTGTTTATAAACCGAGGATTAGAAAAAACGAGGATTCTTATCTATGTATTTTACCACAGCCTCGTTTTCCGATCCTCGGTTTATAACCTTATATATAGGTGTTTATAAACCGAGGATTAGAAAACGAGGATTCTTGTCTATGTATTTTACCACAGCCTCGTTTTCCAATCCTCGTTTTTCGATCCTCGGTTTTCAATCCTCGGTTTATAAACACCCCAGGATTTAGCCAAATACGTGTCCTAACCTGTTGACCTGTTGACACAGCTGCACTGAAGCTAATCGCAAAATGCAACTGGAATAGAAACTAATACTCGCTTTATATAATCTTTATTTCAATAAAAAAAATTTACAAATTAAAATTTGATCTTTTTAAAAACTACCTTTTTATTTACAAACCATTTTAATAAAAAGAAATCCGTATAATAATATTATGCATTACATGTGGCTATTAACAAAGGTGGTCTCTTCCCAAAGGCACAAAGGTTTTGGTTCGATTTTTGTCGATATTATCAACTTTGAAATTGCAAATGTAATGATGGGTATTTTATGCTAGTCATATGTCTAAACTAACATAGTCAGATTACGTTTTTTTAAATTCCTACATCAATAGCGTCTTTGTTTCTTTTAGTTACGAAAGTTATATCAATCGCTTTAAAATCCATCGAACATTGTGTGAAAGCAAAAAAAGTATGAGCTGTTACCAAAATCTCAATTTTGATTTGTTAAATTGGAGGCGGGAGCCAGGGGTCACCCACCCGGGTCACCCACCTTACTGTGGCGCTAAAATAACGATTTACATGGTTACAAATGCTTTTGTTTCCCTCGGTCTTAACTTTGGAGGCACTCAAGTATCTGGACGGCTAGGTTTTCCTTCCATGTGTTGCTCTTGCCTTCATTTTGCGTCCTGGATCATTTTGTCAAATTCTTCTAAAAGCTACCTCTCTTTGTTGCATGTCCTTGTTCCGATTGTGAATGGGATGCCTGGTGTTTGTGCGCACAGGGTTTATCTCTGTATTTTTTCTAACTGTTTTTAGACTAGAAGAACAGGGATATCAAAAACAGTTTTTCTTTTCATTAGTAGTATGGCATGATGTCGACCAAGTCAGGATTTGTTTCTGCGGTGATTTTGAGCTTTTGTTTTAAAGTATCAGTCGCTTTAAATTCACCTTGTCCAATTTCTATACTTTGAGCCAGGCAATTCAATAGGTATTGTTTGGAAAAAGTATAGGGAAAAGTAGACCAACTAGAATTTTCTCCACCATATATCTTTGGATGTAGATGCAACAACTATAGAACCTATAATATCTCGTCTATGTATAACTTTCAGTGATTTGTGATGCAAAATGCTTGTCACTTTAATTTATTCATATAAAAAAGATATCGCCCATTTTATCTTCGGATCTTCAAAATTGAAGGTCTTTGGTTTTAGTTAGTAGCCACCGGCCGCGGTGGTTAAAAATATGTTCAGAAGAACGACGACAGGAATGACAATAAAACCAGTGACAGTCGCTGCGATATTCCAGCCTCGAGCTGCGTTGGAAGCTTGTAGAGCTCCTGTGACGTCACCCCGTAGCATGTGGTTGGAAACCTAAGGCGGAAAGAAGAAAATGATACAGTAAGGAGAAGTTGGCATAATATTGAAGATTACTCGGATTAGACATTTGAGGCAATTTTGGACATGAGATGGTAAAGAAAATAATAAGACTCATAGTTTTTATGACTAATTGGTCCAACGCCTAGTGACTATACGCCTAATGACCTATGTAGCCATGCCTTTATAGCCAAAATTCAAGAAACCGGCCCTTGGAGATTTATTTGAGCGTTTCAGTACACACCGAATGGAAAAGTTCATCATTATTACACATTAGCCTTCCCAAACTAAAAGGCAGTATGTATGTGAACAAATACAAAACAAGCTAAAACTGGTACTACCTTTTATTTCTTAAACGACAGGTGTTTTAGAATCAATTTGCTGTCAAATCAAAATGTAGTATTTTCAATCAACCGTACTGGGCCAATAAAGTCCAATACTGGACACTGGTATTGTTTTGCACACCGGTGTCGAATCGGGCCAGTACTGGTGCTAAGGTGGGCACATTTTTATTTTCTCGTTAAACCTGCCAATATGTGGGTAAGAGAGTGGGAGTCATGAAAGAGTAAGAGATAATTAAGGTGGCAATGAAAGAGCAAGCTTAAAATGGTAATTTCACTTATCCAGTTTAGCACTACTCGGTCCAGTCCGACACCGGTGTGCAAACATGTATTGGCCCAATAACGGGGGTCCAGTATTGACGTAATGTTTGCTGGATAGAATAAGTGTATTTGTATTTGTGATGTAAATATCGGGGGAAGGTACTTAACACAAATGACAACTTATATGGGTATGCTCCACCGAAATACACCTGCGCAGCTCAGAAAGACCCCTGAAATCCAAAAGAAAGCGCTGAAAGACCATTGACTTTGATGCTTTATAAAAGACCCCCAATTGATCAATCCGCTCATGTGTGGTTAATACGCGACATTCAACGAGAAATCCAACGAGAAAGCTTTTGACAGTTCGTAGTTCCGAAATATCCTTTTCCCAAATACGCCGAGTCAGCTATACCAAAGAGTAGGAGCATGCCCTCCACAAATTGAACAATAACATGTCCCTCCCCCGGTGGGGCGCGATGGTGTTTTTGGTACATCATTTCACGCGTGGTAAAATCAGTTGATTTTTCAAAAAATCTGTTCAGAATCATGATGCATCATGGGTAATATTTGCCGATAGAATTGTAAAACATTTGTTAATAATTCCTACATAATGTTACTATTTCCTGTGAAATAAAAATACTGTGAAGGAATGAAGACCAAACTGCCAGCGAAATTCCAGTACAAAACGTTTTTATACAAACGTCAAAGTTCACCCCGTTGAAAATTTACAGTAGCCTCATCGTATTAGTCTCCAATTTGATCGGCAAATATTACCCATTACAGACCATGATCTGTAATTGCGAAAGTGCTTATTCCATGTTAAATTGTGTAAAAGGGAAAAAATAAAAAAAAACCGCCCACGGGTAAATGGTATTTTGTATCAGTTTACCCAAAGGTAAAAGGCAGCATCTGCTAGTATTCAATAAACAGTCACTACGTTTTGGCTTGAGTGGGCAAACACAGGTGGTGTATGACGTGCATTCACTACATTCAGTAAATTTTCATCGTCAACCGTGTAATTGAATGGGATTATTTTGAAATTTTAAAACGCTTGAAATATCACAAACAAATAGGCCTATGTTGATAAATAATATAAATACAAGTTAAAACCGTTGGGGTTCGATAATGAACCCCACAAAACTAACCGAGTATATGGAAAATGCCATACGGCCGGGCGGTTTCACGAGTTGCCGGCTCGATCATGTCATCCGCCGCCTGGGCAAACATGATGAAATATCTTACCTCGCTTGACTTGATAATGGCGACGATTCCAAACAAGAAACAGCAAAAAAATGTATTGAGAATGGACCAAACCATGTAAGTAGGTGGGGCTACTTCTTGGGTTGTTCGCACGATTACTGTCTGGGGATGCAAAATAAATAAATAAATAAATAAATAACAGTTCTGAGAATTATCCTTGGGTCCAATTATGTATCTTATGACAATGCTCTTGTTGTGTGTAATCTGTGAGTTGTCTGATAGGGGGGAGCAACATTGCTTTGAATTTGCTCGTACATTTTCCAAGTGTGATCGGACCACCAAGTTGCTTCCTCCCAGCAGAGGTCAGAAAATTAAATTTCAGGGGGGGGCAAAATTGTCGCATAAAGTGGAAATTTACATAATTTTTGTGGTTTTGACTCAAAGGGGGGGGGGGCAAGAAATATATTTGGGGGAATTAAACCCTCCCCGGAGCGCCGCCACTGCCTCTGGCTACGCCACTGCGCTACACACAGATCCACAAGCATCAGTACACTTAACAGAACCACTAAACCAACACCTGGTTTGTTTGCACATATTTTCATGCATTTTTTATGCTGATTTCAAAATAGAATTGAAATTTTAAAGACAATTTGGAGCTGCAGTTGACACCCGTTACTGTTGTGTAGGTCTACGTGTGTGGAGAAGGTAAGGTACATACATATGTCTATAACTGCTATAAGACACATTTCTTGCAGTGTACTGATATTTCCTTTTATATCACTCATACATAAATTCTAGACAGTTCATTGGTTGATTACCATTTATCATTTTTACTATCACCCTCTCCGTGTGATAGTCTTTACCATCATGTGCTCTGCCGTAGTGCGCCTGCGCCAAGCCGTGCGCTGACTCTTGGACTCGCCGATTTAGTTATGGGGTGAACCCCAACATGTGAAGTATATCACGGCAAAACATGGTGTTATGTTGATCTTTCACCTCGTGATTATATTTCGACCATCACACTCATAGACAGTTAATATTTGTATAATATTGGATTGACTTACACCCGGGACTTACATTAGTAACAGGCGGAGGCCCAACAGCAACAGGCGCAGATCCGACGACAACTGTAGTGGTATTTTGACTTTGCGGTATGTAAGGGTATTCGCCTGGTATCGGGCCTGGAGCAGTTGCATAGGCATACGGTGGTGGCTGTTGATCTATAACAAACAAAATGAGCAGAAGTGCTGAATCATTAGGCACCACAGCCAAATGTGTTTGATCTTAGGTTCAACCGTTGATGCTGCTTCGATGCTTGTAATTAAGACCTATAAACTAATTAATTAATGGTAAAATTGATTGCACAATGCATTACATACAAAGATAAAAATGTTACAACAATTAACAGTAGCTAATTATTTTATAAACAATAAGAATCAACCAAGCATCGATGGTCGATCAAAAGATCGAACAAATTTGGCTGCATTGCCTTAATAATTCAATCATATACCAAAAGGTTAATTTGACGTGAAGAAGGTGCCGCTTTAAAAATGCTACACTCATTCTTACATTTTGGAATTTGTAGCAAACTCCGGGAGCAAACTGTCCTTTGTAAACATACTAGTTCTTTTTTCATGCAGATGGCTGTATAGAACCCCCTTTTTAAAAACCAGTTTTCTGAAACGGTGTGAATATATACAATAGCTAGCTGTATGAGCTAAAGATAAGAACCTGAAAGTGCTACCCAAACTACCCACACATCAAAGTTGATGCTATTTAAATAGACGACTGCTCCGGATAATACAGGAACAAGCTGATCGAGATGGTACACAAAACCCTATAGGCCTACATGTACAGATGTGCCAAGGAAAAACACGATTTTGTTTTCCAAGATCGACGAACATAATCAGTTCCATAATAAAATATAAATATACTTTCACCTACCTTGTTCATTAAATTGTCTGTCATACTTTATGTTGGACTCCATTTTGATCTTACGCTGAAACTAAATTTGCGACTTATAAAACAATCCGAATTACATATATTATTACGTTATTGCGTTATGCTATATGTACGATGTACTAGTATGACATGACCCGGGTTGAGTACCAACTTGACCTTGCACGGAATCTATGCATGGAAGGAAATGAACCATCGGCAAAGTATTCCTTCCATTCTACCTACTCCCACGCAACTATATATCAATTTCCCGATTGTAATGTTCATTCCAGAGTTTAAATCATGTAGCCTATAGGGCGTAACGATAAATATTGGAACAGCAGGAAGTACGTTGTATCCCTATTGTAGAATCTGTTTCGATATTCAAACAAATTTAACCATAGGGATTTTCCCAGGACCAACCACTGGAATCATTTAGTCTTTTCTCGTTACGTGCCTGGGCGCCACCTTCGGGCAACGTCGAATTGGCCAATTTAGCATCGATTCTGAGCCCCCTCCAAGCAATGCAAGTCAAAATTTTAGCAGAAATATTCATTTTAAATATCAATTTATTTTAGACCATAGGCGTAAATCTGGGGGGGGTAAATCCCCAATATTTTGCATTGAATCATCCCCCAAGCTCCCCCATGATGACACCTGAATATGGGTTTCTGATCAAATTAACCTCATATAAAAATTTGCCCATTTTAATCCCAAAAGTGCAAATTTTCGCGCGCTTCGTGCGCATTTATTCCACTTTCCCCACCATATTTCATCAATTTAGTTTTAAAATGGCAAAAATTTTCTCGCACTTCCCGCGCATTTGTACCATACAACTTATTCCGTCGCCAAAAGGTGCTAGATTCACTATGGGTAAATTGGGGTAAATGGAACGCTTAAGCAATAAATCACTTTCTGTGGTCAGGAGGGTATCCATATATGATTTTTGTTTGTTTCAATAAGTAGATAATATGTTTTTACAACTTCTTTTAACAGATAAACTCCCATTTTATGGCTTTGTTTCTTGTATCGGTCCAAATACATGCATGGTCATGGAAATTCCAGTTACCCCAACAAATTGGGGTAAATGGAACAGTGGGTTGGGTAATTGGAACAAGGGGCATTACTTGCATGGAGCCTACATTCATAGCTATATTTACATTGAAAAGACATCAGAATATTTTATTTAACATTATATTTTTGTTTTCATGTTTTTTTATAAATATGGTAAAATACCACGTAAAAAAACACTTTCTCTCGGTACATAACAGAAAAAAATTGTTTTTAGATTTTTAAAAAATCAATAGGAGGCCTAATCTACCATGAATTAGTTATTTGTAGTATATAATTTCATAATAATTAAACCAATTACTAAAAAAAATATTAACATGTTATATATATTTGAAGTCAGTCAACCGTGTTCCATTTACCCCAAGTGGATCTGTTGTGGGGTAAATGGAACACCAAACTAATTAATTAGCTAATTAGCATATTAATTTGCATAATTTCATCATTAAAATCTGCTATTTTATTGTTTAAAACATTTATGTTATTGTAGAAAACAAACATATTGCCAATATTTTTTCTCAGCGATTTGAATTGTTTTGGTAAACATAAACTGGTGGTGTGTTGAGGCATGATTACTGCTTCCACAGAGCCAGGAGCTGGGTTGCTTCATAATCAGAGTTTCCTGTAACCATTACCGAGCATTTCTTGATAAAGATGGAGAAGGAGGAGGAGAATAACAAATTACTGAACAACGAGGCTCAAGGTGAATATGTGCAGGGTACATGGAGTGGGTTGATATACATTTAAAATAAATTAAGCCAGAAACTAACCATTAATACGATTTTACTTCCTCAATTCGTTTACCTCAATAAGCTTCTAAATTTCTGCACAATCAGTTGACACAGAGGATGATTTAAGCACTTCCCACCACGCCACTGTGTTGACCTGCGGTTAGCACAGCTGTGTGAGTGAACATGACACCACTGCGCGCACATTGCATTGACGAACATGGTTAAATTTGAATTTGGACTGATATATTTACAATAAAAACGCATTCACAATGCTGGTCGATTTCACATTTTATGTTACCTACAGAAGGTGTGAATTATTCTTCATGCATACATCGATCACTTTAGATCTGAAATCGACTAATTAATAATGACACACGCACAATTCTTAAACAACATCTTTTGTACAGAATTCAATGGGATTTGAAAAGTAAAGTGGCAGTTGAAACTCTGGTGATAACACGTTTGCAGTGCATGATGGGGCTTCCTTAAATCATCCTCTGCAGTTGACACAAGACATTTAAATGTGTGTGTTTTATCTCGGTTTTTTACAAATGAAATATTAGCTTCACATTATACATAAATAAAACATACATAATGTTATACCTACATCATAACAATACTTTTTGTTGATTTTGTGTCTTTTGAATTGAAGGTACTTCGGTTCAACATACCGACAGGAACCAACCAACCCAGTCTTATCAGTATACCCAGCCTTATCAGTATGCCCCGCCGTATGAGCAGGTCCCTGTGCCGCAGACAGTGATCAGAACATCAATGGAACCACCACCAACATACATGGCTTGGTCGATTTTCAACTGTCTTTTTTGCATGTGGCCGCTTGGATTGATCGCCATATGCAAATCTTCTGAGGTAAGATATTGTGGGCTATTCCAGGTGAAATCCATACACCCCCTACGGAAGACATCCCCTTAATCGTCCACACAGGGGGCGATGATTTCAAATGGAGTCGTCCATTTAGGTTGGCCTTGTTGGAATTCACACCCCCTGTGTGGAAGATTAAGAAAATCAAAGTAGGTCCATAGTAGATGTAAGGATTTCAACTGCAATAGCCCTTTGAAGTTGAAATCGTTTTGGTGTTAAGCCTAGTTGAGCCTGGTTGAATAGGCTTAACACCAAAAGTGACTGCACCCAGGAGATAAAGAATTGCAAAGATTGACAATAGCTTGGAGTGTAGTTTCAAACATGACCAAATTGTGGAAAAGTAAACTTCCTCCAATCCTTAATGTTCGTTTGCTAAAATCAACAGCATTTGCTGTGGCATCATACGGATCTGAATCAAGGACAATGAAATCTGACAGGAATATACTGGATTCTCTTGAGCTGTGGTGCTATCGACGAATCCTGAAGATTCCATGGACTGAGAGGAGAACAAATGAGTGGATTCTTCAAGAGCTTAGAGTTCAGAAGACCTTGCGAGCCAATATCATTGCTAGAAAGTTATCATACTTTGGCCACGCCACCAAACATCACTGCCTTCAGGAAACAATTGTCCAAGTAATGGTTGAGGGAAAACGAAAGAGAGGCAGGCCTGCAGGGAGCTGGCTTGATGACTTCAAGATTATCACAGGCCTGAGCATCACAGAGACTACTATTTTTTTGATGGCACTGTTCTAGCTGTGGCCAAGATGTTGAGTTCTGTTCCTGTTTACATGTTTTTGTCTCGTATTTTATTCACCAGCATCACTCATAACAACATCAGTGAGTATCTTTTAAGTCCAAGGAACCTGTCAACTGAGGTAAATGAGAATATTTTTGGCAATATGGAAGTAAATGATGGAACTTATGCTGACACATCAAACAAGTGCAAAATTCGGAACCCTGGCACTGCAGCTGCAGTAACTTTAAGCTTACCTGACTACAGAATTTTGAACTCGCCACTTTCGAATTTTTCGATGAACTCAGTAACTTGAACAATGGGCAATGATCATCAACCTGCTTCCCATGCTACCTCAATTATCTGTCCCAAACCTGTACAGAACATTACGTACAGTAGAAATGAACTTTGGAAACTCAACGCCCCTCACACCATCAACTCTGATCTAAAATGTAGACTTTTGAATCTTGGCATCAAAAGAGATGTTAGAGGTCGCAGAGCCGGATCTCACATGCGAAAGAATGTCCCAGTGCATATAAATACCCCTCATGCATTTAATGACTCAGAATGCTCAGTGGACCGTTTGCGGTCTAGAACTTTAACGCCCATACCCGGAGCAGACAGGTACACAGCATCAGCAGAGATGTTTTGACTTTCCAGCATTCTTTCTAACCAATGCACAGTCTTCTTTGGGCAACAAATATGATGAGTTTCAGATTTTGCTTCATCACCATTCGATTGACATTACAGCGATCAGTGAAACCTGGTTCCACCCTGACATGCCAGACAGTAAGACTAAGATTGATGGTTACCAACTGTTTTCAAACTGTCGCGAGCACACTAAAGGGGGAGGTGTCGGAATTTATGTTCGATCTGGAATTTCTGCTCAGGTGATTAATGACATCCAAATCCCTGACGAGCTTGAATGTCTTTGGATTATGTTGAGACCAAAATGTACTCCTAGATCTGTGTCTCTAATTGCAGTTTGCTGTGCTGTCTCTACATTCTTACCGACTCCGGGGCCCCCTACCAAGATCTACTTCAATGCCATCTGGATGAATCGATGGACTACTTAAAGACAAAGTATCCAGACATAGGATTTGTCGTGCTTGGGGATTTCAATAGAATGAATGTCAACAATGTTTTGCATGCACATGACTTAAAGCAATTGATTACTTTTCCCACCCGTGGTGATGCAATTTTAGATATAATTATGACCAACATGAGTTCTTATTTTGAAAACCCACTTGATGTGAGTCCCATTGGTAAGAGTGACCACACATGCATTGTCTGGAAGCCTAATAAGATGTATCGCCAAGATAAAACTAAGACCGTCACTAAAAAGGTTCGTCCCATGAAAGACTCTCAGATTAGGGAGTTTGGTAGTTGGCTTCAGAGTCAAACCTGGGATAATGTCACCAATGCCCAAGGCACACAAGGCATGGCTGATGCACTGTATGGCTATCTAGACGATGCTGTCGAGTCATTCTTTCCAAAGAAGACTGTTAAAATACATAACAATAACAAACCATGGGTTAACTCCAAAATAACAAACTTTATTGAGCTACGACAAAGAGCCTTCACACCGGAAAGAACTACAGAATGGCGTCGATTACGTAACCGTGTTCAGCGGGAGATATACAAAGCAAAGACAAATTATTATGCAAATCGTGTGCGTCATTTGCAAACGACTGACCCTCGCAAATGGCACCAGCAGGTCAAACTCATGACTAATAATAATAAATCTGAAGTCAACATACCTATCCCTGGTGTGGAAGATGGTGACCATGTAGGCATTGTCAATGCTATCAATAACAGATTTGTTTCTGTTTCAGATCATTTGTGCCCTCTCGATATCACCAAGCTCGAAGCCTATCTTCCTGCTCTTACACCGCCACCCACTTTACACACGTGGGATGTTTATGCTGAACAGGGAACAAAAGTTTGTCCTCTGTGATTTCAAGCCATAATTAATGATGCTGCCACTGATCTTGCCCCAAATTCTAAGTGTTGGAAATATGTCGATGACCTGACACTTGCTAAGAATCGCACTCATTCCACGTCTGGCAAGCTCCAAGTGGTTTTAGATGATTTTTCGCGATGGATCAGTGACACTAAACTGTGTTTAAATCCCAGCAAGTGTTAGGCCCTCCAGGTGTGTTTTAAAAGAGATGTGCCCCTTCCAACTGCCTTGGAGATAAATAACACCCCTCTTGATTATGTTAATGATGCAAAAATCCTTGGCATATGGATTCAGAACAATCTTAAATGGGACAAAAACACCATTGAAATTACTAAAAAAGCCAACCGCAGGCTGTACAAGCTGCGCATGTTAAAAAAATTTGGTTTTAACCATCAGGAGCTTATTACGGTAGGCAGAGGGTACATCAGACCTCTTTTAGAGTATTGCGACATAGCATGGCACTCATCTGCTGGCCAATCTGTATCAATTAAACAGCTTCAGAGAAGAGCTTGCAGATAGTCCTGGGCAGGAATTTGTGATTGTGATCTGGACTCTCTCTGTGACAGGAGGGTGGATCATTGTCTGAGGTTTGCCGAAGGGCTCTCCAATAATTCCAGAACAAATGATTTACTTCACCCTGTCAGGGGCAGAGTCCATGGTCGCAACCTACGCAATGCTGACAAATTGTCCCAGCTTTTTGCCAGAACTTCGCGCTTCCAGGGTAGCCCCATCCCTTTTTGTATTAGTTTATTGAATAATTAGCGGTTTTTCATATTACATGCCCAGGACTGTCCTGCTAACTTAATTCATTCAGCCCCCATCATTGTTTTTATATGCCACTGTGTTGACTTTTATGAAATTTTACCCCTTTTATAATTTTTATTTGCATGACTTATTTACTGCTCTGTGATAAATTGTGTTTTGAAATGTGCAATATTGTAATTTTGATTGTTGTATATACATTGTAATATCATATATTTTTGATGTGTTTTAAAATTGTAAGTTTCCATGTAATTCAGCCTTAGGGCTGCGATATGAAATAAAATAAACATTACTACTTAAAAAAAACCCACCTGAATACGATAATGCAATGTGACCTTAGAGAGACAGACAAAGCCCTTCTACGCTACTGTCGCCTTAGACTATTCATTAGAAAAGATTGGAGGATAGGCAAAAATTACATATTCATGAACTTTTACAGTCATAGCTCATTAGCTGTATTGATTATTGATATAAAAAAGATACAAAGAAACTATGTATACATTTATATAGGCCACCCTATGGGTTACGGTTCGCTATCTCTAAGGTTCGCTATCTCTAAGGTTCGTTATCACTAATTACGAAAAAGGTCCGCTATACCTCTAATTTTGAAAAAGGTTCGGTATTTCTAAGGTTCGATATCACTAATATTAAATAAGGTTCGCTATCTCTAATTTTAAATAAGGTCCGCTATCACTAATTTATTGAAGGTTCGCTATCTCTAAGGTTCGCTATCACTAATTTAAAATAAGGTCCGCTATCTCTAATTTTCACAATCCCTGTATCCCTAAGGTTCGCTATCTCTAATTTTAAATAAGGTTCGCTATCTCTAAGGTTCGCTATCTCTAAAGTTCGCTATCACTAATTTCAAATAAGGTTCGCTATCTCTAATTTTAAATAAGGTTCGCTATCTCTAATTTCAAATAAGGTTTGCCATAGCGGTCCTTTTTAAAATTAGAGATAGCGGACCTTATTTAAAATTAGAGATAGTGGACCTTATTTAAGATTAGTGATTAGGTATAGCGAACCTTAATCGAAATTAGTGATAACGAACCTTAGAGATAGCGAACCTTAATTAATTAGGGATAGCGAACCTTAAACAAAATTAGTGATAGCGAACCTTAGGTATAGCGGACCTTGATTGGAATTAGTGATAACGAACCTTAGAGATAGCGAACCTTCAATAAATTAGTGATAGCGGACCTTATTCAAAATTAGTGATAGCGAACCTTATTTTAAATTAGTGATAGCGAACCTTATTTAAAATTAGTGATATCGAACCTTAGAACTAGCGAACCTTATTCTAAATTAGTGATATCGAACCTTAGAAGTAGCGGACCTTTTTTAGGTATAGCGAACCTTTTTCTCTATTAGAGATAGCGGGATTCTGATCTCCATAGACTTTACACGTTAGTGATAGCGAACCTTAGAGATAGCGAACCTTAGAGATAGCGGACCTTAGAGATAGCGGGATGTCACCACCCTATGTCCGGTTTGCTTCAAACAAAAGGCATATTGCTGAAACTGTCATTGTGAGTGGGCACCCCAAACCGTGGCACATTACATACCCGTCTGACCATCAAACAGAGACGAGAACCCAGTCCCACTTGCTCTTATGCCGGACCAAAATTATTTTATGGTGGTGTTTTACTTTCTTCTTGTATTTTCAAAGGTTGATGATCACTTGAACAACAGGAATATGGTGGCTGCACAAGCGGCTTCAGCTACTGCTCGGACGTTAAATACCGTCGCTACTATCTGGGGAGTACTAAACCTGATTGGAACTATCGTTGCAGTGATAATACTATACGTGCCACAAGAGTAGTGTCAGGATCAGGATCCATGGGAGCGATGGAAAAGGAGCTTTAATCTTATTTCATTCAAGTTTAGCCTCTCAGCTCCCGGTAATTTGATCATTTAAAAAAATTCCTGATGGATCCACTCCTGTGTATGAACTCTTATGATCCTTTCTTGAATACGTACAGTTGCAGATCGGCAAACATCAACCAGTGTGAACTTTATAATATTTCATCAACATTGCAATGAGATTAAGCCCTATAAATTGATTTATTAGGTTAAATGAACTGTCATGTAACAAGACTCTAATAGAAGCAGCTTATTACGTGAACTGAAGCAATTAGTGCCTTAAACAATCGAACCAGAAAGACCTGTGAAAAAAATCAAAATCACACTCATGTCATATATATTCGTCATCCTAATCTTTCACCTGTTTTAACCAGTCAATAACGCACTAGGACTTGGTTCTCAATGTGCTATTGACTGGTTAAAAATAGGTGAAAGATTAGGATGACGAATATATAATTATGACTTGTGGGTTTTTTTACAGGTCTTTCTGTTACGAATTTTTAAGCCACCGTCCACGTAATGGTACAGAAATACAGATCCAACTTCGACAAAAAATCACCAATTTATTAACTTTACGCTGAAATTATTTTGTCCAAATTTTACATGTTATTATAGGAACGATATTAGATAAAATAAGCAAGAGTGCGGAGAAACTTGGAAAAACTACCCTAAGTACGAAAGAGCTCCAAAAACATACCCTTTTACACCAATTTTACATGAATTTGATACCCTATTCACGTTACGCACGTAACATACCCTAGTCTGAAAAAATACCCTTTTTACGTGAATTTACGGACGCGCCTGATACCCCCTTCACCATTACAGTGGCCCCCGGGGGTAACCTTGGAGTAAATAATAATTTTAAGCAGGAACCACTTGTCAAAGAGGCCCAGCAATGTAACAAATAATGTATGGATAATTAATTATTATTATAATATTACAAAGTAAAGCATTACTTTCCAAATTGAAGACCTCACAGGAAAACCTACATCAAGTCCTACATGTAACTCGACAATGGGACTTGATGGTGTTGCTGTAACTCGCTTGCAGGACTTGATGGTGTTGTCGTAACTCGCTTGCAGGACTTGATGGTGTTGTTGTAGCTCGCTTGTGGGACTTGTTGGTGTTGTCGTAACTCGCTTGTGGGACTTGTTGGTGTTGTTGTAACTCGCTTACGGGACTTGTTGGTGTTGTCGTAACTCGCCGATGGGACTTGATGGCTTTGTCGTAACTCGCCTTTAGCTTACTTTGTGGGGGTAATTGACAAAAACCCCAATCTCTGTGGGGGTGACTCGCCTTTTTAACTCGCTTTTCTATAACTCGCCTTTTTTTAACTCGCCTAGTTACAGCTCCCAAAATTCGCAATATATCTAATTGTTCAACTTAATTTCTTATACTTGTATATTTTATATAATGTAATGCAATAATCTGTGTGTTCTGAAAATGTGTGATTTAATGATTTAAATATGTATAATATGTGGTTTTCGTAATATGTATAATAAAGGCTTATGCCTGACAACTCGTCAAAAAAATAAAAGAGTGCGGAGAAAAATCATTAGTTAGGGCCTTTTGGTCCAGTGCTCCAAGTCGGCGAAATTTAATATATAGTTTAATACTTGAAAGTTACGCCAATTTGGCGTGGTGAGGACTTTAATAATAATAATAATGATCTGCTCCTCTCATATTTTGCACTTTCACCGGGGGAAGACAGGTTTTCATAAAAGTAACGAAAGTTATCTGAAAATTGTGTTTACATAAATTATTTAATAATAACCTAATGATTAAAGAAAAAAGTATATAAGAAAAAACAACATCGTAAAAGAAGTTCAGTTTTGCTGTTGCCTGCAAGGCTATCGTGAGTGACACTTACGAAAGGTTTATATTTTACTCTCATTTTATATATGTTGAGTGCAAGATTATTATAGCTGCTGCACTTACATTGCATCGACCATGAGGAAGGGGGGGGGGACACTCAACTTAAAGTGGGTGTGTACTCTAGACATTATTTCTTTGGCGAAATTGAGCTTTTTTGAAATGTATTGGCTTTGTTATGTTTTTTATAAATACAAGGAAAGAAAATCCAGATTTGTTAACTCTAACTGCTCTATTATTTCACTATTTCACTCGTTTTTGCAAATTAAAACGGAAAGAAAATCTTTGTTGTACCATCGGGTACACGCGCGCAACAACGCATCGCGTTTTGTAGTCCCGCAATTTGTTAACGCACAGATACGCTACGCATACGCAACGCGTATCTGCATGCGAGGCGCACCTTATGGAAGCACTGATTTCACAAAAACCTAGTGGCATAGGCGTAGATCCCGGGGGGATGGGGGGGGATTTATCCCCCCAATATTTTGCCAGGGAGGGTGCTCCATACAATCATCCCCCCCCCAATGTTGACGCCTGAATATAGGTTTCTGACCAAATTAACCTCATATTTGCCCATTTTAGCCTCCAAAAGTGCAAATTTTCGCGCGCTTCGCGCGCATTTATTCCACTTTTGCACCATATTTCATCAGTTTAGCTTCAAAATAGCAACATTTTTCGCGCGCTTCGCGCGCATTTGTAACATCAACTTATTCTGTCGCCAAAAGGTGCTGGATTCACTATTCTTCAAGAATTGTTTTCAACACCATGTGAATTTTTTCAAGTTTTTTCCCCCCGATTTAAACATCAAGATATGAATAGATTTCGCCCAAACTTCTCAAGGGGCTGTGGATTTACCCGATGTTCACGTAATGTAAGGTAGAAAAACGAGAAATGCCGCATTCTCCTGTGAGCTTCAAAGTGCAAAATGTGACCACTTTAAACTTCAACGGCCTTTATTTCAATGTTCATTTTTTCGGTAAAATGACGATTTAGGTAAACGATAACTCAATAAATACAACATCTACAGGTAAGCAATTATGCTCATCATAAAAAGCATGATCGACTTAAGAAACGGTTTCTCATTTTTTATGTATTGGTCAATTTCCGATTTTAGGCATCATTTTGTGCAAATAGGCGTTTGTGAACTTTAAAAAGTTCATTTTGATACCTTATATGGTCAATATCTCAAAAAATAAGGCCAATATCAAAAAACTAAAAAAAAAGTTTTTGGAATGGTGCCTCAAGACTAAGAAAAAAACAAAAATTCAAAATTTTTTGAAAAGAGCTATTTGTGATTTTCTTCATAATTGTTGTTTTTACACCAAATCTGTATTTATAATGAGATTCATTGATGTCTTGCCTTTATAAAAATGTATACTTTTATTATGCCTTGCGTGAATAATTGCAAAGTTATGGCACTTTTACTACATGCATGTCTGAGAGTACACAGCCTCCTTAAAATGAGAGTAGAATAATAAGACTATCGTAAGTTCCACTTACATCAAAAACAAATTTTCGCCCATAACCTCACTTACGATGGTCTTGCATTCCCACGGCATAATGTTTTCCCTTATTTAGTTTCCTTGGATCTTTGGAAGTATCTAAAGCAGAAAAGAATTACCAGACTTTGTTCAACTCCCATTGGTTTGCTCACACTGTATTCAAGAATATCAATACTTTGACTATATTTGATATTCATAAAGTACTTACGGGTTTATTCATATTATACAATTATACATTTAATCATCTTCCCGCAATTTGACCGATTATTTTGTTCAAACCTAATCACTTCACGGCTAATCTACGCGCATATCTCAACCGATACAATGTGTATCGGCCTCACAACTTTAATCTAACAAGGAACACAATCACAGACAGGGACCATTATTATGGATTTCAAATGATGTTACTTTAAGGGCTATGGTAGCAACATTTGCACACTATGTTTTGTGGGACATATCGAATTATATTCTGACTACGAGGAATGTCCTTTGTATCATATCGCGAATTAAAAAAAAAATCAAAATTATTTGATATAGAAGGACATTCCTCGTATTCTGAATGCAATTCGATACGTCTCATGTGATCTCATTTCCAACAAAAACTACGTTGCTACCCCAGCCTTTAAGGAATACCAAATTCCAATAACACCTTCAAACGTAAAATATGAGTTGATTCTTTTATCATCGAATACGCTTAAATTTATCCAATTCATAATTTTTTATTATCAATGTACAGGGTGTCCCAAAATGATTTATACCGCGTTTGAACAAAATGTAAAAAATATATAGTCAACAGCGTATCTAATTTTAGTAAGTGCAATACAATGCCACACATGTCTCCTACTTATTCTGTGACTTTCATGGAAATAGCTTGATTCGTTTTGGCGTGACATTGCTATTACTGAAAATGGACGAAACTGCATGTGTGTAACAGTGCAATGGCATCATGACACATGGATCCTTTATCACCATCGTCCAGCCGCACTGTGCAATATATAGGAGAAATCCTACATTCTTTGATTGGAAATACACCAAATTTGGCACATATGTAGAGTTTACAATGCTACATAGTTCTTGATATGGGATTAAGTGAAACATTTCAATATGACATCAGATATTTAGGTTGCAAAACATACTTTTCATGTGATTTTTACCACAATTTTTACCCAAAAATGTCATTATTACAGAGGATATAACTTCCTTAAGGATCCTCCGCAGTAAATTTTAATCTTCTTCGTTACGTAGCTGTGGGTTTGCCCATATACTGTGGACATAAATGCATGCTGTGACACTAAGGACGAACCTTCTCTATGCTTTTATAAAAAAATCCATCTCTGCCGGCATTTCAAATGATGAAACTCACACACCTCAATAATTGTTTCAAAACTACCGCCAAAGAAAGAATAGTTTAAGGTCACGCAAGCGTAGAAAATCCTTTATTCCATACAATGATTGCCTCGTAACATCATAAATAAACGATAGATATCGACTATTTAGTAGAAGTAAGAACAGGACACATCAATACTGCATAACATTACTTTGTGCTGAACGGTTAGTAATTTTACAGATTTTCAAAATAGGTTGCTTTGTCAAAGCTTGAAATTCACCATTTTTACGCAATCTTCTCTAACTTCTACTAGAAACGTCCAAATTGTAAAATTTAAAAAATCTGAGAAAGCTAAATATATGTAGAACTTAAAATGCAAAACAGCATGGCCAATAGAAATGCTGTTCATACCTAAAAAATTCTATCTTTCTCGGTATAAATCATTCTGGGACACCCTGTATTTAGTATGTAAGTTCGATTTCTCTACAGACATTTGTCTTGCACTCCTATCGTGTCTCGT
Organism: Amphiura filiformis; assembly: GCF_039555335.1. Lineage (NCBI taxonomy): Eukaryota > Metazoa > Echinodermata > Ophiuroidea > Amphilepidida > Amphiuridae > Amphiura > Amphiura filiformis. The sequence goes on along the minus strand of NC_092639.1, from coordinate 55,648,850 downwards.
CTGTCTCTTCAGTCATTTGTCTTGCACTCCTGTCGTGTCTCGTCTGTCTCTTCAGTCATTTGTCTTGCACTCCTATCGTGTCTCGTCTGTCTCTTCAGTCATTTGTCTTGCACTCCTATCGTGTCTCGTCAGTCTCTTCAGTCATTTGTCTTGTACTCCTGTCGTGTCTCGCCTGTCTCTTCAGTCATTTGTCTCGTACTCATATCGTGTGTCGTCTATCTCTTCAGTCATTTGTCTTGCACCCCTATCGTGTCTCGTCTGTTTCTTCAGTCATTTGTCCTGCACTCCTATCGTGTCTCGTCTGTTTCTTCAGTCATTTGTCCTGCACTCCTATCGTGTCTCGTCTGTCTCATCAGTCATTTGTCTTACATTCCTGTCGTGTCTCGTCTGTCTCGTCAGTCATTTGTCTTGCATTTATGTTGTGTCTCGTCTGTCTCTTCAAACATTTGTCTTGCACTCCTATCGTGTCTCGTCTGTCTCTTCAGTCATTTGTCTCACATTCCTGTTGCGTCTCGTCTGTCTCGTCAGTCATTTGTCTTGCATTTATGTTGTGTCTCGTCTGTCTCTTCATACATTTGTCTTGCACTCCTATCGTGTCTCGTCTGTCTCTTCAGTCATTTGTCTTACATTCCTGTCGTGTCTCGTCTGTCTCGTCAGTCATTTGTCTTGCATTTATGTTGCGTCTCGTCTGTCTCTTCAGTCATTTGTCCTGCACTCCTATCGTGTGTCGTATGTTTCTTCAGTCATTTGTCTTGCACTCCTGTCGTGTCTCGTCTGTCTCTTCAGTCATTTGCCTTGCACTCTTATCATGTCTCGTCTGTCTCTTCAAACATTTGTCTTGCACTCCTATCGTGTCTTGTCTTCTTCGTTTGTAGCTTGTCACTATTATATATATATATATTTATATATATATATATATATATGGGTTGCCAGTTATTTCGAGCTTTGCTCCTTTTGGATTTCCCGCCATGTAATTACTTTTTTTTCATTCTTGTACTAAGCATTGTGAACCTAATGAAACTTGAAATGAAACTTGTATTGGAATAGGTAACTTATTAAGGGGATGTTACTTTTAAAAATCAATATAACTATTATAATTATATATTATAATTAGAGAGGGCGGGCTAATTATAATAAAAATTACATTGGCCGTGAGACATTTTCGAGAGAATAAAATCATTACATGTTCAATTCGCCGGTAGATCCGCCATGAGCTGTAGTGGCGTGTGGTGGTGAGCTATACGACATGTAATCGTTAGTGCACGCTGGTTCGAATCCGAACGGTTCTGATTTTTTCTCTCCTTTATTATAATGCCAGTTTGTCTGAGCCCCGTTTCTTTAATAATTATATATTGTGTATGTTAGCGCTGGGTATTAATAATTACAATCAACACATCCTCTTTGTTCGTTTGATTCGTGAGCTAGAATCCAATCACACATTTTCGTCCAAGAGCTCTCAAGCAAGTCGTGACTTATCTCCGCACAGTCTTTGATTACACTACACGGTTGAGTGTATAGCAATGTAAGAGCTGTGGAAAAAAAAGCTGAAAAATGGGCCTCTTTGAGTGTTTTTTGTCCCTTCATCCAATTTTTGGGGCGCCCTCTACGGAGACGCCACCATATAGGCATGGCTTTGTGAAAAGATTCTAATTTCACTCTTGCTAGATTGACTTCGCAATTGTTTTGCTAAAATTATGCCCAGCTCAGAAATAAAACCACAATTTGCTTGGATTTTATTTTATTATTGTTTTCTGATATGCACGGGATAAAATGGTGAGCGTATATTCTTTGTTTAAAATACAAAATTAGGATTTATAAAAACACCAAATAAATCCTGACCTTTGTATGCGTTCAACCAGTTTACCGTGTGCCTTAGAACCCGATACACGGTGACATTTGACCATACACTAGGATCCACAACATGCTCATCTATCATGGGAACAGTTCTTAAACCCTAATACAATTTTGTACATTCATCCTTTGAAAATTTGGGTACACAAACTCATACTCTGCAACTTGAGGTCAAATTTTGCACTATGATTATGTAATTGAGGTTATTGGACTATGCCATTGGGATGAGACTCTTGTGGTTCATAGTGATAAGGTCAATTAACGAGGCCTCTTAAACTGATGGCTCTTGTTTGTTAATTACCATAGAATCTATATAGCGGTTATTGCCAAAGTTGCAATATGGTGGCACAATTGGGCGGCAAACTGTAGGCCTATGCAAACAACACGGCATACTAATTATACATGTTCTACATTGTTGTTGTATTTTAAAACACTGAAGACCAAAATTGACGTTAATGCCATGATTGGATCATGGAGGTAGTACTAGCTACTACCTCCATGATTGGATTAAGTAAATAACTAAATCCTGTTATATACCCAGCAATGTTTGCTTATCTTAATAATTGTAAGAAACTGTAGTGTACTAAATGGTACAAGACAGAAAAGGCAAACATACAGAAATTTAGAGTCTTAAATTAGAGAGTTGACAGGAAGTTGTAAGAGTTAAATTGTTATGGATATGATTGGTGTAAGCGCGAAAATGTTGAATGTCAGATCAAAGTCATCCGAGGTGAATTAAGTAATGTCAATCACAAATTGTTACAGGTCATTTGAGGTGGACTAAGTTTATATTTGGATTATCAGAACACCTACCCCAATCAAACCCATTTCTCTTGCATTTGATCATCTTCTACTCTTCCCTAGAAAAATCATTATAATACCAAATCTACACACCATGGAATTCACCATATCACGTCCAAGCTCACATTGGGCGCCCCATTCCTTTTTTAAAGGAATTTTTATTTATATCAAACGAAAGCTAACACTTCCCCCTAAAAACACTTTTCGTCACTAGGTCGGTCACCAGATAACGCATTTCAATTTTATAGCGAGGCGAATGTGGAAAATGTGTTGAAAACTATACCTATCCAAGCACAAAATGAAATAGCATACTTATATTGTCCATATACTAGTGTCACTAGAATTAGCAATGGCCAATTCTCTTTAAATTGCAAATCTTGTGCAAAAAATAACTATTTTCGCCTGTTTTGTCATAAATTGTTTCGCTTGCCCAAGATCGCAATAGTCATGATAGTAGGAGAAAGCTATACACCAATCCGAGAAGCGTTTACTGTATTTGGCCCTCTATTGACGGCAACACAGATGTACCAGAGCGGGAGATTTAATTCGTAATTCAATACTCATGATTGTGTATTGAATATCACTGTTGTGTACAATTCCCGGGTACAATTCTGTAGAGCACACAATAAATAATGGATAGAACCCCCGACCTCGGGACACCGCAGTTTTACATCGGGGACACCGCAGTAATGGCGAAGTCGGATAGGTGTATAGTCGCCTGGTCCGCAGCCGACTGATGACAATGATGTCATACGGTTGTAAATTCAATGAACTATAACTTTGCTAAAGAACGCCTACAAATTGATATGAGTGACGTAGATTTCTTTCTGACATGGGAGGGATGGGGTTGGAAATTTTTTTTGAACTATAGTGAATCCAGCACCAGCGCGACAAATGTTGGGATATTGAAGCTAAAGTGGTTGCTTCAATAGTTTAGGAGTTATCTGGTCGAATAGATCAAATGTCAAAACTCTCATACACAGAGATCAAAATTTAAAAATGGTCCAATTTCATCAAAACTGGTGTCAAATTACTCCCCTTAACATAAGAAAGCTCAAACATATACTTAATTCACAATTTTGGTGCAATTTGTATTGTCATGTCCCCCTTCAGAGTTAATGCAGCCAACGCCCTTAGGAGGGTCAACACTTTTAAGGCCTCCCATTTTGCATCAGACCCCCCTAACAAGTATTTGTGAACGGTCACAAATTTTAAGGGATAGCACATTTTGCCTCTTTATGGCTCGGATGTTTTCAAAAGACGATTTCGAAGTTGGTGCAGTAATATATAATATAATTTACTCCGTCGCAAACTGATTAAGTTAACTTTACAATAATTATTATAACGTGCGTTTATAGATTAATACATTTTTGTGCACATAGCTTAATGATTTCCAAGACGATTTCTGTTGGCGCAGTAACATTATGCATAATAAAGTTTACTTTTGCAATATAATAACGTATATTGATAGAGTAATATGCATTTAGCGTAGGTAGTACATGGTTGAAGTACATTTTGAGTTAGCATTTTGTCTTGCTACATTAGTGGAACCAATGTTGAAGCATGTTATTGAGATACCGTAAAAGCTCGTCTACAAGCATAATATAGTGCTTTTCGTGAAAGCTAAATTAACCCTCCATCCACAAAATTATAACATTTTGGACTTTGAGCAAAAAAATGACCGCTACAAGCAGATACAAACAAGTATTATTGTTAGACCCATCTATTGTATTGGCATTTCTACGGCTGCTTCGTATTAATAATTTAGCTTTCATCAAAAACACTCTATATGCTCATAGACGAGGTTTTACCGTATACAATTTATTCATTTCTGGCCAAGTCAGACGTGAGATTATTGTGTGGTGGAATTGAAACAATATATAAAAACAGCGGAATAACGAAATTTACTCAACTCCAGCGGGAATAACGCGCAAAAAGCAGGCGAATTTATTAATGCTCGTGAGGGCTTTCAGATAAACTTTTAGATTAAGATGGTCTTTATTATAACGTACGTTTATAGCTTGATACATGTATTCATAATATACATTTCATCTTGTCAAAACCAAAAGTTATTTAGTGACCTGACAGTTTCGACCATCTTGGGCGATGGCCATCTTCAGAGTGATGTTTTTCTCTCAAACTTCTGTTTACCAACAGAGGAAATGCGTGCTATTCAAGATCTCAAGAAGGATGAATCTATACTCGTTCAACCAGCAGACAAAGGTAAAGCTACGGTGCTTATGGATACAGCTGAATATGAGGACAAAATTCATGCAATGTTATCGGATGAGCGTACAGATGAACTGTTGCCATCTGATCCCACTCAACGCTACAAAAGAGACTTGGTAGCCATACTTAGTAAGTTGAAAATAGACAAATATCAATATGATCTTCTGTTACCTACGGCGGAGAACATACCGCGAATCTATAACACGCCAAAACTACACAAACCCGGTAATAAAGTGAGACCGATAGTAGACTATACAGGGACCATAGGCTATCAAACATCGAGAGCCTTAGCGGACATTCGGTCGCCTTTGGTGGGAGGAACTGAACACCATGTCACCAATTTCAAGGATTTAGCAGAAAGTCTAGCAGAAGTCATGATAGAGGTAGGAGAAATCTTTAACTCGCATGACGTCGTCTCCCTTTTAAAAAAACGCCAATCGACGAATCGCTTAATGTTATCGCGGAAAAATATACAAGCGGCGATTTGCGTAAAAAAACCTTGGTTTTAATGCTAATTATTGCATTTTCTAGGGAAGTCTGATTATCTTTATAAAATAGCCGAGTGGGCGGGTTTTCGCTGAAATATTTTGTTTGTAAAGACTGAAGCTTCCTATGTATAAAGGAATATATGAATATTAACTACATAACATGTAGAACGATTCGTGATACCCAATTGTGGCACAGTTGGTGTTGTTTAGTAGGGGAGAATTTTATTTCTATTTTATATACGTCAAAATATTTTTTTAAATTTAGTGAAAATAATTAGCTCAAAAAATGATGAAAAATCTATGTAATTTTTACTTAAAACTCCGATAAAGATTACTGTATCGTTTTTATGGTAACCTAATCTTCCATTTTCTAAAAACATCTTAGTATGCGAAAATCTTGAATAAACTGGGGGAAACCCCGGGGATACATGGAACGGACCGATAAACCATGCACGATGCAGTCAAGATCGATATTATGTATTGTTGTATTTCTATTCTATACCCGAGAAATGTTGCAGTTGCCTCTAGCCTATATGTTTAAAATTCAATCTGGCTACCAACAAATCATGCGGTCCAATGGATTAGCGCGCTGGACTTGGGGATTCTGTATGTAGCTGCGGCGTGGGTGCGAGGCCCACCTCTGCCAAACTGAAATTCACTTTATTTAAATTTCATATTTGGGAAATGGGATTGGGTGAATTTAGGTATGGCGAAAGGAGGAGTGACCCAACAAAATCATGCGATTAATTGGAAAGATGCCCAAGTACTTGAGAAGGAATGTAATTCGGGAGCCCACCGTATCAGAGAAGCCATCTGGATAAGGAAGAGAGCACCGAACACAATGAACAGAGACGAGGGGTCCATTATCTTAGTCACGTATACGACCCACGTCTGGGCGCTGGTGCGCCCTCTGTTGGTAAACAGAAGAAGAAGAAAAAAATATCACTCTGAAGATGGCCATCTCCCAAGATGGTCGAAACTGTCAGGTCAGTAAATACCAAGATGAAATGTATATTATGAGTTTCTACAAACCTAATGAACCTCTTCAAGAATTGATACATCCGCATAGGTTAATGATTTTAAAGACGATTTCGAAGTCGGTGCAGTAATATTTAATATAATTTACTCAGTCGCAAACTGATATAACGTACGTTTATAGGTTAAGACATTTATGTGCACGTAGTATAATGATTTCAAAGACGATTACAAAGTTGGTGGAGTAACATTATGCATTTAGTTTACTTTTGCAATATTATAACGTATATTTATAGAGTAATATATGTGTATTTGCGTAGTTAGTACATGGTTTCTTGAAGTACATTTTAGCATTTGTCTTTAGTGAAACCAATGTTTTTGGCATCCTTACACCTCAAATTATAAAATAGGATCGGTTCAATTTATCGCTATGTTTATTTGTCTTATCATGCTGTAATATATCTTAAATTGCTCCTCTAATCGCTGGGAAAGTAACACACACTACGGTGCTTAGTTCCGTAGTTCAGTTCAGTAGGTCAAATGTCAAATATCTCGCACAGGGGATTACTTCAATCGTACACTGTATCAAATTACCCCTCCCGGCAAACAAAATAGGAACATGTTTTGTTTGAGAAATGTATAACCTCAGAATCTCTGCTCAGAATCTGTAGATATTAAGGGTCAAAGGTTACACTTGTACACATTCCAATTGGACTTTGGCTGCATTAATTGCGAAGGAGGACATGACAATAAAAACTGCACCAATGTTGTGAATTACGGTAGGTGTAATTATATTTGATATTGCTAATGTTTATGGGAGCGATTTGAGACCAGTTTCGAAAAAATAGGAATATGTTTAAACTTTGACCTCTGTGTATGAAATTTTTTGACATTTGGCCTATTCAATTTTATTCATAACCCCTGAACAATATGATAATTGACTTTGTTTTATTTAAAGCGATGAGAGGAGCAATTTGAGACACGTTACAACGTGATGGGGCCATTATAAAGTTTTGGCCCCATTTTAACCTTCGACTCATCCCAAATGCATAAAATCATACAGTAAATGATTTGACGATTTCGAAGTTGGTGCAGAAACATAATTATTTGTGCTATTTTTTAATCTATTCTAAAATTAATTAATTAATTAATTAATATTTATCAGATTATTAAGTCCATTCATAATATAATTTACTCCGTCAAAACCACGTGGGTTAGATTAATTTCATTTGTTATGTTTAAGAGACCAAGTTGATGTACAATGATAGTTTATCCCATCCACAGGTGACGAGCCTTTTCATTGAATCCAAAGGAGAGAAATATATAGACTCCTTGAAGTGAAGAAAACACAATAGCAATCCACCAGATGGCTTCAACATCTGCAGCACTTGCAAACAACATCACAACCCAACAAAGCCCCAGAACTGATGAAACCTGGATCAAAATGGTGAGACAAAAGACAAAAATATTTACTTTTATGTATTAAAATATGAACTCACATTCATGACAACTTCCAGGCTATGCTTAAAGCGCTGCACGCTACCCTTTGCTTAGGGTGGTACTGCTCTTACTGCATAATTCGGTGAAAAGCTGTTTGTACTTTTCTCCATATCTTGGCAGGGCTGTCGCCATGGGGGTGTGGGGATGCGACTCCACCCTGGCGATCCCTAAAAAAGGTAAAAGAGAGAAAGGAAGAGAGAAAGAAAGGGAGAAGGAGGGGAGAGGGAGGGAGAGAGAAAGAGGGAAAGAGAGGGAGAGGGATTGGGAGATGGAGAGGAGAGGTGGAAGGAGGCGAGGGCACGTACATTGCATGAGAGTGAGGGGAAAAATCATAAGTTCGTAATATAGTCCCCTGGGCATTGTGTCGGTATATTGGGCTTACAATGATGTTGGCCAGGCGCGTTGAGGTGATGCAGACAAAGAAGTAATGATTTTCCAAGATCGACAAAATATGAGCACATCCCATCACCTCCCCACACCCGCGCGGCCACGCCCATCATCATAGGCGTAGATCTCGGGAGGATGGAGGATAAAGCCTTCCAATATTTTGCGAGGGGGATAGTCCATAAAATTATCCCCTCCCCCTGTATGTGGGTTTCTGACCAAATTAACCTCTTATTTGGCCATTTTAGCCACAAAAGTGTCAATTCCACTTATGCTCCATATTTGACCAGTTTAGCTTCAATATGGAAAACCTAAACCTATTCTGTCGCCAAAAGGTGGTGCTGGATCCACTATACTTCAAGATTTTTTTCCAACCCCAATGTCAAAAAGAAATGTACGCCACTGTTTATCAGCACCAATTGATATTAGCCATAGGGCAGGGTAGCAAGTCACTCCCTCCCCTGCTCAGTCGACAGATATGTTGTGACAAAATTTACGATTTGCATCTTCCTTGTGGTGTATTTTTAGACACAAGTTTAACTCTGTTTTTGCCCATTTAGTGTCAAATTTCCACCCGCTACGCCCGCATCTATCTCGGTAAAGCTATTCTATTCAATATGGAAAACTTTTTCTCGCGTTTCTCTTGCATTTATAACATAACTTATTCTGTCGCCAAAAGGTGCTTGATTCACTATGCTTCAAAGAATCTTTTTCCAACCCCATGCCTCTCAATGTCAAAAAGAAATATACGCCACTGTTCATCAGCACCAATTGATAGATACGGCACGATTTAGGGTGTAAAAAAAATCGAATCTTTTTTTTCTACAGCCTCACATTTCTATACAACTAAAAGACTGTTGCCTCACAAAACAATCAATAAAAAAGCAGAAAATATATTAAATACATCAATGTAATTATGCAGCATTGGAAATGGTTGCGACATTGTAACCAGTATTATACAGGGTGTAACAATAAAATTTGTACAATTTTGAAAATAGAATGACACAAGTCGTCGGCTGTATTCCATAGTGGCGTATAGTGATTTTTGGTCATATTTTTGAAAATTGGCACATATGTTTTTAATGATGTTCTCTTTCATTTTTTCTAAGTCTCATCAATCATAATTAGCTAATTAATTAGTAATTAATTAATTAAATGTGGCGTATAGTTACAAAGTGACATTTTTGTATTCCATAGTGGCGTATCGACCATACGCCACTTTTTATACACATTTTATAATTATGAAATATCGGCAAAATGAAAAACATCGTATGTCATAGTGGCGTACGCGTATCGGACCTATACGCCACTATGGAATACGAACGACGAAATGTAACGCCATAGGGATTACACGGCGACCGAGGTGGCGTACGGTTAACGTAAGGTTAGGGTATTGCGTTTTGTTCGTTTTCCATAGTGACGTATAGTTTTATTGTCAGTTTGCCAGCAATAGTATGTATTTATTTCTTTTGAAAAATATATAACAATAAAATCTATTTAGTTTACTACAGAAATTTCACATCATTTACAAAATATAATGAATGTCTGATTTACACAACTCGATTTTAAATTGGCATTTCTTCAAACCCGATTTTCTCGAAAAGTTGTTTATTCGCGGCGCCCCACTATACGCCACTATGGAATACGGACGACGAAGTGTGCCGCTTATATTTTGGTTTGATATTTATATATCTGTCAAGATAATTTTTGTAGCCATCAGATAAGCTTTGTTCCAATAAAATCGGTGGCTTACAAGTGAAGATATGGCCAATTATGTAACCTAGTCTTAAAACCGCTTGGGCCACTTTTGTCTAAGTGTTACAAAAGTGACTGAATAGAGTTGAACCATGGACCAGTTGGACAGTGCTCTTGTGATAGGTAGTTTTAAACAATGGGGTTTTCGAATTGGTAGAAATGATTACATAATTGAGTTTTCGGAAATCACAACTAAGCACTGACATAACGACCTCATTTACTAGAAATCGTGGGTGCAGCTCAACAACTTCAACACCAATTCACGTTGGAAGAGCGTATTTTATCCCTTTTTATGGTTGTGACATTCGGTAACACATGGAGTCAACCAGAAACCATAAGATTGTTTACGGCTCATTTTCTAAACTCACGCCTCCCATCAAGGCATACAATTACATATAACTGTGAGAAGTATGTAGCATTTGTTAACAGAAATACTGGCAATAGTGGTCGCCCTAGAAAAGCTACAAGCCCAGCTGAACAAAGTTCAAAATTTTATTGTTTTGGATGCAAAACTGTTCTCAGTTTTACCAATGATAAATTATCTCAGGGTTATGAGAAATTACTTTATTTATAAGATTAATTGAAAGAACTTTCATGACTTCATTTATAGATTTTAAAGAAGTATCATAATTATAGTTTATGTTAAATATACATGTAAGTACAACACTACTTATAATTCTTTTGTGTCAGTTCTTTAATGTTTAATGCATGATTTAGCATATATACGCGGTTCAAACTTGATATGCGCAAACATTGCAAAAGTGGCCCAACACGTTTTCTAGACAATTTAATTAATCGGACATAACTTTTGAACCCAAACTAGTAAAGAACTCAACTAAACGTCTTCTTTTAGCCAAGATATTACTGATTGTATTGCATATAACATTTGTGCCATAACTCTTTTAGTTTTTTCCTGAGAAGTCAAAATGCAATTGTATAACTTTTATTGTTACACCCTGTAAATCATAACAAAGACTGGAGGGAAATATAGTCCAGTTTCGATAAGCAAAAAGGTTTTAATGCCCAACCTAAATACATAGACCACTCACAAAATAATAGAAAACATAACATTAAGATTTTTTTCTTTTTCCTAAAAACGATCGCCTCACAATACAATATAAAATAAAAGATAGCCACTCACAAAGTAATAGAAAACATAACATTTAGATTTTGTTTCTCTCTCCTAAAATTGACTGCCTCACAAAACAATATAAAACAAAGAAAACTATTCACAAAATAATAGAAAACATAACATTAAGATTTTTTCTTTCCTAAAACGATCGCCTCACAAAACAATATAAAACAAAAGATATCCACTCACAAAATATTAGAAAACATAACAAATAGTGGTTTTTTACTCTTTCCTAAAAATTAGTGATCGCTTCACAAAACAATATAAAACAAAAGAAATCCAATCACAAATAATACAAAACATAATATAGTGGGGTTTTTTTTATCTCTCTTGCAAATGATCGCCTCACAAAACAATATACAAGAAAAGAAATCCAATCACAAAATAATAGAAAACATAACATAGTAGTTTTTTGTATCTCTCTGCAAATGATCGCATCACAAAACAATATGAAACAAAAGAAATCAAATCACAAAATAATACAAAACATAAAACAGTGGTTTTTTTTTGTCTCTCCTGCAAATGATCGCCTCACAAAACAATATAAAACAAAAGAAATCCAATCACAAAATAATACAAAACATAACATAGTGGGGTTTTTTACCTCTCCTGCAAATGATCGCCTCACAAAACAATATAAAACAAATGAAATCCAATCACAAAATAATACAAAACTTAACATAGTGGGTTTTTTTACCTCTTCTGCAAATGATCGCCTCACAAAACAATATAAAACAAAAGAAATCCAATCACAAAATAATACAAAACATAACAGTGGTTTTTTTTAAATCTCTCCTGCAAATGATCGCATCACAAAACAATATAAAACAAAAGAAATCCAATCACAAAATAATAAAAAACATAACATAGTGTTTTTATCTCTCCTGCAAATGATCGGATTTCTTTTCTTTTATATTGTTTTGTGAGGCGATCATTTGCAGGAGAGATAAGAAAAAACCACCATGTTATGTTTTGTTTTATTTTGTGATTGGATTTCTTTTGTTTTATATTGTTTTGTAAGGCGATCGTTTGCAGAAGAGGTAAAAACCCACTATGTTATGTTTTGTATTATTTGCAAGAAAAATAAAAAACCCACTATTTTATGTTTTGTATCATATTGTTTTGTATCACAAAATAATACAAAACATAACATATTGTTATTTTTATCTCTCCTGCAAGTGATCGCCTCACAAAACAATATAAAACAAAAGAAATCCAATCACAAAATAATAGAAAACATAAAATAGTGTTTTTTTATCTCTCCTGCAAATGATCGCCTCACAAAACAAGATAAAACAAAACAAATCAAATCACAAAATAATACAAAATATAACATAGTGGTTTTTTTTTAATCTCTCCTACAAGTGATCGCCTCACAAAACAATATAAAACAAAGGAAATCCAATCACAAAATAATACAAAACATAACATAGTGGGTTTTTTACCTCTTCTGCAAATGATTGCCTCACAAAACAATATAAAACAAAAGAAATCCAATCACAAAATAATACAAAACATAACAGTGGTTTTTTATCTCTCCTGCAAATGATCGCATCACAAAACAATATAAAACAAAAGAAATCCAATCACAAAATAATAAAAAACATAACATAGTGTTGTTATCTCTCCTGCAAATGATCGGATTTCTTTTCTTTTATATTGTTTCGTGAGGCGATCATTTGCAGGAGAGATAAGATAAAAATTCCCTTTAAAAGGGAAAGCCAGCCTCAATGTAGAAGAGGTCTTGTAATTAGTTTTGGTCAATGTGAAAGGCATTTTAGGATCACGCTTACATCTACATGACAGTCCACCAAACCATCAACGATGAGAACATGCACACTGAAACAGCAGAAAACATTAATTCCTAATCTCATGTCAACTCTTTTAATTCATTACATGTACTCCAAATTGTTCTGGTCTGTTTGTTTTGTTGTTGTTGTTGTTGTTGTTGTCGTTGGGTTTTTTGTCTTTTCAGCTTTTTACCCACGATATCTCAATTTCCAATTTTGTAATACCAGAACTTACGAACTCAATATCTTCGCTTAGGAATGTCCGATTTCACTGCTTTCGATATATACACTGCCGGTTTGAGTTAACTTACATGTACATTTTATTTTAAAATAACTTTATTAATTCGCAATGTATAGTTTAAGCCTACTATATTATAATAGATAGTGGCCAGCACATTTATAAAGGACTGGTTACTCACTACAATCTTCACTCTTAAACTGTGTTTTTCTGAATGTGCTGATCATGTTGATTGCTAGTCGGAAACTCCTGCGAAGCTATGGACATGGCATCTTACATACTCCATTCTATAACAGTCTGCCTAGTGCCTTGTGTGTTTTCTCTTCAATCATTTTGTTGAATGTAATTTTATGAATCAAATAGTTATGTGTCATTTTATTTATAATAAAGAAGTTATTAAATTAATAAAGTAAGACAATTTATTTATCTATAAGTGCATGTCAAATGGGGTACATTGTTCAATACTATATGCATAAATTATGCCCATATTATAGCTAGGCCCTAAAAACTTTATTTTGCATCGGATTTTTCCGTTGAAAAGACAAAACTGATGTTTATGATAGCAACCATTTCATCAATAACATTTTGAGTCATTTTTATCCATAAAACGACACAGGATATGATGGATAACTACTTTCACATCAATATGGTCCATATGATCACAGATTGTTGAGAATCTGTGATATGATCCGGGGATATGATGAAGATTTTGATTCTATAGATCTGTTATCAACATGATATCACGCTGTTCAGTGGTCAAGGAGTAAGGACCCCGGTCAAGGACACTGATATGACATCATAGGTGATGTCAGATTTTCTTCTGCTGACCATATGATGCTATATATATTAACTATTATTGTTACATTTAGGCCTTTAAACTTTTAAAGTCATAATTAATTAGTTCAAACATAACTTTGGTAATACTCACTCGTTTTCGTTCGTTGAAACGGCAAAACATACTTACTTTTCCTAACAAATCGAATTAAAATATTTAAAAAAAATTTAACCACAAAAAGTAAAAAAAAATCATTCCAATACCACTAAAATATAATCTCTTGAGTAAACTGACCCCAAACCTGAAACAGGTACCAGCCCCTGAATGGGCTGGCGAAAAAAAACACTATGTTATGTTTTGCTTTATTTTGTAATCACAAAATAATACAAAACATAACATATTGTTATTTTTATCTCTCCTGCAAGTGATCGCCTCACAAAACAATATAAAACAAAAGAAATCCAATCACAAAATAATACAAAACATAACATAGTGGGTTTTTATCTCTCCTGCAAATGATCGCCTCACAAAACAATATAAAACAAAAGAAATCCAATCACAAAATAATAGAAAACATAACATAGTGGTTTTTTTTGTATCTCTCCTGCAAATGGTCGCATCACAAAACAAGATAAAACAAAACAAATCAAATCACAAAATAATACAAAATATAACATAGTGGTTTTTTTTTATCTCTCCTACAAGTGATCGCCTCACAAAACAATATAAAACAAAGGAAATCCAATCACAAAATAGTACAAAACATAACATAGTGTGTTTTTTTACCTCTTCTGCAAATGATCGCCTCACAAAACAATATAAAACAAAAGAAATCCAATCACAAAATAATACAAAACATAACAGTGGTATTTTTTTAATATCTCCTGCAAATGATCGCATCACAAAACAATATAAAACAAAAGAAATCCAATCACAAAATAATAAAAAACATAACATAGTGTTGTTATCTCTCCTGCAAATGATCGGATTTCTTTTTTTATATTGTTTTGTGAGGCGATAATTTGCAGGAGAGATAAAAAACCACTATGTTATGTTTTGCTATTATTTTGTAATCACAAAATAATACAAAACATAACATATTGTTATTTTTATCTCTCCTGCAAGTGATCGCCTCACAAAACAATATAAAACAAAAGAAATCCAATCACAAAATAATACAAAACATAACATAGTGGGTTTTTTTTTATCTCTCCTGCAAATGATCGCCTCACAAAACAATATAAAACAAAAGAAATCCAATCACAAAATAACAGAAAACATAACATAGTGGTTTTTTTGTATCTCTCCTGCAAATGGTCGCATCACAAAACAATATAAAACAAAAGAAATCAAATCACAAAATAATACAAAACATAACATAGTGGGTTTTTTTATCTCTCCTGCAAATGATCGCCTCACAAAACAATATAAAACAAAAGAAATCCAATCACAAAATAATAGAAAACATAACATAGTGGTTTTTTGTATCTCTCCTGCAAATGGTCGCATCACAAAACAATATGAAACAAAAGAAATCCAATCACAAAATAATAGAATACATAAAAATGTGGAGAGACTGTAGAGGGCGGTAATGTGAGTGCGGCACAAAATCCGCACACAGAAATTACACCCTAAATCGTGCCATAGCTGCCAATTGATATTAGCCATAGGGCAGGGTAGTCACTCCCGTCCCCTGCTCAGTCGACAGATGTTGTGAAAAAATGTATGATTTGCATCTTCCTTTTGGTCTATTTAAGACACAAATTTAACCCAGTTTGGTGTATTTAGTACTTAAATACCGCGCATTATCTCGGTAAAGCCATTCTATGAGTATATCTACGAGACGTGCCCTTGGATATTCCTTTTTGTTTGATCTTGAACTTGAATAATGTATCTCAAAAACGAGATTTATATTCCATCCTTTCTATAATGTAAATCATAAATAATATGGTAATCAATCCTGTTACATCACTTCTTCTACTTCAAATGTCGAAAGACGAGTAAACGGGAATCATTTTCGTGGATTGTTTAACTTTGTGTATTAAAAACTTGTTGCCACAATTATGAGAAGCTATAAGATGTGATATGGAATTAAGTCTTGAGATTACTTCTTACCTTGCCAAACAGTACAAACTCTCTCCATTCATTTTCATTTTTTGACTTCTGTTGCATTACGTTTGATCGCTGTCTGGCTTTACGAAGCTGAATTAGTGTAAAGGTGACCATTATGATATTGGTAACTAGGCAGAGACATACTGGTATTCCAAATGCAAGCAGATTCACATTACCTACACGAAGCCAGCATGTAGTGTTGTCGTAGACCTGGACGGCCAAACTTGGTGGCAGACATTCGCAGAAATGTAGGATTACCGACAGTGCGACAATAAGCAGTGGTAGTCCCCAACCTAGCAGCTGCTGCAAGAGGCGAGACGTTAAACCCACGTCAGATGTATCCGTATAATTCAATGCAAACTTGTGGAGCAGAATCGCACCTAAGATGGTTGTCCACATGAACGTAGCCAGCCAATAGTAATGAGTTATAGCGCCAAATATAACGCAGTGTGTGTCCGATAGGGGTACAGTTTTTGAAAACACTGTAAATACTTGAGCCTTAAAAAGCGCAACGACAAGTGATATGATTCCGTATCCAAACATATTATTTCGAAGTTGCTTGAATCGCGTGTACGTAACAAGAGTTCCCAGAGACCCACAAAGCGAGAAACAAGTGGTAACCAAATTAACAATATCAAGTGGCTTCAAGAAAAGCGAATATGGCGTTTTCTTTTTGACCTCATCTGGTATTGAATCAATGCAAACTTGTGCCTTTCCATCAGGTAACTGCAAGAAGTCACCTTTCCTAATGTCCTGCTTCCTGTAGACCAAAACTGTCTTGTTAATGTCAACAATATATTCGTGTTTCTCCAGTGTAATGAAAACGCATTCAAGAAAGTTACGCACTTCTTTGCCACATACAAGCATCATCTTATTTGGCTGAAACAGATCACGAGTCTCTAGTCCGAAGCTTTCGTAGTAGATAATTGATTTTGAAACTATGTATATATCTTTGGTAACGTGATATAGCACATTTTGTCGTTGTGTAGTTGAGCTATCCCAAAATTCAAACGGAGTCCCTGAATACCAGCTATCTCTGCATGCATGTGTCGCATTAATGGAGCGTTTATCGCAAGATATGAATGCTTGTACTTCAGTAACACCGCAAAAGTACTTCTCTTGTTTAATGAACTCCGGTTGTATTTTTTCTTCAATCTTCTGCAGGAGCTCAAAACTGTATGTGTTACTAAATGTTAATACTGTCCACTTTATTCCAATGTCTTCAAACTCCATATGAGCGTAATCTAACATAATCTGTTTTCCGATATCTAAATTGGCTATTTTGTCTTTGACACAGGTACTGATGTAATTCAATGATTGACCTTTGAAGAAAATCATCATTTTTTGATTAATGCAATTCCAGTTGTTGGTAGTAGGTAAATTGGTATCGTTATTTAAAACACACTGTCCAAAATAAGACACAGAAAATCCAGGTCTACATGATACCTTGCGGCATAATTGCGTAGTCGGATCACGAAATTCACCCAATAGGCATGGGGTGTCTGGTGCTGGTGTTGTTGTTACTGCAGAGTAAGATCTGAATTTCCAACTGTTTGGAGATATGCCCATAGGAAAATAGCATTTTTCTTTTATGTAGTCCATTGGACGGTCTTCAAACTCTAATTCAAGCAAATCGTCGACAACGCATCGGCTACAATGATGATTTTTAAATATTCGGCAATCTTTGAAACCAACGTATAGCACACAAATGCATCGTAAAAGGAGATAGGATCTGCATGAGTTGACCAAGGATGAATTTGACAACGGGGTACAAGGATCAGCATAACACCACCGGATGCGATTGCCTACCACTGCGTCATTCTCTGAAATACGTAAAAATGTACCTCCAATGTTAAGTGATGATTCAAAACAATCCCGCGAGTCTAAAGGTATTTCATTCCAAGCGTGTATCATATTGAGTTCACGGTAATGACAAATAGCACAGAAAATGTTGCGAAAGTTGTAACCAAACTCGTCAAAAACAGGCATTCCGTCAGCCTGATTCACACATTGGAATATAATGAAAGATTCCTTCCATGACGATGGACAAGTTGAAACCAATTGCAGGCTGATACGAGGAGCATAAAGGTCCTGTGAAAGTAACCCATGATGTAATCCACGTTGTCTAAGAGCGAAGATAGAATGGCACTTGTATGATATGGGGTTAATCCAATGTTCTGATGTTATGTTTGCAGAAACTGCTGTAGGACAAACAGAGTTATAATCTACACAACAATCTCCCAATTGTAGGCATTCGATATCACATCGGCATGAATGGTGGTCATCATGGTTACATCGCCCATCACAACTCTCCGTGTACTCTCCAATAGTAGTCTGTATTCCAAATACATCATCACTTACACCTGAATCAAGAGAAACGATAAAGCAAATAATTTAAAAAAAATAAAGACGAGATTAACAATAATGGATCGATTAGAAGCGCAGGATCTAATTCCAATCTCGTGTCTCGGTTCATTGAAGGTCGCGGCGGCTTTAGACTTGTGTTCCGCAAGTCTCTTTTCCAACTTCCTGCCCGACTCTCTGATGTATGTGGCGTGACAATCTGAACATGTAATTTTGTAGACTGTTCCCGACTGTTTCAACTTATCTATCTTGTCTTTCGGGGAGACTAAGGTCTGACGTAATGTTTGATGTGGTTTAAATGCAATTGGAACACCTGGTGTGTTGGACGCTCTACGCAATTGTTCAGATGTGCTTTCATTGTAAGGCAAGGTGACAGTGAAAGCCCTACTCGCGGACTCGGACACAGTTTCCTGTGAGATGGATATATCTTTCTTTTCGCAAGCGCGTCCAATCTTTGTATCCACAACTACAGAACGCTGAATTAATGTACGATACCTCCTCTTCCTTATCCGAAAGATCCGTCACTATTTCACTTCTGTGAATCAGCGTTCTGACCACACTTTGTGTTCCAGAGGGTGGTACGACTCAAAACTCAGATATTGGTCAGTGTGCGTAGGTTTTCTGAAGATTTTAATCTTCACACTGCCGTTGCTAACCCGCACGATTAGAGTATCGAGGAAAGGAAGTTGCCCGTCTTTCTCTTCCTTCCTGGTAAATTGAATGTTCTTATCCTGCTTATTGATGTGATTCGTAAATTCTTCCACGCATGAGGTCTTTAGCACACAGAATGTATCGTCGACATATCGAAGAAAAAACCGCGGTGGCTTCGGTGACGTCATCAAGTGTGATATCCACTACATATGAGTCTGCAATTCTATGTATCTATTATATTTTAAATGAGTAATCTATACACTCAGAACGATGGTCACCTGTTCTTTTGTTATGCATAGTCGCGCTAAAAGTCGATCGACACATGTTAAAATCAGCACAATTCACCTTTTTGCTATGAAATTAATTTTCTCGGTCAAATATAAAGCAATATTTTTTTCCTTCAGAAATGTCAGTTAAAAACATAGTGCTTGGATATACATTTAAAAAAAAAATCCTGGTGTTGAAATCAGGCATAATATTGTGTCTTTTAGTGTGATATATTTTATTTTTATAATAAAAGTTCGCCCGCGATTTTTTTTCGGATTTCATTTATTAGCGCTTCAAACCTTTAAATATAGTTTGTTTAAGAAAGATATTACCCACCTCTGTAAGGCATAATGAGAGAACTACATTGGTAATGTTGGTATGGTATTTAACCAGATTTACCAACTGTACAACCGGGGAAACGAAAGTTAAGCGCCTAAGTGCCACCCTACTTGAGGTCATAGCGAAATACAGCAGGATGACAGTCGGTTGCCTCCATTATCTGATTATTACAATACTTACTTTTGCTGCGGTAGAAATGACTCTGGACTAAGCCAAAGTTTGAACAGTTTCCCGGCGCTACAGTAACATCGGCACGATCGGAGTATCTAGATCCACCCCGAAGCAGAATTGCTACATCTGTTACACTGGAGTTACTACAACCCGTTTCGCACACGTTCAACTCATGCTGATAATATGAAAAACGTTCTTGAAAGTTTGTTGCACACAACTTGAACCAATGAGTTGATTGAGTTTGAACTTCAACGGCAAATAAACCACCCGATTGGTTATTTATTGGTATTAGGCGTACCTGCCAGTCTGTCATTCTGACCAGATCATTTTCACCTTTATATAAAATGTAAAATTGGTTAGAATGAGCATTATTTGCAGGCAGGTGTCGGATTCTTTTTTAGCATAATTATAGGCTGTTTAAAAGTTTGATTATAACGCAGAAAAATGGGCCAACATAATGGTTTACATATATGTGATGCGATCAAGCAAAATCAGTCGGAACTCGGCAATAATAAATTTAAAAGTTTGATTATAACGCAGAAAAATGGGCCAACATAATGGTTTACATATGGTGTTCATACTGTAGTGAATTTGCCTAAACTGGTGGATTTAAGGAGGTTGAATTTGAGATTTGTGTGGGGCAAAATGTTTGAATTAATGGCAACATTCCTCTGTTATGATCCAATTCATTGGGGTGTGAGTGGATAATTCCTTCAACTTTAAACCCCAATAAGTGGTCGTCAGAACTGAAACACGGTTGTTTGATGGGATCATTTATTAATTTTTCAAACAAAACATCATGTTGAAGGAATTGACATTGGAATTTACTAAGTAACTTGACGTTCATGTAAAACCAAATTTTAGGCTTAAACAGCTAAAGGTGATATCATGCTAATGTATATAGATGCTTTTGAGTCATTCTCAAGTTTAATTTCCCCTCTTTTATAGCATTTTTATAGCTTTTTCGGATATAAAATGTATCTATTAATGACAAAATTGGTGGCGCTATTTAGTTACTGGAAATTACTCTTTCAATAATTCCTTTTATTGTTTGATAAAATATGTTTATAAAATTGCCTTTTTTGCCGTTTGGTCTGTTCAATTTGCTTGTTTTAATCTCGAGATATGTATAGTTAACAACGAAAGGGTAAAATCACAATTGTGCCAGTTTTATTAGGGAAGAGGGATGTACGTACATGTTAATCAATGATAGTTGATGTTAGTGCGTCTAATGCACTTCCCCTTCGGGGCTCGTGCATTAGACGCCCGGTTAGACGCATCAAAATCAGCCCGCGTGCATTATTTTGCGTAACTTCTTTCCCAAAAAGTAAGACGCGTTCATTAACCTATAAGGGTGCAATATTTGTTAGTCTTTTAACATGTCTTGAGTGACAAAGAAAACAGTATTTACCATAATAAAATCATTGACATGCACATGTATTTAATTTTACAGCAGAATGTATTTATCTTTTAATATGTTTTAAGTGGAAAAAGAGAGAGAATCATTGTACCTGGATCATGATAAAACAGTAAAAACAGTAAAAACAATTTTATATTGAATTAAAGTTTTAACTTCAACACTACACTATTTTTCGCTCACCTGGAACGTTTTCACTAGTCCGACTAGCGTCTTCAGCAGATTGTGATGCTGTGTTGATATCTTGTCTACAGTCGGGATATCTCTCACTGATGACGTCATATGATTGACAGAATGACGTCATAGGATGTTACGATGTAGCGCCGCCCCCCTGGGCATCAGCAAGTTATCCCAAATAGGATCTATTTCTAGTCCTTGGTCACGATTTAGTCTCGGTTTTTGAGTCCTTATTTGGATGGCTTCAAGAATTATCTTTTTGCTCCCGTTCGAGCACCTTAACGTTTTCCCAATCAATCTGGTGACCATTAGATCTCACTACATGTTCTCTGACCACTGATTTAGAGCTGCCGGCAGTAGACTTGTGTTCACTAAGCCTTTTCTCAAGTTTCCTGGCAGACTCGCCGATATAACTCGCATCACAATCAGCACAGTCAATTTGATACACAATCCCAGATTGTTTAACGGGTTCTGTCTTGTCTTTAGGGGCTACAAGTGCACTCCTCAGTGTATTTTGAGGTTTGAAGGTGGTTGAAACTCCCGCAGTCCTGAACGCTCTGCGTAGCTTCTCAGAAAGACCTTCTATGTAAGGTAAGGTGACAAAACCTTTGTTAGCTGTTTCTGTGTCACGGTTCTGAGAAGAACTGTCTTTTTCTTTGGGCTGACCACGAAAGAAAGTCCAGTCTTGGTAACCGCAGTCCTTCAGCTCTTCACATGAGCAATCTCCTCTGCTTTATCTGTCGGGTCTGTGACGACGGTTTCCGCACGGTGGAGTAGCGTTGTAACAACACTGAGATTGTGCTCCAGTGGATGATGAGAGGTAAAGTTCAAATATTGCTCTGTGTGAGTAGGTTTTCTATAAACCTTGACTTTAAGAGTTCCGTCCGGCTGGCGACAAACCAAAGTGTCAAGGAAAGGAAGTTTACCGTCTTCCTCTTCCTCCCGCGTAAATTTGATGTTAGGATCAATGTTATTGATATGATCGGTAAATTCCTCGATATGCACAGTTTTTATGACCACGAAGGTATCATCCACATATCTCTTCCAAACACGCGGCGGGTGGGGGGCAGATGTTAGTGCCTGGCTTTCGAACTATTCCATATAGGCGTCAGCGGAAAGCGGACTGCAAGAACTTCCCATGGCACATCCATAGCGCTGAAGATAAAAAGTATCACGAAATACGCAATACGAGGTGTCAAGACAGAAGCTCAGACAGTCAAGCACTTGCTCAGGCTCAAGATTTTCAGCCTCACCTTTCTTCCAGCTGGTATCACTCCTTAAAAGTTCACCGACGACTTCAAGTGTCTTGTCAACAGGGATGGAAGTGAAAAGCGCTGACACATCAAATGATACAAGGGATTCATCCGATTCCAACTTCAAATCGCGAATATTTTCCACAATTGAGTATTGGTGATATGGTGATCAGTGTTGCTAATGAGAGGAGAGATGATCCTAGACACAAACCGCGCAAGTTCGTAAGTAACCGATCCGATGCTAGAAATGATCGGTCTGAGTGGGGCACCGGCTTTATGGATTTTAATTAAACCATAAAATTTTGGTACGTCACACACGGTAGGATACAACTTCCAATAAGTTCTAGAGTCAATGGCACCTTTCTCCTTGAGATCTTTCAATAATTTGATGAGTTTGGTTTGATATTTCTGTGTAGGGTCTTTCTTTAGCTTTTCATAAACATTCTCATCTTGTAGAAGAGCATTAGCATTCTCCTCATACGCTGTTGCGTCAATAACACAAGTGGCCCCGTTTCACCTCCTCCTGTTCGCGACCTTCGACCTGATTGATGGACTCGGTCACTCGCTTCCACGCTACTTCCGGTAATTCCCCGCGAAGTTTACCTTCAACAATACGATGTTTTTCCTTCAAAATATCCAATGTAAAATTGGTCTGACGAATACACTCGTTAAGTAATGATCTTTCTGCCCGCTTTATGATATTATCTGCACGATATCCTTTCATTACATATGATGGTAAAAGTAGATATTTAGGTGTTACCTGGCTATTAAAACAAGTCAGATTAAAACGCAGATGATTTCTAAATCGCGTTAGTTTGAGTGATGTTTTCTCATGTTCTCGTAGTAGACGAAGGCAATCACTGCCAAATTCGTGTAAAATATACGAGTGGATATTCATACGTAGTGGTAGATAAAATAAATTAAAGTTTTAACTTCAACACTACACTATTTTTCGCTCACCTGGAACGTTTTCACTAGTCCGACTAGCGTCTTCAGCAGATGGTGATGCTGTGTTGATATCTTGTCTACAATCGGGATATCTCTCACTGATGACGTCATATGATTGACAGAATGACGTCATAGGATGTTACGCTACACCACTACGTATGAATATCCACTCGTACAATTTTATATTGTTGTGTAATTGATGCATTCTTTTGATTTCACGAAGAAACCTTTGATAAACTTGATACTATCATTGATTTACATGAACAGCCCTCCTTCCTAGTACCCGCACTAGTAAATGTGGCACAATTGTGAATTTATCCTTTTGTTGTTAACTAAACATATCTCGAGATTGAAACAAGCAAATTGAAAGAACAAACGGTATTTGAGAGCTAAGACTACGCCCTTGACGTTGGTGTAAGCATCATGCCACAAAGGTATTTTCTAAT
The DNA here is from genome assembly GCF_039555335.1 of Amphiura filiformis. Classification (NCBI taxonomy): domain Eukaryota; kingdom Metazoa; phylum Echinodermata; class Ophiuroidea; order Amphilepidida; family Amphiuridae; genus Amphiura; species Amphiura filiformis. The sequence goes on along the minus strand of NC_092639.1, from coordinate 55,624,787 downwards.
TGCCAAAGAGGGCACTTTTCACTTGCACAATTTTTTTTGAGACAGGCTGTATAGCTTCAAATTTAAAGATGGCTACTTATGAATCGGTGGACGACCGGTCTAGCGCATTGGTACTACTATATAATACTGAAATTAGTTCGATAGCTTTGATAGCGGCAAGGTGTGGCATGGGTTCGAGGCCCTCCCCCGCCAAACTAGGTTCCTTTTTTGAAAAAAATAGATTTTAGGGAAATGGTGCTAGGTGAATTTATGTATGGCGTAGGGTGGTATACCTCTGATGGGCGACTTTAGCCCCTGCCTTGGACCAAGGCTAAGTGACATGTTGGCCTTATCATAGTGATAACAAATTGAATAGCTAGGAAAGTGACGCTTGTACTGCGGCACCATTTAATTTTCGCCCCAGGAAATGACGAAATGTGGGCATTTTGGGAAGTCGAGAAGCATTTAGCAGATAACAATGGGTGGCTATATTTGGATTTCATAACTCGGGAAATATGTTTTCACTCACGGCATATAACACCGGCATTGTCGCTCCTGCAGTCACAATATATAGTCACCGGGTGTTTAATACAGGAATCAAGAGTGTTTTTACAATTATCCGTTGCAGGATTGTAAATCACTTCCTTCTGTTCATCTATTGGGCCTTCATAAGGAATGGTGAGGGCCACCAATGCCCCATCGTATCCAAAATGTCTACATACAATATCTGCATGTTTATGATTCCAATTTTCAGTACAGATTCTACCCCAAGATATGCCATTGGAGACTTCTACGATGGCTGTTTTGGTTGCGTTGCCGATTAACCTCAACGGTATGGTATCATCTACAAAGAAATATGACAGCGTCCTATTAATTTAAACTCACGGACTATATAATAATACCAGCGATTTTTAAAATTCTTAATACAAATGATACGTTTTTTTCGCTTCTTTGAAATAAATCAAGATGTTACTTTACATGATCTTTCAAGACAAAGGGGTGCCGGTGTCTTTCAAACCATCTCAAGGATAAGCAACCAAAGGAAAACCAAAGTAACATCGTTTACGCAATGCAATTCAGTGTCAAGACAGTGGATGCGAAGAACTGTATATCAGCAACACGAAACAAACGCATGGAAAACGGACGCACTGATAAATTTTTACATAACGTTATGTAAGTATAGAACGTCATAATAGTTAAGTAAAACGTTTCCCAGAACCAGAGAAGATGAGAGGAACTATGTAATGTTTACCAAATTAATATGTAAAATTTTATATCAATGTTATGTCATTTAAATCAATGTTAATCAGTTCTACCCAAATTGATTAATATTATATAGTTCTGAGGTAAATTGTACTTATTATTATGAGGGTTTATACTTTCATAACGTTATGTAAACATTTCTTTCAGCTGTTCTTTGTGTGCATATACCAGCATAGACGAATCAGCACTGGTTGCGGAGATTGGCTGTCTATACGCATTTGGACATTTCCAAACATTCTGTTGACAACAAGGATGTTAAAATATTGGATAACCATACCCTGCGCCTCATGGAAGAACAGAGGATACCTTAAAACATCCACTGAATCATGCAAATCGTGTTAAATTTGCTGTTTTTGGCAGAGATATAGTATTTATAGCGTTGATCATGATAAGCTATGGAGCATTTCAACTTTCCACCTTATTTGGTGGGTAGAGGTCATTGAACTTCAAAATCAGAGCAAATTTTATTTTCGTCGTCTGTGTGGGCAAAATTAGACCTATGACGTCACCATGTTGCTCTTTGCCCATTACTGCATTAATGTACGTCAAAGATGAGTCAAAGTATACTCTTTCTGAATCCTTATTGCTAGAAAATTACGATGTTTGGGTTTAGAAAATGTTTAAGTAATTATGAACTTGACCCTCTGTGCAAAGTTTCAATGTCTTTTTCCATCTCAATGGGGTGTGGGTGGGGGTGATACAATGCATCCATAGCCTAAAATGATCAGCTCTAAATTTGCTATTTTTCTGCCACATATCTAACATATGTGACCTGGCAGCACAAACGAGCCGTAAATTCCCTAAATCGTCGTATTTAGGTCGTATTCATTGATAACTTAAGCTGGCCCGACATCCGTCTTATTTTGATAGTCAAAAACTAATCAATAATCCTATTGTTGAAGTGGATAATAAGCTTCTACCTTAGATGGCCGGCTATAGAACTTTTAATAGCTCTGGTCTTTGTTTGCTTTTCCTAAATCCTGTTCAAGTGGTGGGTTACCAGGCATTGTATTTTGTACAGGTATGCATAACCAACAATTAACAATGAGAGAACTTTCTTAAACCTCGTTGACTTGGGGATGATTTGAAATGACCGCCAATTATGACTGTTTGATATATATTGCCAGCAATGTGGAAAAAGAGACACATGTAAAAACGTAAAAAGCTATAATTTTGTTGAAGGAGCAAAGTTTAACAAACCATAACCCCGCTTCTGGATATCGTTTGAAGTCAAATGATATACCATTTTTAAGTTTATGATGTTTATTTTTAAACACGAAATAAAACAAAATTGACCGGGGAGGAATTTACGGCTCATTCGCCGTGGACGGTCACATATGGTCTCTTTAACATGATTTGCATGATTGTAGTGACAGTTTGCGGAAATGAATTGCACTTAAAGAAATCAACTTACTTGGAGAACATAGAATGTTCAGTGGGTGACATTGCTTTGTAAAATCAACGTTCTTGTATCGTGTTACTATTGGAAACGATGACATTGTAGGACTCTCATATTTATTGTTTAAGTAATATGATAACAAAGATTTATATCCGAGATATGAGCAAATATTATCTAACAGGCCGCTGCTTGCCCACTTCTCGTATGGTGTATGGCAGGTAGAGCTCCAATCGTCTTCATCTTCAAATCTATGTTCTACTTGTCCTCCATATTGGTTAGTGCCATTAACAAGACGCCATTTCCCTACCCTTGAATCCCCTATCGTAGAAAGGTAAACAAAAACATTTAAACTTTGATGACATAGCTTAAACTATGAAAGACGAGTTTACAATATACTGGTGTATGTATTATTTTTGTTAAGCGTCCATATTGAAATACCCTTACGACATTGCCTAAAATGACAAATTGTATCCTCATGAAGGGGGTTGCACCACCCCCTAAAGGTTTTTCATCCGTCACCACTCAAGCTAATCGTAGCTCCATCCATTTAAGTGATAACATTGTTACCGGGCATTGTTACTACAGCACCTTTGCCGGGCCCGGCCTGTATGTGGCTCAATCACAAACATGCACGTCAAAATGGCTCAGAAGTATCAAAGAGGGCATTTTATCATTGGATTCAAAACGGGGACTGCCCGTGCCCAATAATATGGATGTGTGTGGGTAATTTCTTCCTCATATAGATGCCCAATCTTTAATTCTTCGTGAGTCTAGGATTTTTCTTGTCTTACTTTAATCACTTATTCACTTAATTTTATTTCATACATATAAATCTCACCTGGAACGCAAGCAATGTAGACTACACCTTTTCTTCTACATTGTGCATTCATCCAAGAACCTGAAAGATATCTGTAATGAATCATTTCACTTGACAAGCTTCCATAACTATCGGGCGGATAGAGTTCACTCCATATGACAAAGCCAGATCCCTGGCCTTCCCAAGCATATATGAATGGATTGTTGGATTGATATCCAAGAGACTTGCAGATGTTCTTTATCCTAATTATAAAGATCGATTCGTCTCTGCAGATGTCTCCCCATGGTCCCGAATTCCTACGTATTTGAAGTCTTCCATAATAAGATGGCTCGGAATCATTATTTACAACTCTCCACTGAAAAGTATCTTGCTCTGTAATTATTGGAAAAGAACTTGATGGTTTACTGATGAATGGTGATACTACAAAATATTTAATGAAAGCATAATTCAATAAAAATACAACATCTAATATCACGGACATTTGTAATAAATCTAATAATTGTCCACTTCTGTCCTATCCATGTATTGCATTCTTGCGCGATCAAATTATGGCATCAGGGAACTTATTACTATCCGGGAAGGGCGTATTCCAAGGCGGTATATCAAATCTATAAGGCAAATTGACATAGGTCAGTTCTTCCAGCCGGTCATATGTGTCATTTTAGGCTCATTTTGTTTGCTATATACCTATATGATATTATCCACTTGTTGTATTACCTAGATATAAAAATACCTTTGTTAATATAAACTCCTCAACAAAGGTTTGGAAAGTTTTTTCAAGCATCTGTATTTCAGATTATTTGTGACATGTTCATATCGTGCTGCATAGCAATAGATAGCTACTTTACTCCGCTTTACAATGACACCTCATTTGAAACAATCACCATTTTTACGCCTGAGTACACGTCTTGTGAATGTAGTGGGTCTCAAACAGAATTAGCCGAATTAATCATTCTGTGCAGACGCTGCAATTTTTTTGCAACCTTCCAAGATGATAACGCCCCTCCCCCGAGCCAATGTAGGCAATGTGAGTAGGGTGAATGGAATGGCCTGCCATCAGACCAGACCTCAACCCGATTGAACATTTATGGGACCAGCTTGGTCGTGCTGTGGGTACCAGAGTAGCCAATGCAACAACATTGAATGACCTGCGACGAATCCTGGTTAAAAAATGGAATGCCATCACACAGAAACGTGTGACCAGGCTTGTGAGCAGCATGAGGAGAAGGTGCCAGGCTGCGTATGGATGGCTTTTCAACCCACTAATGAGGTTTAGTGACTGGTGTTGTTTGAGAACAGAATAATGGTCAATTTGGTACATTGTGTTTGAGACCCCACTACATTCATAAGACGTGTACTCAGCCGTTAAAAAGATGATTGTTTCAAATTTGGTGTCATTGTAAAGGGGAATAAAGTAGCTATTCATTGATATGCAACACGTTTAAACATGTCACAAATCATCTGAGATATTGATGCTTGAAAAAACTTTCCAAACTTTTGTTGAGGAGTTTATTTACAATTAATTAGTAAAACGATGTGATATGGGGGTGATTGTTGGGCCCGGGTATGCCCTATTATATGCTTGATAGAATCCGACCGTCTATCTCGTGTGATCATTAGTGTAATGAAGGGCTATTCATCGAGCGGTACCTTTTGTTCAGGACAAAAGGGTTCCACCAATAAATCGGTTACTGACAACGCTTTACACGGCAGGCTACTGTCAATAAGTGATCAAGAGAAAGTCATGTGAAAGCGCCCACGTCAGCGAGAGTTACCCTTTGTTCTCATACAGCTTGCTCGTTGCACCTCCTGATCCAGATGGATCAGGGAGGGGCCAAAATTCTTCATCGTGAATGTAATAAGATTCCAAGATGGATAAGGGAATCAATCTGGATCAGGAGGCGCAACGAGCAAGCTATGAACAATGAGAGGGGCGCAGCTTATTTTCTCAGTCATACATACAACCAGCTTATCCAGGAAAAATCAACTGGCAACACTATAGATAAGACAGCAAGTGCTAGTACTGGATACAGCTCAGTCAAGAAGAAGCAGCCAGCCAGTAAGGTTGCGAAACGTCACTACTAATTGTGAGTACCTGGATTTGTTAGAGAACTCGAGTAATAATAAACTCTGATTACCCGAATAGCAAGAAATGTAAATATTTGTAGAGGAATCACATGCTGGCTGTGACCAATTGCTGATTGGAAAATCCTCTATTGAAGATGCGTCAGGAAAGGTAGCGTCAGTAAGCCCTAAAAACACCGGTAAAGATTCCGAATTGTCAGACTCTTTGAGTCCTATGCTGTGTGAAAGATATCCTCTGAATCCAAGAAGTTTACACAATGCTCTCATTGTATATTTCAGGTTCGCATGTGAGGTCAATTCATCGACGACACATATAGTACCCCATTGGCCATTCAGTTGTCGTACTTCTAATCTGCTTAGGTTCGAAGGGCTGGTCGTTTCGATTAATCTTACTTCAGGCGGCGCTGAAAAAAAAGTTTTGTCTTACTCGTAATTTAAATTTCGACAATATAATACAGGGTGTCCCAAAAAAAGAGGCCCTTCATTGTGCCATCTTTTTCGCCTATTTTTGACAAGTTGATCAAATATATTTTGGTATGTTAAGAAACCTTTAATTGTTAGCTTTAATAAATCAAAACAATTATTTCAATCGGCTCACAACTTTTGAAGATATGCTCTTTTAAAGACAATTATCCGTTTTTTACTCTGTCCACGGATAGCAAACAGAGTGGTTGGGATTGGTCATGCTGTGGAGTGGCCTGCAAGATCACCAGACCTCACACCACTTGATTTCTTCATTTGTGGCAAAATTCAAGATCTTTGCAAACGTATTACTGCTATATTCGCAAGTATCCGGCGCACAAGGTTGGTACGCAACGCAATTGATGCAATGAGGACTAGGAGGCAACCAGGTAGAGGGCAGAGCAACACAGTAAACTCACTTCAAAAGAACCAAAGACAAACTAACCAGCCCTTTTTAGGGTTACCTTTTATTCCAAAAAGAGAAATGACTTATGTTGTCAATAAAAAGAAAGCAAGAAACAATAAAGTAAGAAAGTAGGAAACATAATAAAACAAAAGGCATAAAATAACCGAGAAAAACATACATGACATAAAGTAATTGCAAGTATAGTAAAATAAGTCCCATCCCACATCAATTTCGCCCAAATTAATGACACTTAACAAAATCCATAACCCATAAGCCCACCGTTAAAGTCCATTCCCTAAATAAAGTTGTTATTTTATAAAGTTATCATCGAGGAATGTTTTATATTCATGCATGGTATATGCACTTTTCAATCTTTGAAGTAGCCAAACCTCCTCCTTTGACAGAGTGAAAAACGGATACATTTCTGTAAAAGGGCATATCTTCAACAGTTATGAGCCGATTTTAATAATTGTTTCGGTTTATTAAAGCTAACGGGTAAAGGCTTCTTTACATACCAACATATACTTGGTTAATTTGTCTGAAATAGGAGAAAACGAGGGCGCAATGAGGGGCCTCTTTTTTGGGGACACCCTGTATTTTGGTGAACATTAACTTTAATATACGTCGGCACGGGCACGGATTGAGCCACCAAAGAAAATCAGATACAATCGTCTTCTTCATCATCTTCATATTTTACCGACATACTGATTCTGTATTGAATATATCAGAGGATGATTTAAGGAAGCCCCATCATGCACTGCAAACGTGTTATCACTAGAGTTTCAACTGCCACTTTACTTTTCAAATCCCATTGAATTCTGTGCAAAAGATGTTGTTTAAGAATTGTGCGTGTGTCATTATTACTTGGTCGATTTCAGAACAAAAGTGATGTATGCATAAAGGATAATTCACACCTTCTGTAGGTAACATAAAATGTGAAATCGACTAGCATTTTGAATGCGTTTTTATTGTAAATATGTCAGTCCAAATTCAAATTTAACCATGCCCGTCAATGCAATGTGCGAGCAGTGGTGTCATGTTCACTCACACAGCTGTGCTAACCGCAAGTCAACACAGTGGCGTGGTGGGAAGTGCTTAAATCATCCTCTTGAATATATTATGCATTGGCGAGAACAACAAAATACTATTTTAATTATTCCGTTTTAAACATAACACAACCTTTTTCTTCACCATCTTCATGTTTTCACTGATTTATTTGTATTGAATTCATTATGCATTAACGAGGACAACAAAATACAGTTTTAATTATTTAGTGTTAAATTGAATGTAACCAAGATACCTTTTTTTTGCTTCTTCAGTGTGTTTGTTATTACACGCTTTGTTGGTGCGTGTTGGGGTGCGTCTTTTTGTGTGAGAGATGGTAGTGTTTGTGTATGTGATGATATTCCTATACTGATTTAATATATTTTATGATTTTTTAAAGCCTTAAGGGGGTACTACACCCCTGCCTCAAAAATTATAGCGCATTTGTGACAAGTAAGATATGTATATTATAGGGGCAAGAACTACAACTACTGCACTGGAAAGTTTATTTCAACACAGACAGCAGTTGTGGGGTTACAGTCAAAAATGAGGGAAAACCAATATTTGATCAATAAATCAATAACTACTTGCCTTGAGTTGCTGAATTTTCAATGCAGTAGTTGTGGCCCTTGCCCCTATAATATACATATTTTACTTGTCACCAATTCACTATAAATTTTGAGAAAAATGCAAAATAAGCACAAAATTGGCCAGGGGCGTAGTACCCCCTTAATGTACGATTTCCGTCAAATTTTAATTGTGTTATTCTTTATTCAAAATGTTGAAATAATATTAGTAATAACTGCCAGGAATGGTTGCTGTCCAATTTAAGTTGAAATAATAAGGTAAAGTGAAAGAAACGCCACTGGTAATTTTGGTCATTTAACATTCTGTTCTATGGAGGACATATTATCATAATTTCTTAAATTATGATAATATGTCGAACTTTGCTCTTTTGACCTACAAAGACAAACAAATTTGGCCGATTCCATAATAGGTGCAAGTTGGGACATGGGTAAACATTACAAATATGCAACAATAAAAAATCAGGTTTGAAAAAAATTAACCAATTTCATATTATAAGATCGTACTAATTTAATTTAATTTAATTAACGACCCATTCAGTGATCCCAGCGCAAGTGTAAAAAATAAAATTGTTTATAAATTGCTTAAAAGTGAAGGATAAGTCGTTCAAATTGTCATTTTGATTTTTTTTAATTAAAAATTTGGCAAAAAACGAAGAAAACAGCGGTATTGACAAAGTTGGAGCCCCATTCAAATACATAAAGTGTCAGTATATAAATTACTGATTCATGTAAAATGTGTCTTATTTTGTCTTAAATACACAGCTTCCGGCTGAAGCACTAGCAGGCTATGGTAGCAGATCTATGACAATGACAAAGGTACCAAAATATGAATTTTGATGATTTTTACGATCGTCCGGATGAGAAAATTACTGAATGGGCCTTTAATGTACCCCTTGCTACCAGCAGACTAGTCGACTCGGTGAATATCCAATCTATTATATATAATTCCACAAGTTCTTATGCTGGTTTCATACTACCCTGCCGCTTGCCGCTTGCCGCTGAGCGGCGTGGCGCACGCGCATTGCAGACAAACGGACACAATAAAGGCTTGTCATTGGTTGAAACGCCCTGCCGCTTGCCGCATACAGGAAAGTATGCTGGAGGCTTACCTTCCTGGGACGTCTGGTTAGTTGTGAATTATATAGAACATTATAGAATATTATAGAACATAGACCTCATTTTAATTGGTTTTGACAAATCGACCCTCCCTAGATTATGATTGATTTAAAAGTGTAAAAACATTTAACGAAGTGCTCAGGCTCATCAGACTCATTAAAAAGCCAAACGTCATTTTCAATCTTCAGGCAAATAAGGTTGTATAACAACTGAAATATGCATTTAATTAGAGCATTGATATGATCTTTTAATGCATTTTTCATGATTATGAGTGAAATGACTTCTGTAATACATGTGCTTTATGCAGATGATAAAACTAAATACTCGTACATCTTACGTGATTCGCATCCCATTATTTCAAATTTCACACCACAGTCTGTACAATGTCGTGGCAGGATTCGAATAACGCTGCTAAATACGACCTCATCAAATATCACAAGTGATGTTGAATTATTGGCAATACCATAAAATACCTGTTAACATGGTTAAAAACATAAATATAATTATACATTTAGGAACCACATCCAATTTGGTCCTATAGAACTATCGGTGCCCGGTTAAGTACCGATGCCTATTACCACCACTCCTTGGAGATGTAATAAATTGTATCAAGCATAATAATTAACAGTTGCATAGTATTATTGTTTTTCATTTAAGTAAAAAACTAAAACACTGTACAAATGTTCAGGGTACGATAAAAAGTGCCACAGTACCTCTTCGGGCACCGATAGCGCTACAGGACCAAAAACGATGTTGCGGTTTCTTTTGTGGTTTCTTAAATGTCTGGGTTTAAATGATTTTCACATACCAGTATTGCTACCAAAATCAATGTGTACGTGTCAGACATTGGACGTGCGTTTTCCGTCTTTGTAGGCAAAATGTATGAATGCCTCCTCACGTGAAAAGCATATTACGCATTGCATTTTGGTCCTGCGTTATATACTGGGGTACCCAAAAAGCTGGTTTTGTTACATTTTGATGTGCAGCATGAATTTCATTTAAAAACACTCTCTTGAAGATTCAATTAGGTCTTAAATTGAGGTCAATTTATTCTATATTGCTAGTGTAATATCATGTTTTAAAATAAATGACGTTTGAAATGAAATGTGTCAAGGGTGGTTGTGCATTAGGGGAGGCGGATTAAGGGAAAGTACTCGTATCGTAACTTTGATCTCCCCTTTAAATATAAAAAATTGAATCTAGTAAAGAAATGTCTAAATGAACTCCCAGACCTCTAGACCAAGTTAATAAAATACATTATAATACTTTCTTACAATGATTGTATATGGGGACAAAGGAGAGGAGGGGGGTTGAATATCCCTCTACTTTGCTATTGTTTTTACCTTTACTCTCTCATTTGGTAACCTATTTTCATAAAAAAGGTGTCAAAATGAAGGATGGACCACTTCAAATGAGACTTGTAAGTAAAAAGTTTGAAACATATAACTTTTTTACTATGTGACACAAAAGCACCCCAATTTATAGCACATAACCTTTTCCACGTAAAGGCTGCAAAACGCACCCATACTAAAGAAGATACGGTTGTATTTTCTTAAGTGTGGAAGGTATTTTTTTCAAAGGTCTAGAATATCATCATTGTAATTATTAAGCATAGGGTTATTTTCGCTAAATAATAACTATAACTTACTTTATGACTACTGCCCGTGGTGTTGTAATTCAGTGAGGACTCATTGATATACCGGAGTTCGTCATCATCGAAGTTGTTCACCATGACATAAAACGTAATATTTGCATCGTGACGGCATCCTTTAATGATGATTCCACTGAGGAGCTGACGTGTAGGAAAGGAAACTTGTATCCATGGGTCATAGTGGGATTCTGGAGGTAACCAACATCTTTCTGACGTAATTCTCGCTTCGGTTATTTCGTGATATTCTTCTCCAGGGTGTGATGCTGAGATCTGGTCATCTCTTATCATAGATTTATCTTTCATTCCAAGTTCAATCGAACATGATACTGTGAAATGGTAAAGAAAATACTGATGTTAATTAAAACAAGATCCTAACCGGGTCCTGAGCATTATATCCAACGTCCATTAGCAGTGACGTAGCTTGAGATATTTTCAGTGGCGGCACCGTACATTTTGTCGGGTGGATTGTGGGGAAAAGTGAATGTCAGGGTAAATGTGTGTAATATTTGTGGTCACTGTGTCTGGGAGTAAGAGGTGTGCTTAGGGGTGGGTGTGTGTGAGTGTGGTGTGATGGGGTGAGTGTGGAGATAAGCTTTTATAATTATGTGCAATATAATTCTGAATATTATATGTTTTTCTTATGTTTATTTCTTGTAATATGTATTTTTTTATGTATAATAATAGTAAATAATTTTTTGATGCTTTAATATATTGTAAAAAGTGACGCAATTTGGCTATTTGCCACGATGTTATTTTCAATAAATATGAAATGAAAAATGAAAATGAAATGAAATGAAATGAAAATGTGTGTAATTTTGGGGTTTTGCATTGAAAGTGTGGGGGAGACAAACATGGGCAGGACGAGATTTTTTTTTTTTGGGGGGGGGGCAAATGCCACCCCTTGACACCCCCCTCGTAGCGCCTCCACTGGTTATTTTGTTGGGAGGGGTACCAAACCTGATTTGCGGAATATCAATAACGACTTTATTTTCTCAAATAAGCAGCCATTTTCATTATCCTCAAAATATTAGTTTTCCAATGATACAATGTTGTCCGAGCAATAATGCCCTTTTAAAACCTTTTATTCAAAACGTTTTGATGACATTTAAATGTCGGGTTATAATAGAAGTTATGGAAACGTTTTTGAAACCTTTTAAATGCTAAAACACTACAAAAATTTTACAAATGTTGTCAAAGTGTTATTCTCGTGTATGAAATAGGTTAATAAATGCGTATCACTTGTTGCTCAAAAAATTGTACAAAATAATGCACTTGTACTGAGATGTTGGTGTGTCTAATGCACCCCTAAGGGGCTCGTGCATTAGACGCATCAACATCTCAGTACAAGTGCATTATTTTGTACAATTTCACTCCCAACAAGTGATACGCATGTAATAACCTATAAATCAGTAATATATTTGGTTCTGATAAATGGTGACATTATTCATAATTGCACGGAACGCGTTTTTGGTCTCGTTTACATGGTGCGTAAAAAGGATATTTATAAACGAAGGATTTTTCAAACGGATTCTAAAAATTTGTATAAACACACAAAATAATATAAAGCTACATCAAGGCGGCGAATGGCATGATAGCGCCGGCAACTTGCGAATCCGCCGCGCCCGGCCGTATGGCATTTTCCATATACTCGGTTAGTTTTGTGGGGTTCATTATCGTCATGACGGTTTTAGCATGTATTTATATTATTTATTAACATAGGCCTATTTGTTTGTGATATTTCAAGCGTTTTAAAATTTCAAAATAATCCCATTCAATTACACGGTTGACGATGAAAATTTACTGAATTTAGAGAATGCAATGCGACCACCACCTGGCTACATCCAACGCACCAACATTTCTCTCACTGCGATATTTAATTGCTGAGAAAACTTGATTTTAGAGAACAACTTTATACGTTTTTTATACGTTTCTATGTCTAACCTTAAAATGTTTTGCATCTAGTTATCAAAAAAAGTATTAGAACGTGGAATATTAAAACGTTTTATACCCTTTATATAAGGCGATAATAAAACTTTTTATATAAAACATTCAACTGAGGAGTGTAGGTGTGACAACACCTATACGCAACAGTTCTGTATTGAATGATGGTGTAAATATTAAATTCACTACATTTAAATATATATAAAACATTATATATTTTCTGGGTACTTACCCTTTGAATTAGGTATGAAGTCTAATAGAGACGCAACTTGTGGTAAATCAAACCATAGAGAGAAGAGCAACATTAAAATTAATGAAATCTTCATCATTGTTCCTTTTTCAGTAATTCCTCATATTGCTATAACAATCATGATTATGTGAGCTTTATCTGAAACAAGCAATCCAGAGAGTATTGACCATTTGGTTGACGTTACCGAGATTGAGTGTTATCCGGTTGTTCCAAGTGTCGGTGTACAAATGGACTCACAAAGCTTCACAATCAAATCAACTGTCAGATCTATGCAAAGCAATTAAACAAATTATTTTTGCAAGCTGAACGAAGTGGTATACAAGGACCGTTACAAACGTCAATCATCTATATCATCATATACAGTGAATAACAAATTCTGGTCATCACTTCAAGTACTTCAAGTATTGTTTTAAATTGACAGTGCTTCTTAGAAATTTAAGTTTTGATTTATTTTATTACTCGGTATTATATTAGAATATCTTGAAAAGAACGTTCCCGCAAACTGAACGAAGTGGTAGTTTTAAAAGAAACCATTTAGAAACGTCAATCATGCATATACAGTCAATAAAATTGTTTAATCTTGTCTTCATTTCAAATCAGTCTTGTTTTTCAATACTTTCACGTCCTTTTATTTTTATTATCTTTTTCTATAATCCTTTTATTTTTGCCTTTTCTATTATCTCTTTCTTTCCTACCTTTCTTTATGTTTTTCTTTTATTGATTGACACCTCTACCTCTACCTCTACGTAAATACTTGGCAAGGTCCATAAGTTTGGATGTAGTGCCAAGGAAGAAAACTTGTTGCTCCCCTGCAGTGCAGGTAATGAAGGTGCCGATATAATTATACAAAGTGCGAGTAAAAATGGACTTACATTGAACCAGTAACTGCTCCCCTGAACACCTCGTAAGTTGGAGAAGACAAGGTGCTCACTGGTAGAGAATTCCACCAGGCGACTGTACGCGGGAAAAACGAAGCTTTGAAGAGCTGGATACGGGCTGGTAGTGGATTGAATTTACTGGGATGGTAGGCTCTTGTAGAGGATGGAAGCATTGGAGTCATGTAAAGAGCTGGGTTGACTGCCACAAGGTTGTTACATATCTTGTACATGAGAATGAGGCTGGATGTTTTTCGCCTTTGCTCGAGGGAGACCCATTGTAATTCTTGAAGCATTGATGAAACACTGTCTTGCCGTCTGTATCGGTGGAGGACGAATCTTGCAGCCTGCCTCTGTATGTTTTCAATTTTATTGATGTCTTTTTGATGGTATGGAGACCAGACTGGACATGTGTATTCAAGATGTGGTCGGACCAGCGACATGTAGGCTTGTTCCTTCAACTTGCGAGAGCAACCTCTCAGATTTCTGTGGATGAGCCCCAGGATTTTATTTGCACGGGCTGTCACACCGCTGATGTGTTTGGACCATGACAGATTGGAGGTGAATGTCAAGCCAAGATATGGATAGTCGTTGTCAACAGATGTCAGAGCACTATTCCCTAAATGATATCGGCCGTCAATAATATTGCGACGTAGGGTGAATCTCATAGAATGACATTTGTCAGTGTTAAATTTCATTTGCCAAATAGATGTCCACTGGTGAAGCATGTCAAGATCTTTTTGCAATGCTAGTGTGTCTTCTGAATTGTTGATAGGTCTGTACAAGAGGCAGTCGTCTGCGAAGAGCCGGATATTTGAAGTAATGCCTGATGGAAGGTCATTTATGAATGATAAGAACAGCAGAGGACCAAGCACTGTGCCCTGGGGCACTCCTGAGGTGACGGGGACCCATTCCGATGCCTGGCCATCGATGACGACTCGTTGCGTGCGTTGTGTTAAGAAGTTGTCTACCCAAGCGAGTAATGAACCTCGAACTCCGTAATGTTGTAGTTTCAGGAGGAGGCGCTGGTGGGGAACGCGGTCGAACGCCTTGGAAAAATCCAACACAATGGCGTCAACTTGGCCTTTATTGTTGAGGGCACTGGCTAGATCGTGTGTGGTTATCAGAAGCTGGGATTCACAGGAGCGGCCTGGGCGGAACCCGTGCTGGGCGTCTGTAAGGATGTTGAAGGTGTCATAGTGGTCCATCACCTGACTGAAGATAATGTGCTCAATTAGCTTGCTACATATGCTCGTGATTGAAACAGGGCGGTAGTTAGAAGCTGTACTCCTGTCCCCTTTCTTGTATATGGGAGATATGTTGGCTATTCTCCAAGCATTGGGTACAGTACCAGTGTCTAATGACTGTGGGAATATAGCAGTTAATACTGGAGCAGTTTCAACAGCCAATTCCTTCGAAAAACGGGCAGGGATAAGATCAGGCCCAGTCGCTTTCTTGACCTGTAAGGACTTGAGCAGCTTTAACACCCCTTCGGTTGAGACGACAATGTTGTTGATAGATGGGTAAGCAGAGCCAGTCATCTTAGGCAAGTTAGATGTTTCCTCAGTTGTAAAAACTGACCTGAACTGGTTGTTGAAGGTGTTTGCTTTCCCCCCGGGCTTTCCCCTTGCTGTCGAATATGACCTTGGAGCCTTGCTTGAGAGAAGAAACGCCAGTAGAATCTTGCTTCTTGGACTTGATAAATCTCCAGAAAGCCTTGTTAGATTTATCCTCTGGATTATTGAGCATGTTATTTTGGAAGGACCAATAGTTCTGACGGACTTTCTTTGGGTCAACTTCCTGTAATCCTTGTATGCTTCCCAATCAGATTGTTTTTGAGTCATTATAGCCTTATTGTAGAGGCGCTGTTTTTTTCTGCTCATCTTCCGCACCCCTTTAGTGATCCAAGGGTTTGTATGACGGGTAGCAGAAATCTTGGATGGGATATGATTCTCCATAAGCTCAAGAATTTTGGAAGTAAACATGTCCCAATTTGACTCCACGGATCTTGAGTTAGGGTCGCTAGATAGGAACACTTGCTGAAAATTAAGCATGTCAGCTTTCAGGTTGTTAATGTCGGCTTTATCAAACATGAACACTTTGCGGGGAATTTTCCTGTTCAGCTTTGGCTTAGTGTTCAATGTGAAACAGACTAACTCATGGTCACTGATCCCGGAATACACCTTACACTGCTCAATGAATGCGGGATGGGTGGTGAGAACGAGATCAAGGATGCTTTTGGTTGCACCCGAAATGCGTGTTGGTTCCTTTACCATTTGGTCCATAAAAAATTCATTGCACATATCAAGGAGAAAAGCACATTTTGAAGGTTCTATGGCATAAGGTTTTACCATTCGGTCGATCCAATCGATATCGGCTAAATTTATGTCACCAGCAACGACGATGATTGCGTCCTTGAATTTCGATTGGATATCGGACAGAGAGTTTGCAAGTTGTTCAAGATTGGAAACAGGAGATTTTGGTGGACGATAAAAGGAGCCCAGAATTAACGGCTTCTGATGCTGGATGTGGATCTCGATCCATGTCAGTTCAGCCTCAGATTCTATAATATTACACTCAGTGGCAATTATGTCGTCTTTGATCATGATAAAGACACCGCCTTTCCTCCCATGGGCGCGATCTTTCCTATAAGTAATGAAGCCAGGAGGGGTAATTTCTGTGGTGAGGATAGCACTACTGAGGTTCCAATGACAATGTCTGCATTATGATGCTGAATCATGTTCTCAAGCTGGGGAACTTTTTCGTATAAACCATCACAATTCACCACTAACACTTTAAGTTTCCGATGACCTTTGTGGTGAGATTGACTGGGAACCTGTTTGGAACGGTGAGGATTGGTTGAAGGGGATGATGATGCAATCGGTAACCCAATGTCCTCAGAAAGGGATAAGGTAGTGTCATCCAGGCAACTGAAGGAGTTTGATAACGAAATGCTGGAAAGCGTGTGGAATATTGTGGGGCTGATGTTAGGCAGGCCACACTGGCAACAAATCCACGCTGCACTACTATGTGCATTGGCCTCGTATAGAGTTTCTGGCATGTTCATACACTCGATGTGGTACCAGCCGTCACATTGATCGCACTGGAGACATTGCTGGCCCCATTTAGCTGGTTTTTGGCAGATAAGGCATGGGTATTTCACCGGGCGTGGCCCAGGATTAACCTCAGTATCACCTGCTAACAGGAGAAGAGCCATGGCTAAGGACACATTTCTTTTGGGGCTGAAAAACATTTTCGCCTTCATGTATGTAAGTTTCAGTGAAGTAAACGTGGTTGATGGGCCATAATTGTTCGACTCATAATCAAGAACAGAAAAAAATGAGCATGTGTAGTCATCAAAGTTCAGACCCATTTCTTCCAACCAGAACACAAATATGTTGGGAAGGTCAGCTTGCCTCCGTAGTACTTTGTGATTGATTGAAGCTCTAATATCATCTGTACGGCCATTGGTCAAATTGTTCGGCCTGTGGAAGATTTGAAGAACACTCAGAGTTATTATAACTAAGTAGAGGGTGAACTGGTATGACTGCATTGTTCAGTAACAGTAGTACTACCACTAGTACCAGCAAGTAAGCAGCCAAAGTCGGATAGTTAAGCTTATAGAATTATTTGCAAATTGAAGGCAGAATTGATGCAGAACAATAGGAACAATCTCACCATGTTTTGAAGAGATGAAATACAACATAGCATGAGAGAACATGAAGTCCAATTTCTTGTCCATGCAATGGGCGTGGCATGACCATTGTGGTAGCTGTGTACAACCATAGGTAATGGGTGCAGAATGACATGTGGGCTACAACGAATAATCTTCGTTGACCAGATCTGGTCCAATAGTCGGCAATAATGAAACTGAGATATAAGCAAAAAGTGAGGAGAAAAAACAATTAAAAACATAAAAAATGGGCATATAAAGGGTTCATAACTTTGCAACCAAGTATTCAAGAGACCCGTGGATTGAAGGTACTAAGCAAGTTACTAATGGTAGTAACTTAATTTTCAAAATTTCTGACATTAGCCTGAGTGGATCAGATTGGGTCCCAAATATACTCCAGAGTAATAGAAATGAGAAAGAATAAAGATCGATGTAAATAAGTATCCAAAAAATAACGTTGAAGAAAGCAGCAAGTTTATAAAGCCCCCCCCCCACCTCGGCTCAAGTTTTCAAAACATGGTCCCATGGTAAAAGGTACTGATTAAACGTTATCATATTATCAACTTAACACATTTTCAGAAGTGTTTATTTAGCGAACTATATTAGTCTTTGATGTCGGAAAACCTCCTCCGTGAACATAGTAAAAACAAAAAGGCATAACTCACCGAGAGAAAATACGTAATTGCAAGTATAGCAAGAAAAGTCCCATCCCACATCCATTTTGTTAATGACACTTAACATAATCCATAGCCATACGCCAATCGGTAAAGTCCATTCCTTAAATAAAGTTTGTTATTTATAAAGTTATCAATGAGGAATGTTTGATATTCATGCATGGTATGTGTACTCCTTTTCAATCTTTGAAGTAGCCAAACCTTCTCCGTGGACAGAGTGAAAAACGAGTACATTTCTTTGAAAGAGCATATCTTCAAAAGTGGTGAGCCGATTGAAATATTTCTTTCTGTTTATTAAATCCAACGAATAAAGGTGTTTTTACATACCAAAATATATTTGATTAATATTTCAGAAATAGGAGAAAAAGAGGGCGCAATGAGGCCTCTGTTTCTTTTTTGGCCACCCTGTATATTACTTTAAAAGCTAAACGGTTGACACCAAAAAAGCTCACGGGCGAAGTTAAGGCTTTTCAAAATAGAAAATCTTACACTAGAAGACTAAATTTCACGCACAAGTTTAACACTAGGATTTAAAAAAAAAAAGATTTTCTGCTGATATTTATTGAAAAAATGAAAATCATTGCTTCTCATCTAGTCGAGAAAATATAGTTTAACGTAAAAAAGCGTAGCTCACAATTTAGCTCATTTCAACACCGAATTCAATGCCTTATTAAATAACTGAGTGAGCTTTGTACATGATGTCCCTGAAAGAACTGTATCGTCGGAAACTGATATTTTTGGTACTTTAACGCTAAACCAAACGTAACTAAATAACTGATGGTGTTGAGGAACATATCAGCTATCACATACCTTTTCAGGGACACCCTGTATAATAATAGACATCGAATGACTACCGTGCTGAGTAGTATATTCGTAGCAGATATCAGGATGATCTTTGCCAGGTTTAATATTGATTTAAGAGTGATAAAAATAATTTGACCTAAAGGAGTCGGTACGGGTAGATCACTCTGCCTTGCCATATGTGTCACGATGCTTTGCCAAGTTGTTCTCTGTTTTGCTAGCCTTCCAGCTTCTACCAGGGATGTCAGGTTAATGGTTGAGGAATCTGTCTTTATGCAATCCATCCATCTCTTTGCTGGTCTTCCTTTTGGTCTCTGTGGGAGTATACTTGCTTCCAGGAGGACTTGCTTCCAGGAGGTTATCTTGTGTTTGACATTCTTTGGATGAGTCCAAAGAAGCGCAGTCGTTTCTGAGTTTAATACTCTGTTTAAGACGATGTGGTTCATTTCTAGCGATTAGCGGATGGTTGAGTTTTTAATTTTGTCTAAACGAGATACTCCCAGGATTTTTCTCAGACACATCATCTCGAAGACAAGCAGACGGTTTCTGCACCATAGAAAGAACAGCAGGATAGAAAGAACAAGTACTCTGTACAGTTCAACTTTGGTTGAGCGGCGAATATCCTTTGCACTCCAGATTGGTTGTAATCTTTGAACTGCACTTAGTGCTTTGCCTATTCTGTGTTTGACATCCTCCTAGGCTATTATGTTGCTCTGCCAGATATTTTGCCCCGAGGTAGATGAATTCGTTTACTTGATTTAGATTTTGTCCATTAATATTGATGTTGAGCTGGATATCTTGTCGACTGATGACTTGAACTTCTGTTTTGGAGATGTTGATCTTGAGCTTAATATACATGTATGTCCATTTAGCGTTGTTAGTACATGGTTGCTTGAAGTACATTTTGAGTTAGTATTTTGTCTTGCTACATTAGTGGAACAAATGTTTTGGCATCCTTATACCTCAAACGATAAAACTAGGATCGGTTCAATTTATCGCTATGCTTATTTGTCTTATCATGTTGTAATATATCTTAAATGGTTCCTCTCATAGCTAGAAATAACAAAGTCCATTGTCACAGTGCACTATGGTGCTTAGTTCCAGAGTTATAAAGTTTAGTAAAACAGGGGATAGAGGCCATATTTTCATGTACATATTTCTACTGGACTTTGGCCGCATTAACACTGAAGGGGGACATGACAATACAAATTGCACCAAAATTGTGAATTAAGTATATGTTTGAGATTTTTTTTGTTAAGGGGAGTAATTTGACACCAGTTTTGATGAAATTGGACCATTTTTAAATTTTGATCTCTGTGTATGAGAGTTTTGACATTTGATCTATTCGACCCGATAACTCCTAAACTAAGCACCGTAGAAAAAAATATGACATGGCTTTTTTCTTCTCAGTGATAAGAGAAACATTAATTTGAGATTTGGTCAATTCCAAGCAATCTCGCCCAAATTGTCAAAATTTAATAATCAACTCATGTATGTGATTTTGGTCTCATATTGTAGCTGAAAACGTACTTTTTTTTGGAGGAAATGGTGTTCATTGTTAGAAAAACATCCTAATTTGTATAAATTGCATATTCTTGACTGGGAAAAGCAGCAAAACTAAAAACACAGCAACTGCTCTGTACTTTGAAATTTTGGAAACAAATTATGCATGTGAATATAAAGTTTATAAGTAACTCAAAATATAAACACCAGAAATTTTCATATTTTATAACGTTTAGCTTCGTCAGCATTGTTTGAATACCAATTTTACGATTAAAACATCATTCCGCAACGCAAAAGTATCATTTATTACCACTGCAATTTTAAAATAAGGTTGATTTTTATTGAAACTAGAATGCAAAGCAAATTTATTCACCCCTATCCAATGAAACAGAAATGATTTTCAAAAAGTCTAATTTGCGGTGGTAACGACCAATTAAAGTTGCATAATTCCGCAACGTTGCGGAATGATGCATAATTCATAATGTACCCGTTTGAAAAAAATTGTAGACAATTTTGGGTTAAAACTGTCTGAAATGCATTGCAACAATCTATCTTTACAGTAATTGATGTTTCAGCATTGCCTGAACCATTGTCTTTAAATTTACGATAAAATAAAAACAGTGATGATTATTTCTTGATAGATGGTGACAGTTGTTGTGTTACATCATATGGCTAACATCCAGTGCTAAATTTCACTTCCAAACATTTTAGACTAGCAGAATGTTGACATCATTTTAATTTAAAAATATTACCATGCAACACAAGTTATTGGTTTAAAAAAAAAATCGGTGATAAATATTTTTGGATAAATATTGATATTTGTCAGCTAAGTATATTAATCACAATTTACTCATTGATATATTTATTTTTATTTTCAAACATGTACTACTTTTAATTTTCTATGGGGTTTTATACACAGCATCATTGCGCAGCGCTCCTTGCATCATTCCGCAACGTGACCTAGCACATGCCTAGTGTCGGCAAATTTGGCATAAAGAGACGATGCCCAAGAATGTTTTCAAATGGATACTGACAATTGTTAGTTTACATCTTAAGCTTTACATTAAGTGGCAAATTTAATATCTCAGATTACTAAACTCACAGAGTTTGCCAAAATGTTTTAATGGAAAAAATACTGCTCCCGTGCGCATCATTCCGCAACGCAAACTTTGCATATGCAAATTAGGAAATTAGAGTGGTTTGGAAAACTTTCTCCTACTTTAATCATTCACTTACCAAAAATAATTGAACATTATGCTATTCACCTGATGCTGCATTAATACATATTTGGCTGATGCATTAAAAAAAAATCGTACAAAGGCAGTTTGCATCATTCCGCAACGCTTGGAATTGCCCATTTACAACATGATGGAACTCATTCATTCATTCGGCTGCGAAGCAGGCGACTACAAAGTTTCTCCATGTACTACGATCTGAAGCCAAAGTAGCAATGGCATCTGGCAGTAAAAAATTGTCGAAATCCCCTAACAGTTTTTTGCACATAAGACAAGTAGGATGTTCTTTGCCTTCCAGGTCTTCTTTTACCATGTAATGGGGTGTAGAGAGCATATCTTCTGCATGGTTTATCTTCCTGCATCCTCAGAATATGTCCCAGGAATCGTAGTTGTCGTGATCTGACAGAGTTGATAAGAGGCACAGTGTTGGTGATGGTATAGACCCTTTCATTACTAACATTGTCAGTGCGCTTGATGTTCAGCATTATCCTGTAACATGACGTACCAAAAGCATTGATCTTATTTTCCATGTCAGTAGATATCACCCAGGACTCGCAGCCATAGAGCAATACTGTAACACAAGTGGTGTGAAACAGCTTGACTTTTGTTGCAACAGTGATTGTTGGACTTCTCCACAGATGCTCCAGTTTCCAAAATGCATACCAAGCAAGCGCCTTCCGTCGGGAGAGGTCACTGGTGCCAGAGCCCATCATGGAACCAAGATATTTAAAATCGGTGACATACTTGATGGGTTCTCCGTATACTTGGAGCGGTGGCTGAGGATTGCAGTTGATGGTCATGTACTCAGTTTTGGGAACACTGATGATGAGACCCAGGTTTTCTGCTGCAGCCGCTGTTCTGGTCAGCTGTGCCTGTGCCCTCGGGATGGAAGATTCAAGTAAGGCAATATCATCAGCGAAATCCAAGTCGTTCAAAACCTTGGCATGATAACGCCTGGAGCGACACGGGTTTCTTTCAACACCACTTTTAGTCCCCTCGATAGCCATCGTCATCAAACATGTCAAATAGTCGATGAGAACAATGAATAGGAATGGGGCTAGAACATCCCCTGCAATACTCCAGTAGTCACTAGGAAGGGATCCGAGATGTTGCCATCTACCAATACGGCACCTTGCGAATTAGTATACAGTACTGTATACACGTATTGCCTTTACGATTCTTTCTGGGATACCATAGTGCCGCAAAACTGAAAACATCATCTTCCTGTTGATTGAATCAAAGGCTTTCTTGAAGTCAATGAATGTTATAGTTAGTGGAAGTTGGTAACTATGGAAAGCCTCCATGATTCTACGGAGGATATGTGTTTGCTGCGAACAGCTTCTGCCTGGTCTAAATCCGGCCTGGTTACTTCTTATTACAGGATCAACATGGTCCCTAATTCTATTCAATAGTATCCTATTATGCACCTTAGCTGCAACTGACATCAGTGTGATTCCTCTATAGTTGTTCATGAGGCTGAGGTCTCCTTTCTTTGGAAGGGGAACAATAACATAACGCAGAATTTATGGATGATGTCTACCATAGCTTCACCACCACCCTGGAGTGCCTCAGTGGTAATCGCACAGTCCAGTCCAGCAGCTTTGTTTGTTTTCATTGCTTGAATGGTTTTTCTTGGCTCTTCCAGGGTAGGGGGGTCAGCACAAATAGGCAAGTCCTGGTCGGCGGGTGGTGGGAGATCAGATGTTGGTGGTCCATTGTCATTGTTCAGCAAGGCACAGAAGTAGTCCTTCCACTCAGCAAGTAGTTCTTTGTCACTTGAGGGGATTGTCCCATCTCTCTTCTTCACTTTGGGATTTGATCTCTTCTTCTTCCCCGAGATGTCATGGATTATTTTCCATGTGGTGTTGTAATTGCCATTTTCATTTGCGTATACAGGCCTGTGTATAGAGGCAAGTTCATCAGCCCTATATGACTCGTTGAGCTAGGTGTTGACCTTTCTCCACACTTCTCTGGCATGGTGAGTTCTAATAAGTAGATATGTCTTCTTGGCTGCATCTCTTTCTGATCTTAACTTGAGGGTCTTGTCTGTCACCCAGCTTTGCATTCCACAGGGGCTACATTTTCCCACAACCTTTTCCGCGACTTCTTCTACTAATTTCTCAAACATTTCATACCTCTCAGAAATTGGTGACTGGTTGTTGTCGTCACACTGGAGGACCTGGAATCTGTTTGAAAGTTCAATCTGGAAACGGTTCTTAGTAGGAGCATGAAGCAGCTTCTTCCAGTTGTACTTAGGCCTCTTACAAGGTTTACCTTTGGTGGTTCGGAGACTGATGTGCAGTCGTATGCGGAGTATTCGATGGTCTGAATCCAGCTCTACAGAGTTATAAGATCTGCATTTGCGCAGGGAATTAATCCACTTGCTGTTGACAAGGATGTGGTCCAGTTGGTGTTTTGAGCCCGTTGGGTGCATTCATGTCCAGAGACGACTTTTGGGTTGGGGAAATCTTGATTGTGAAGGACGGAGCTTGAATTCCTGGCATAAATTCGCTAGTCTCTCTCCATTGTCATTTGTTGTGTCGTAAAAACAATGAGGACCAACCACAGCAGGATGAGATACATGGCTATCTTGGCCAATTCTGGCATTGAAATCACCATGCTGAGGTGGATGTTGTGCCTCTTCACCTTTTCAAGATGGTCTTCTAGTGGATTATAGAAACTGTCCTTTTCTCCTGAGGTTGCTGATTCAGTTGGGGCATAAATAATTGTAACCGTAAGCTGGGGGTTCTCGTTAAAAGAAGCTGTTAGTATTCTTTGATTGATGGTCTGCACGCTCTGAAGACACCTATGGATGTGCCTTGACATCAGAAGTCCAACACCTCCCTGCCTCTGGTCTGTGGCAGAACTGTAAATAAGTACCCAATTCTTGTCGTCTGACCATAATTCATCAGTGGCGGATGATGTAATAAGTCGGTGTTCTTGCACACCGACAATGTCGATACCTGCAACGCTAAACCCGTAAATAGTTGATGGGTTTTTCCTTGTTGGTGTAGTGTACGCACATTGTAGGTGGATACTACAAGTGGTTTGAAGGTAGGTAGATGAGACATATCGGGACCAACAGTCTGTGATGGTGTGCCAGGTTCCCGCTGGCCCGTCATAGAGTCAGAAGAAGACGTCTGCCCAGCTACCTTCGATCTAGTATTTGGATATTTGTTTGTAGTTCTCGTAATCATTCGTTTGCCAGACTTATTTTAGTCCGTGTCTGGCAACTGAACGGGTGATCAGACCTGAACAGCAAACGATGGAACTATTGTGACCTTTGACCCCTCGTGGGAACCATAGGAGGCATAAAAATGGAATCAATCAAATATTTATCATTTCAGGTTTAAGGATGCCAAAAAACATTGGTTCCACTAATGTAGCAAAAGAAAATCCCAAACCAATAGCGCCATGTACTAAGGTTTTACTGTAGTCAAGATGAAGCATTTTATTGAGATACCGTAAAAGCTCGTCTACAAGCATAATATAGTGCTTTTCATGAAAGCTAAATTAACCCTCCGTCCACAAAATTATAACATTTTGGACTTTGAGCAAAAAATATTACCGCTACAAGCATATACAAACAAGTATTATTGAGAGACCCATCTATTGTATTGGCATATTTACGGCTGCTTCGTATTAATAATTTAGCTTTCATCAAAAACACTCTATATGCTCATAGACGAGGTTTTACCGTATACGATTTAGGCTATTTTCACGTTTGGCCATGTCAGACGTGAGATTATTGTGTGGTGGAATTGAAACAATATATAAAACAGCGGAAAAACAAAATTTACTCAACTCCAGCGGGAATAACGCGCAAAAAGCAGGCGAATTTATTAATGCGCGTGAGGGCTTTGAGACAAACTATTAGATTAAGATGGTCTTTATTATAACGTACGTTTAGAGCTTGATACAAGTATTCATAATATACATTTCATCTTGTCAAAACCAACAGTTATTTAGTGACCTGACAGTTTCGACCATCTTGGGCGCCTCTGGAAACGTTACGTGGATGACATTTTGGAAATTGTAAAGGAAGATCAAGTTGAAAATCTCACCACGCATCTTAATCAAACGGAGAGTATTAAATTCATATACGAGAAGGAGTAAGAAAGATCCATACCGTTTTAGACACGTTGATTTTGCGCAAACCTGATGGTTCAGTCAAGCTACTGGTCTACAGGAAAGCTACACATACAGACCAGTATTTAAATTTTGCTTCTCATCACCCCGTTCATCACAAACTGGGCGTGGTCCGCACACTTTTGGACAGGATGAACAGTGTTGTTTCAGAAAAGGAGGACAAAGACCAAGAAGAAGGTAAAATAAAGCACGCACTTAAACAATGTGGCTATCCCGAGTGGACTTTTAATCATGTCAAGCTCAAGATGGAATGTAAACAGGCTAAAAAGCAAAGCAAGAACAAAATTCCACGGAAAGAAGCAAAGGACTTATGATCATACCTTATGTTGACAAAATGACAGAGACAGCCACTCGCATTTTTAGAAAACACGGCATAGCCACTGCAGTACATCCCCACACTACATTAAGAAATATGTTGGTGCATCCAAAGGACAAAAGAGAACCCATGAGTACCACGAACTACATTTATGAAAAATTTTTAGCAAATTGTGATAATACTTATGTTGGTAAAACTGGGTGTCGCTTTGAAACAAGACTGGAAGAGCACAAAAAAAGAAACAGAGAAAGTAACGCAAAGTAAATAAACCTTTTTTCGTCAAACAAGAAAACAATCGGTCAGCGAACAGTCCAAATCTGCTACCGCGGACCACAGCGGTATTCGCCATCGAGCCAAAGTGTTTTTAAAATGCGTAAAAAATACCTTGGTTTTAATGCTAATTATTGCATTTTCTAGGGAAGTCTGGTTATCTTAATAAAATAGCCGAGTGGGCGGGTTTTCGCCGAAATATTTTGTTTGTAAAGACTGAAGCATCCTATGTATAAACAAGGAATATAATGAATATTAACAGCACAACATGTAGAACGATTCGTGATACCCAATTGTGGTACAGTTGGTGTTGTTTAGGAGGGGAGAATTTTATTGCAATTTTGTATACGTCAAAATATTATTAAAATCTATGTAAATTTTACATAGAACTCCGATAAATATTACTGTATCGTTTTTATGGTAATCTAATCTTTCATTTTCTAAAAACATGCGAAAATCTTGAATAAACTGGGGGAAACCCAACATCTATACCCCGGTGACTACAGTCCTACAAAAAAATGGCAGATTCCCTATACATTGCACGGACCGATATACCATGCACGATGCAGTCAAAATCGATATTATGTATTGTTGTATTTCTATTCTATACCCGAGAAATGTTGCAGTTGCCTCTAGCCTATATGTTGAAAATTCAATCTGGCTCCCAACAAATCATGTGGTCCAATGGATTAGCGCGCTGGACTTGGGGATTCTGTATGTAGCTGCGGCGTGGGTGCGAGGCCCACCTCTGCCAAACTGAAATTCACTTTTTTTTAATTTCATATTTGGGAAATGGGATTGGGCGAATTTAGGTATGGCGAAACGAGGAGTGACCCAACAAAATCATGTGATTAATTGGAAAGATGCCCAAGTACTTGAGAAGGAATGTAATTCGGGAGCCCGCCGTATCAGAGAAGCCATCTGGATAAGGAAGAGAGCACCGAACACAATGAACAGAGACGAGGGGTCCATTATCTTAGTCACGTATATGACCCACGTCTGGGCGCTGGTGCGCCCTCTGTTGGTAAACAGAAGTTGTAGAGAAAAATATCACTCTGAAGATGGCCATCGCCCAAGATGGTCGAAACTGTCAGGTCAGTAAATACCAAGATGAAATGTATATTATGAGTTTCTACAAACCTAATGAACCTCTTCAAGAATTGATACATATATGTCCGCATAGGTTAATGATTTTAAAGACGATTTCGAAGTCGGTGCAGTAATGTTTAATATAATTTACTCAGTCGCAAACTGATATAACGTACGTTTATAGGTTAATACATTTATGTGCACGTAGTATAATGATTTCAAAGACGATTACAAAGTTGGTGGAGTAACATTATGCATTTAGTTTACTTTGCAATATTATAACGTATATTTATAGAGTAATATATGTGTATTTAGCGTAGTTAGTACATGGTTTCTTGAAGTACATTTTAGCATTTGTCTTTAGTGAAACCAATGTTTTTGGCATCCTTACACCTCAAATTATAAAATAGGATCGGTTCAATTTATCGCTATGTTTATCTTATCATGTTGTAATATATCTTAAATTGCTCCTCTAATCGCTGGGAAAGTAACACACACTACGGTGCTTAGTTCCGTAGTTCAGTTCAGTAGGTCAAATGTCAAATATCTCGCACAGGGGATTAATTTCAATCGTACACTGTATCAAATTACCCCTCCCGGCAAACAAAATAGGAACATGTTTTGTTTGAGAAATATATAACCTCAGAATCTGTAGATATTAAGGGTCAAAGGTTACACCTGTACACATTCCAATTGGACTTTGGCTGCATTAATTGCGAAGGAGGACATGACAATAAAAATTTGCACCAATGTTGTGAATTACGGTAGGTGTAATTATATTTGATATTGCTAATGTTTATGGGAGCGATTTGAGACCAGTTTCGAAAAAATAGGAATATGTTTAAACTTTGACCTCTGTGTATGAAATTTTTGACATTTGGCCTATTCAATTTTATTCATAACCCCTGAACAATATGATAATTGACTTTGGTTTATTTAAAGCGATGAGAGGAGCAATTTGAGACACGTTACAACGTGATGGGGCCATTATAAAGTGTTGGCCCCATTTTAACCTTCGACTCATCCCTAGAAGAACCGTAAGGTGTATATAAACAAATGGTACCAATCCTAGGTTTATCATTTGAGGTGTATCGGATTCCAAAAATTCATTAGTTCCACTAATGTAGGATCCCAAATGCATAAAATCATAGAGTAAATGATTTGACGATTTCGAAGTTGGTGCAGAAACATTATACTATTTTTTAATCTATTCTAAAATTAATTAATTAATTAATTAATATTTATCAGATTATAAGTCCATTCATAATATAATTTACTCCGTCAAAACCACGTGGGTTAGATTAATTTCATTTGTTATGTTTAAGAGACCAAGTTGTTGCACAATGATAGTTTATCCCATCCACAGGTGACGAGCCTTTTCATTGAATCCAAAGGAGAGAAATATATAGACGCCTTGAAGTGAAGAAAACACAATAGCAATCCACCAGATGGCTTCAACATCTGCAGCACTTGCAAACAACATCACAACCCAACAAAGCCCCAGAACTGATGAAACCTGGATTAAAATGGTGAGACGAAAGACAAAAATATTTACTTTTATGTATTAAAATATGAACTCACATTCATGACAACTTCCAGGCTATGCTTAAAGCGCTGCACGCTACCCTTTGCTTAGGGTGGTACTGCTCTTACCGCATAATTCGGTGAAAAGCTGTTTGTACTTTTCTCCATATCTGTTCCAACTCTTGGCAGGGCCGTCGCCATGGGGGTGTGGGGGATGCGACTCCACCCTGGCGATCCCTAAAAAAGGTAAAAGAGAGAAAGGAAGAGAGAAAGAAAGGGAGAAGGGAGGGGGAGAGGGAGGGGAGAGAGAAAGAGGGAAAGAGAGGGAGAGGGATTGGGAGATGGAGAGGAGAGGTGGAAGGAGGCGAGGGCACGTACATTGCATGAGAGTGAGGGGAAAATCATAAGTTCGTAATATAGTCCCCTGGGCATTGTGTCGGTATATTGGGCTTACAATGATGTTGGCCAGGCGCGTTGAGGTGATGCAGACAAAGAAGTAATGATTTTGCAAGATCGACAAAATATGAGCGCATCCCATCACCTCCCCACACCCGCGCGGCCACGCCCATCATCATAGGCGTAGATCTCGGGAGGATGGAGGATAAAGCCTTCCAATATTTTGCGAGGGGATAGTCCATAAAATTATCCCCTCCCCCCTGTATGTGGGTTTCTGACCAAATTAACCTCTTATTTGGCCATTTTAGCCACAAAAGTGTCAATTCCACTTATGCTCCATATTTGACCAGTTTAGCTTCAATATGGAAAACCTAAACCTATTCTGTCGCCAAAAGGTGGTGCTGGATCCACTATACTTCAAGATTTTTTTCCAACCCCAATGTCAAAAAGAAATGTACGCCACTGTTTATCAGCACCAATTGATATTAGCCATAGGGCAGGGTAGCAAGTCACTCCCTCCCTGCTCAGTCGACAGATATGTTGTGACAAAATTTACGATTTGCATCTTCCTTGTGGTGTATTTTTAGACACAAGTTTAACTCTGTTTTTGCCCATTTAGTGTCAAATTTCCACCCGCTACGCCCGCATCTATCTCGGTAAAGCTATTCTATTCAATATGGAAAACTTTTTCTCGCGTTTCGCTTGCATTTATAACATAACTTATTCTGTCGCCAAAAGGTGCTTGATTCACTATGCTTCAAGAATCTTTTTCCAACCCCATGCCTCAATGTCAAAAAGAAAGAAATCCAATCACAAAATAATAGAAAACATAACATAGTGGTTTTTTTTGTATCTCTCCTGCAAATGGTCGCATCACAAAACAAGATAAAACAAAACAAATCAAATCACAAAATAATACAAAATATAACATAGTGGGTTTTTTTATCTCTCCTACAAGTGATCGCCTCACAAAACAATATAAAACAAAGGAAATCCAATCACAAAATAGTACAAAACATAACATAGTGGGTTTTTTTACCTCTTCTGCAAATGATCGCCTCACAAAACAATATAAAACAAAAGAAATCCAATCACAAAATAATACAAAACATAACAGTGTTTTTTTTTATATCTCCTGCAAATGATCGCATCACAAAACAATATAAAACAAAAGAAATCCAATCACAAAATAATAAAAAACATAACATAGTGTTGTTATCTCTCCTGCAAATGATCGGATTTCTTTTCTTTTATATTGTTTCGTGAGGCGATCATTTGCAGCAGAGATAAGAAAAAACCACTATGTTATGTTTTGCTTTATTTTGTAATCACAAAATAATACAAAACATAACATATTGTTATTTTTATCTCTCCTGCAAATGGTCGCATCACAAAACAATATAAAACAAAAGAAATCAAATCACAAAATAATACAAAACATAACATAGTGGGTTTTTTATCTCTCCTGCAAATGATCGCCTCAAAAAACAATATAAAACAAAAGAAATCCAATCACAAAATAATAGAAAACATAACATAGTGGGTTTTTTTGTATCTCTCCTGCAAATGGTCGCATCACAAAACAATATGAAACAAAAGAAATCCAATCACAAAATAATAGAAAACCTAAAATAGTGGGTTTTTTATCTCTCCTGCAAATAATCGCCTCACAAAACAATATAAAACAAAAGAAATCCAATCACAAAATAATAGAATACATAAAAATGTGGAGAGACTGTAGAGGGCGGTATTGTGAGTGCGGCACAAAATCCTCACACAGAAATTACACCCTAAATCGTGCCATAGCTGCCAATTGATATTAGCCATAGGGCAGGGTAGTCACTCCCGTCCCCTGCTCAGTCGACAGATGTTGTGAAAAAATGTATGATTTGCATCTTCCTTTTGGTATATTTAAAACACAAATTTAACCCAGTTTGGTGTATTTAGTACTTAAATACCGCGCATTATCTCGGTAAAGCCATTCTATGAGTAGATCTACGAGACGTGCCCATGGATATTCCTTTTTGTTTGATCTTGAACTTGAATAATGAATCTCAAAAACGAGATTTATATTCCATCCTTTCTATAATGTAAATCATAAATAATATGGTAATAAATCCTGTTACATCACTTCTTCTACTTCAAATGTCGAAAGACGAGTAAACGGGAATCATTTTCGTGGATTGTTTAACTTTGTGTATTAAAAACTTGTTGCCACAATTATGAGAAGCTATGAGATGTGATATGGAACTAAGTCTTGAGATTACTTCTTACCTTGCCAAACAGTACAAACTCTCTCCATTCATTTTCATTTTTTGACTTCTGTTGCATTACGTTTGATCGCTGTCTGGCTTTACGAAGCTGAATTAGTGTAAAGGTGACCATTATGATATTGGTAACTAGGCAGAGACATACTGGTATTCCAAATGCAAGCAGATTCACATTACCTACACGAAGCCAGCATGTAGTGTTGTCGTAGACCTGGACGGCCAAACTTGGTGGCAGACATTCGCAGAAATGTAGGATTACCGACAGTGCGACAATAAGCAGTGGTAGTCCCCAACCTAGCAGCTGCTGCAAGAGGCGAGACGTTAAACCCACGTCAGATGTATCCGTATAATTCAATGCAAACTTGTGGAGCAGAATCGCACCTAAGATGGTCGTCCACGTGAACGTAGCCAGCCAATAGTAATGAGTTATAGCGCCAAATATAACGCAGTGTGTGTCCGATAGGGGTACAGTTTTTGAAAACACTGTAAATACTTGAGCCTTAAAAAGCGCAACGACAAGTGATATGATTCCATATCCAAACATATTATTTCGAAGTTGCTTGAATCTCATGTACGTAACAAGAGTTCCCAGAGACCCACAAAGCGAGAAACAAGTGGTAACCAAATTTACAATATCAAGTGGCTTCAAGAAAAGCGAATATGGCGTTTTCTTTTTGACCTCATCTGGTATTGAATCAATGCAAACTTGTGCCTTTCCATCAGGTAACTGCAAGAAGTCACCTTTCCTAATGTCCTGCTTCCTGTAGACCAAAACTGTCTTGTTAATGTCAACAATATATTCGTGTTTCTCCAGTGTAATGAAAACGCATTCAAGAAAGTTACGCACTTCTTTGCCACATACAAGCATCATCTTATTTGGCTGAAACAGATCACGAGTCTCTAGTCCGAAGCTTTCGTAGTAGATAATTGATTTTGAAACTATGTATATATCTTTGGTAACGTGATATAGCACATTATGTCGTTGTTTAGTTGAGATATCCCAAAATTCAAACGGAGTCCCTGAATACCAGCTATCTCTGCATGCATGTGTCGCATTAGCCGGACGTTTATCGCAAGATATGTATGCTTGTACTTCAGTAACACCGCAAAAGTACCTCTCTTGTTTAATGAACTCCGGTTGCATTTCTTCTTCAATCTTCTGCAGGAGCTCAAAACTGTATGTGTTACTAAATGTTAATACTGTCCACTTTATTCCAATGTCTTCAAACTCCATATGAGCGTAATCTAACATAATCTGTTTTCCGATATCTAAATTGGCTAATTTGTCTTTGACACAGGTACTGATGTAA
Source organism: Amphiura filiformis (assembly GCF_039555335.1). Classification (NCBI taxonomy): domain Eukaryota; kingdom Metazoa; phylum Echinodermata; class Ophiuroidea; order Amphilepidida; family Amphiuridae; genus Amphiura; species Amphiura filiformis. Next base: position 55,591,702 of record NC_092639.1, on the reverse strand, counting down.
TTCAATGATTGACTTTTGAAGAAAATCATCATTTTTTGATTAATGCAATTCCAGTTGTTGGTAGTAGGTAAATTGGTATCGTTATTTAAAACACACTGTCCAAAATAAGACACAGAAAATCCAGGTCTACATGATACCTTGCGGCATAATTGCGTAGTCGGATCACGAAATTCACCCAATAGGCATGGGGTGTCTGGTGCTGGTGTTGTTGTTACTGCAGAGTAAGATCTGAATTTCCAACTGTTTGGAGATATGCCCATAGGAAAATAGCATTTTTCTTTTATGTAGTCCATTGGACGGTCTTCAAACTCTAATTCAAGCAAATCGTCGACAACGCATCGGCTACAATGATGATTTTTAAATATTCGGCAATCTTTGAAACCAACGTATAGCACACAAATGCATCGTAAAAGGAGATAGGATCTGCATGAGTTGACCAAGGATGAATTTGACAACGTGGTACAAGGATCAGCATAACACCACCGGATGCGATTGCCTACCACTGCGTCATTATCTGAAATACGTAAGAATGTACCACCAATGCTAAGTGATGATCGGAAGCAATCCCGTGAGTCTGAAGGTATTTCTTTCCAAGGGTGTATCATATTGAGTTCGCGGTAATGACAAATAGCACAGAAAATGTTGCGATAGTTGTAACCAAACTCGTCAAAAACAGGTATTCCGTCAGCCTGACTCTCACATTGGAATATAATGAAAGATTCCTTCCATGACGATGGACAAGTTGAAACCATTTGCAGGCCGCTGCGAGGAGCATAAAGGTCATGTGAACCCATGTTATCATGTTGCCTAGAAGCGAGGATAGAATGGCACTTGTATGATACGGGTGAACCCAATCTTCTGATGTTATGTTTTAGAAACTGCTGCAGAACAAACAGAGCTGTAATCTACACAACAATCTCCCAATTGTAGGCATTCGATATCACATCGGCATGACTTGTGGTCATCATGGTTACATCGCCCATCACAACTCTCAGTGTAAGAAAGAATAGAAGTGTGTATTCCAAATACATCATCACTTACACCTAAATCAAGAAAGCAAATAATTTATAATTGTTAAAGACGAGATTAACAACGGGATCGTAATAATATAAACCCTTCCTCGGGTCCGTGGATAACCACTTGTTATGTAGACTATAGCTGTATCCTCTGAGTCTGTAGACATTTCCCCTTCCAGTTTCGACAAGTTTATGGGAAGTTCTCTTTTACCGATCCAGGGTCAGACGAGTTTTCTCTCACTGCCTTACCAGTAGTCATGTTTGTGTAACCGGCTAATTAAGGGTACTTGCCCATGAGTTTCATTCAGGGGCGTGTTTGAAAAACGGCACAGCGCATTAGTAAAAAGAATAAAAAATACTAAAATTTTCACCGGGGTTCGAACCACTGCCAATTGCACTATGAATGCTAAAGATGCCTATACTGTGCCACGGTGACTGTGGTTAACATTCGGCGATTTTCAAAGATATACATATCAACACGTTTCTAGTGTATTGAAAATCAGAGTTTGGTAGGAATACGGTCATAGAAAGACATATGACTCTACTTGTCTGTTTGTTTTTCATTTAATACAAATTAATTTTGATGAATTAATTTAGTAATAATAAAATGAAAACGCTGGGTCATTCACGACGTCATTTGTAATTTATGTCAAAACCTGGGGAGGACCACACACATCCGTGCTGTATGTATACGTGCGCAATCGATACTCAATGATCCAGACAATAGCGTTTGAATATACCGCCCTGCTTGACACATCATGTCACTTGCGGGAAGATATACTATAGGCCTACCCTAATAGCTTACAACAGATACCCCACCGTAAATAGCTCTGTTCATTATCTCGCTGTGCTAGTTTATACGCGTAGTGTACGCACTTTTGAACCATATTTTGTTCAAAAATGATAGGAAGGACTGTTTTCAGCTAAAATGTTGGTTATCAGCAGATGCTTAATGATACCGGGAAGTGTTGCAGAAAGGTAAGCGTACTCTTTATTTATTCAAAATATCACATATCAATGAATTTAAATTTGAAATCCAAAAAGGAAATGTCAGGTCAAATTTCTCACCTTAGAATTATTGTGAAATAAAATCAAACCAAATTTAGGCTCCGCAAACAACGTCCAATTATTCCCATTGATGTTTGCTACACGTGCATATAATAAATTATGATTTGGGGCTAATTTGAGAAGAGTTAATGCCTCGAGTTTCAAAATACACCGAGTGATGTTTTTGATCAAAACATCGACAATTCAAGACTCTGTAAAAACAAATCAAGAATTTTCTGGGATAATTGCAACTAAGTACAATGAAAGTTATGATCTAAGCTACCAGATGCATCATTAATTTCCTGACTATGATATTTAGTTGTGGGAACAGATTACTTTAATGTTTTGGCGGGATTATTTCCCGCCAAAAATTTCAACCAAAAAGAGCATGTAGCCTTAACCTCACCAATCTAATCAATGCAGCTCTGAACAGAAATGTCAATTTTTTACATTTGACATTTGTACTTATACCTCTAGAACAGAAGAACTGTACATCAGAAATTGGCCCCCGTTGGAAGTGTAAATTATAATAAGAGGACTACTTTGGTCATAATGGTATGGTATTTAATCAGGGCTGGCTAGTGCTCTCCCCTCCTCATCATGCCCATCGGTACATCTTAGGTCGTCGGTACACGACGGGTCTTGATGAAATATAATTTGGGTTCAACAATAGAAACTTTTTCTGTGTGTGGGTGAAGAAAACCGTACAAGTCGCTCAAATCTTGGATGTGACTCTTCACTTGTTGATTGTTTACGTTGCCACATTGAAGTATATTGATAAAAAGTTGTAAACGCGCGCTTTGAAAAAAATTGGAACAAACACACACCTCCACACATTTTTTAGATTCTGCAGGAGCGGACTTGGCCCAAAAGATTAGGGTCAACAATTCACAACTTCCGTCGGCAAACAATAGTTCAGTCATCCACTAGTCACAGGTTAGGATTTCGACGTTGAATCAACGTTGATACAACGTCGAAGTTTCAACCTAACCTGATTTAAACCTCCTTAATTTTTGCATTGAAAGTTAGTTGAAATCAGGTTGAAATCAATTTTGATACAACGTTAGAATTTCAACCAACTTTCAATGCAAAAATTACGGAGGTTGAAATCAGGTTGAAGTCCATTTGCAAATACAACGTGATTTCAACGTTCAGACGTCAAAATTTCAACCTGCCTTCAACGTGATGTCAACGTCAGGTGTGCCCACTGGGGGTACATTTACAAGTTGTACCACTCCACCCATTCCGAAAACCTGCCTACGTCACAGAGATATATCAGCATGACACTAGGACGCTTCCATCATTCCAATACTTACTTTTGCTGCGGTAGAAATGACTTTGGACTAAGCCAAAGCTTGAACAGTTTCCCGGCGCTAGAGTAACAAAGGAGTATCCCCAATTATCCTGAACCAGAATTGCTACATCTGTTACACTGGAGTTACTACAATCCGTTTCACATAACTCAGGCTGCTCATACATGTCAGTTAAATATTTATTAACAGAATGTTCAGCTGCACACAACTTGAACCAATGAGTTGATTGAGTTTGAACTTCAACGGCAATTAAACCATTCGATTGGTTATTTATTGGTATTAGGCGTGCCTGCCAGTCTCTCAGTCTGAACAGATCATTTTCACCTTGATATGAAATATAAAATGCTGTTGGTTAAAATGAGCATTGTTTGCAGAAAGGTGTCGGATTCAAATAGCATAATAACATGTAGAAACTGAAGCATCCTATGCATAACAGAATGTATTTAAATATTTACTGTATATTATAACGGTTCGTGTTACCCAATCGCGGTACAATAGATCTGGTTTGGAAGATACGACAGACAAAAGCCATCAAAGATGGTGCAAAATTAATGTAGAAATAACATAAAACCGCGCTAAAGATTACTGTTTTGTTTGTATGTTATTAATCTTATATTTTATTTTCTGAAATTAACCTCGGGGTTCTATGTACAATTTGTGTAATAATTGTTAAAATACGGAGCGTATTCACAAGAAAAATGGTACTTTGCATGCCGGTGCGACGACCACTTGAACCGAAATGATCGATATATGACTTGTGTACTGTATATAGAGAGGCCCCTATTTCTATTGTCGAAACACACAATCAACAATATAGCTATAGCGCTACATATTAATGTTTTTAAGCAGGAAAAACTCGAAATTATGGTACGTTTTCTAACATTCTTTGCCCGGCATGTTGGAGTTATGCATTAAGAAACGAATTTGGAGAAAACCTTCTGTTAATAAAATACTATACTGAGCCACCAGCCTGGGTGGCTCACGCTCCAGTAATTTCAGATGATTGAGCGCAGTAATACATCAAAGAATGTCTTCCAATTCATGAAAACAAATAGATAATCAGCTTATCGGATTAAAAGCTTAGAGTGAAGGTCTTGCTGCTCAGCGAGTGTTTGTAATTATCAGAAGGTTTTCTCCAAATTCATTCTCTAATGGTGTATTGCTTCAATTTTTTAAGACGGCTACATATGAATCGGTGAACGACTGGTCTAGCGCATTGGTACTATATATAATACTGACATTAGATCGATAGCCATGATAGCGGTAAGGTATAGCATGGGTTGGAAGCCCTCCTCGATCTGCCAAACTAGATTGGTTTTTTGACCATTTCATTTTAGGGAAATGGGGCTAGGCGAATTTATGTACGGCGTACGGAGGTCTACCTTTGATTGGCGACTTAAGCTCCAGCCATGGACCAAAGCTAAGTGACATATGTGCCTTTATATATAATAGTGATAACAAAATTAATGGCTAGGAAAGTGACGCTTGTACTGCGGCACCATTTGAGCTTCGTCCCAGGAAATGACGAAATGCCGGCATTTTGGGAAGTCGAGAATACACATGATATCTATATTATTTTCCCGAGATGACAGCATGCCGAAATGGTCATACTGTCATGACTGTTGAATGCTCGGATTTCGTAAATCGAGAAATATGTTTTCACTCACGGCATCTAACACCTGCATTGTCATTCCTGCAGTCACAATTTATTGTCACCGGATGTTTATTACATAAATCAAGAGTATTTCTACAATAAGACGTTCCAGGGTTGAAAAGCACTTCCTTCTGTTCATCTATTGGGCCCTCTTGAGGAATGGTGAGGGCCATCAATGCCCCATCGTATCCAAAACGTCTACATACAATATCTGCATGCTTATAATTCCAATGTTCAGTACAGATTCTACCCCAAGATATGCCATTGGAGACTTCTACGATGGCTCTTTTGGTTGCGTTGCCAATTAACCTCAATGGTATGGTATCATCTACAAAGAAATATGAAAGCTTCCTATTACAAACAGAGGAACAGGCTTACGCATCATACACTGGAACATGGAAACATTCAAACATTACAACTAGCGCACGAGATCAAATTAATGATGCTTAATCGTTATTCTTAATATATCAATATACAGGGAAAGAAGAATTACGCATCGCACACTAGCACATTTAAACATGAATTTACAAATGGAAACATAACATGCATAGGCAGATATACCAGAAAAAAACCCCGGACATACAAGCCTGTGCGGGGACTTGAACCCCAGACCTCTCGCTTGTCGGGCGAGCGCTCTAACCACTGAGCTACACAGACTGTCCCTGATAAACAGGACTCAAGTCTGGTACTTAACAACACATTACACACCAGTGTACGAGATCAATTAATGATGCTACGGATTAATTGCGGTGTACCGAGTGGTTGACTTATAGGCACACCATAGTCTGAGGCACTTCGATGGTCCTTCCGTGAAAGGACCTCCACAGTAACCATATTGAAGTAGCAGTGAAGGTACTCTTCCGCGTATCCCGCAGAGGTACTCTGTCACCTGAGCCTTTGATCGTAAAGTTTATTGAATTCAAAGGCGCGCGCCCATGGTACAATTACGAGGACTTACCAAGCCGACTACGCGTTCATCAAGGTTTGCATGACAAACATCTAACTCCAAAACTGATCCTTTTTTCCTTTCATCAGAAAATGGAATATTTTATGAATAATATAACTCCAACATTTTTTTGCTTAATATTTTTTTTTATTTCGTTGTGTACCTGGACTCTTTTGAAATCCGACACTCAAAAATCCAAGATGGCCGCCAATAAATTATGCAAATTAGTTATTTTTTACATTTTCGCTTTTATTCAACTCAAGCGTCCTTGACACCATTATATGAAGTGTTTCATATGATGATGTTTTTTGTGCACACCTTCCCTTCTTCCTCATATTCCTGTGCCATGATCTTTGCAGGATCTGCTCGGCTCGATGAATTTATGTGATAAACACTTGTTTTCTTTTGATCTGCCTAAATTGATTACTTTGCTGCAGTTTTACTCTCCCTTGCTGTAGGCCTATATATTAATTACACAGCCTCAACTTACTTGGAGAACATCGAATGCTCAATGGGTAACATTGCTTTGTAAAGTCAACATCCCTGCTTCGTGTTGCTATTGTAAACGATGACATTGCAGGACTCCCAAATCTATTGTTTAAGTAATAAGTTAACGAAGTCGTATATCCGAGATATAAACAAATATTATCAAACATGTGGTTGGTTTCCAACGAGGGTACAGTTGGTGTGTAACAGGTAGACCTCCAATCGTCGTTATCTTCAAATCTGTGTTCTACTCGTCCTTCATATTGGTTTGTGCCATTCGCAAGACGCCATTTCCTATCCTTGAGTCCCCTATCATAGAAAGGTAAAACAGGAACATTTGAACTTTGATGACATAGCTTAAACTATGAAAGATGAGTCTATAAACTACGACTTTAGTAGCTTTTAGTGCTAATCACTTACGATAATAACACACGTATACTCAGGAGGGTAAGAGTCCATTAAGGGCAATGCCGGGTCGAATGGTTACAGCAATGCTAGACTTAAGATACACACACTAACGCATGCGTGTTCACTGTTCAACTATAGCTAATTAGTCTCCTCCGCCCGCGCGCAGCACGCTGTAGTTTGATTTCATTCCCTATGTGGAGTGACTGGAATCACACTGACGGCGGAGGAGAATACTACAGCTGGACAGACGGTCTCAACATATTATAATACCTAAACAATCGGCGGTTTACACACATCTGAAAGCCAGTTTTTATTGTGTATTATATGTATGGACTTGTGCCACCTAGGAAACCAAGGGAGAACAGTACCAGTGCATTGATTGGTCACCCCAGGTTAAATAAGAAATAAATAAATAAACACAAAGTAGACCTTGAGGACGTCAAAGTCCTCGACCGCAAAGCACGGTTGTACGAAAGGGGAGTGAAAAAACCCATCCAGGTTCGGGCATAACAACTGTCCCTCAACGGTAGGTGGATGACTCAGAAACAATCTCTCACACAACAGGGACAGAACGATCAGAAATCTACCTCGCCTCAGGAGTCATATAATGGCCTTCCATCGATTGTCGTATCCAAGCGATAAGGACATGAATCGATTTTGTTTATAACTCCAGAGTCGCCTCTTTTGTAATATCGAATGCAAATATTTCGATGGTCTTTATTCTTTCCCAGCTAAAATAGCTATAGCTTATTGGATTTTCTAAACCACGTTTTTCAATGTAGAATGACATGCTCAATTTCTCTCCTCATGAATATTGCACTGCGAAATTTAAATAATTCTTTTGTAAACTTAGATCCGGTAACTTCAAACCAATTGACTTTCTTCTTCACACCATTATATAAGAAACTGAAAATGAAAACCGAATCTCTTTCCTACAACTTTCCTAACAAAAAGTAGAAACAAAGATATCAATAATCTTGTGAGTCAAGAGCTTAGGCAAGATAATAGGAAACCACGTGACAAAAACCAGAACCAAAACTAAAACTCAATATTTGAAATGAGGCAATGTTTTTAACATCACAATCAAGCTGAAGGTCAGTGATACTGAACGCATCGTCGATTGCTCCAAGGTATGCTGGGAAAATCTGGTAGACCAGATTAAATATAATCTCTCGTACCGACGGAAGTTTTTAATTGTTGACCCCATTTTTCTTATCCAGTGCTCTCTATACTCAAAAAGGTGCGAGAGGGAGGTGCGGACAAAATTGGGCACAAAACACACCAAGGCCACAGGGCTGGCAGGTACGAGGCTAGAGACTCCCATAGTTGAGTTCTTTACTAATGGAAATCCAATAATTGCCCCGCAGGGCAAGAAAGCAATGCGTAACCTTAAGGGTGACGGACTGTCTCTATCTGATTGGCATTTTAAATTGACCTTAATGTTAAATCAATGTAAAGACCTTGAAATGTTGTGTAATTTAATGTAATATATAATGTAATGTAATATATATAACCATATATAAACTATATACGGCAGTTTAGTTCTAAGAGACCAGGTTGGCTGATCAGTACATATGCAAATCATTTGAACACCTGATAAAGCTTGTTAACAAGAATGGATGTATATACATTACTGGAATTATAGAACTTTTACCCATCCATAAACAAAAAACACAACCAGCACATTGCATTTCTGCCTTAATTATCACGTAATGTCCTGTAAATAACATTAAAAGTACAAGATTTGCTCAAGGGGAGGCCCACAATTTGTTCAAAATAATGATTCTATGATTGTAATGTATTGTTACATTTAAATCTTAAATAGGGGAGAGTGGGGTATGTTGAGCCAGGGGGTAAGTTGAGCCACCCCCTCTAGAAAGAAAATTAAAAACTTATCTTACTTTGCAGTTCCACTTATTTGTATATGACATAACAGAGGCTTCTCAAGTGTAATATGGAATCGCTTGCACATAGGGTAAGAAAGCTGCATTAGAAAGTTCATTTTCGCACTTTTGTCGAACTTTTGGCAAAAACCAATTTTTTTCATGTTTCACCCAGAAAGAAAAAGGCTAAAATGATAACATTCTGGATATTGAGGATGTGATATATGAACACTATTTTAGAAAACTATTTAAAACTGTAACAAGGTTTAGTCAGGTGGGAGGCTTGGTTGTTGACAAAAAGGGTCACATGGGGTAAGTTGAGCCACAGGCCATGGGGCAAGTTGAGCATAGGAAAAACCTGCAGAAATTCCGCAATTTTTTTATTCAAAGTAAAATCTTGTCAGAAATTACTTTTATGCAATATTTAGATCAAACTACTTCTATATCAAACTATTTTTCGAAATAAATACCTGAAAACTACAATTAAAAAAAAGGCAAAATTGAATTTCACAGCTATGGCATATACTGTGCATTTCTATGGTGGCTCAACTTGCCCCTGCGACTGGCTCAACTTACCCCACCGTTGGGGTAAGTTGAGCCAATTTGCAAATGATTTTTGGCGTCTCACTGTGCGAAAGTGCAAAATATTGATTACAATTTTGTGGTATCATAACCAAGTAAACATACATATGTTTCATTTGCAACACTGCATTTGGGTCCTGCTTTATTTATTTGAGCGTAGTGAAAGTAAATGTAAAAAGTGGCTCAACTTACCCCACTCTCCCCTATTAACGTATGGCTAACGGTGCGGTGACCAAATATGAAAGGTCCTATAAGGGCGCTGGAACTGACAATAGCCATACTATCAAAGAATAACAAAACTAGGCTTTGAAATTGCGCAATTTTGAATTCTACTTGGCAATTATGTAATTTTCAAATGGTCAGTAATGTTCATATTAGCGCTATTATCAATTATAGCACCTTTCTCAGAAATTCTATGATTCTCTGATACAAGAGTTTTCTTTCATTTGAACTCATTAAATTGACTCAAAACTAAACAAACATTTCCTATATCATGACAATAGTATAAACAAAACAATAGTTAACATTGCTAATCAACTTCAAGACGAAAAACAATATTTGCATTGTTTTAACAATCATGTTAACAAATGGCTCAGATGTTAAGAAGAGGGCATTTTAGCAGTGGCTCAGAAACGGGGACTGTCCGCCTACAACAGTTTGGATGTATGTGGGTTAAGTAAATTCTTCCTCATATAGGTGCTCAATATTTAATTCTTCGTGAGTCTGGGCTAGCGTTTAATCACATATTAACAAGTTTTGTTTCATATTCTCACCTGGAACGCAAGCAATGTAGACTACCCCCTTCCTTGCACATTGTGCATTCATCCAAGAACCTGAAAGATCTTTATAACGAATCAAATCACTTGACAAGCTTCCATAATAATCGGGCGGGTAGAGTTCACTCCATATGACAAAGCCAGATCCCTGGCCTTCCCAAGCATATATGAATTGATTGTTGGATTGATATCCAAGAGACTTGCAAATGCCCCTTATCTCGTAGATGGGGATTGTTTCGTCTATACAGATGTCTCCCCATGGTTCCGAATTCCTACGTATTTGAAGTCTTCCATAATAAGATGGTTCGGAATCATTATTTGCAACTCTCCACTGAAAAGTATCTTGCTCTGTAATTATTGGAAAAAAACTTCATGATTAAACACAAAAAGCCTGGAATTCCGATATCCTCTATCCCCGATGTAATCTTCTTATCTGGACTGGCCAATTAATATTTCGCAGCACGTATCCACTACGATAAAAATATTGGCCAGCCCATCCATTATGACACGATATTGGATAGGCAAAAGACAAAATCCTATCTTTTATTCTCATTCTTATTCAGTTTTAATGTAATTTTTGCGAGAAAAACTGAGAAAAAAATAAAGTTACTTTTGTGAGGACATCCCCGTTGTTTTAAATGAACGAAACCATCACGAACATCTAAGCCGCCGAATCGCGTTTAAGTTCTCGCACGTGTATCACGCGAACGCATTATCGCGCGATCATTGAAGCGCAACAAGCGTGCCGCCGTTGCGTGGCCGCGCGCGCCCTGACTAATATCACTATCAACTATTGTGAGATATTATACACCAGAAAACCGATTAAATTACGTCTTTATAAGACGCACCCATTGAATAAGAATAAGCATATAATACCTCAACAATAACATCATGTAGGAAACAAACTGGCCGCTATTGGCGCCTATTGTCCAGACCTTAGATACATATTCTTGAATTGTGACGCCATTCTACTCACCCTTCCCATAATTCAACTTCCCATATTGAACAATAAATTAAGTCTACATTCGACATGCTGTTATAAACTCCCACCCTCTTATTGATATGTGACTGGAAAAAACAGGTCGCCGAGATTCGTATGCACTGCCGGCCAGGGCGATCTGCTGGCCGTAGAATATTGGGGGATTTTACTTGGAATTGTTCAAAATGAACAAAATTCACAGTTGGCCGTAGAATATAATTACTGGGTATTAAGGCAGCTGTGTACTCTCAGACATGCATGTAGTAAAAGTGCCATAACTTTGTAATTATTCACGCAAGACATATAAAAGTATACATTTTTATAAAGGCAATACATCAATGAATCTTAATATAAATGCAGATTTGGTGGAAAAACAACAATTATGAAGAAAAAGTGGGTTTTTGGCAATTTTTGTTCGGTACATCATAACAAAAAAACACTCTTTCCAAAAATTGTTGTTTTGTTATTTTCTTAATCTTTAGACATCATTCCAAAAACGTTTTTTTAGTTTTTTGATATTGGCCTTATTTTTTTAGATATTGACCATATGAGGCATCAAAATGAACTTTTTAAAATTCACAAACGCCTATTTGCACAAAATGATGCCTAAAATCGGAAATAGACCAAAATATAAAAAAATGAGAAAACCGTTTCTTAAGTCGATCATGCTTTTTATGATGAGCATAATTGCTTACCTATAGATGCTGTATTTATTGAGTTATCGTGTACCTAAATCGTCATTTTACCGAGAAAATGAACATTGAAATAATGGCCGTTGAAGTTTAAAGTGGTCACATTTTGCACTTTCATCGAATCTCACAGGAGAATGCGGCAGTTTTCGTTTTTCTACCTTATATTACGTGAACATCGGGTAAATCCACAGCCCCTTGAGAAGTTTGGGCGAAATCTATTCATATCTTGGTGTTTAAATCGGGGGAAAGAACTTGAAAAATTTCACATTTTATCAGCTAAAACGGAGCCATTTGACCGCAAGGTTTTTATGAAATCAGTGCTTCCGTGGTGCTTCCATAAGATGCGCCGCGCATGCAGATAAGCGTTGCGTATGCGTAGCGTATCTGTGCGTTAACAAATTGTGCGTCTACAAAACGCGATGCGTTGTTGCGCGCGTATACCCCGATGGTACAACAAAGATTTTCTTTCCTTTTAAATTGCGGAAACGAGTGAAATAGTGAAATTAAATCCATAAAATAGAGCATTTGGAGTTAACAAATCTGGATTTTCTTTCCTTGTATTTATAAAAAACATAACAAAGTAAATACATTTCAAAAAAGCTCAATTTCGCGAAAGAAACAATGTCTAGAGTACACAGCCGCGTTAAGAGAGAATATTGAATGAGACTGGTGCTACAACTGCTAATTATACAAAAATGCCTGTATAGAAGCAGTACAAGTTTTGAACGCTGTTGCTTGGTTTTTCCGCTACACGGTAAAATAAGGAATTTACAATTAATGATGATGATGATGATGATGATGATGATGATGATGATGATGATGATGATGAGGATGAGATGATGAGGATGATGATGATGATAATGATGGTGATAGTAAACAATCAGGAATAAGAGTACTGTAACATTAATCTAATATATTTCTTGTTCTTTAAAATGGAAAAATCATGCAATTTAGAAAATAATCTCTAATTACCCGAATAGCAAGAAATGTAAATATTTGTAGAGGAATCGCATCCTGGATGTGACCAATTGCTGATTGCAAAATCCTCTATAGAAGATGCATCAGGAAAGGTAGCGTCTGTTAGCTCTAAAAACACCGGCAAAGATTCCGAATTGTCAGACTCCTCGAGGCCTATACTGTGTGAAAGATATCCTCTGAATCCAAGAAGTTTGCATAATGCTCTCATTGTATATTTCAGGTCCGAGTGAAATGTCACTACATCGATGACACATATAGTACCCCATTGGCCATCCAGTTGTCGTACTTCTAATCTGCTTAGATTCGAAGGGCTGTTCGTTTCGATTAATCTGACTTCAGGCGGCGCTGATAGATTTGAAAAAAAAGGGTTTTTTTACTCGCTATTTAAATACGAATTTTTAAAATTTGGACACACTGGGCAAGGTGGGAATGTTAGACGTGACTCTGGTGCTGTTGATACGGTTAATGATATGTTATAACAATTTAATTTGATGATCATATAAGACAATATATACATGGCGCCAAGATATCCACTGATCTAAAGTTGCTTGGACTACTGATTTATTTCAGGTATATTACAAGATTCAGTTAAAGTGTGTGATATTTGTCTTGCCATCAATACTGACCATGTGTTTATTTAAAACTCAATTCAGATCTGAGTAAGAGTAAGTATGGCCCATCATATTGGAAATTCGACGATACTTTGTGTGAGGATGTTATTTATTGTAATAAACTTAAGGAGAAGAAATTGAAGTGAAATATATAGATATTATTAATGATCATAGACATAGAGTGCTTCGGGAGTTAATTAAATTTGAAATTCGATGTTTTACACAAAAGTATTGTAAGGAGAATGAACGAGAAACAACCGCAAGAAATGAGTTAAAGAAAAATTTCAAGATTGGGAAAGATTTGCTACATAGCGATCCTACTAATGAGGCAAAAAACTAATTTTGACCAACTTCATCAAAAACATTTGAAATTTGGGTCAAAATCAGGCTTTTTTGAAAATTGTCAAAGTTGGTCAAAATTAAAAAAAAATCAAAAACGGGTCCTAGATATTTATATGTAGTATTTAAAAATTAATATATTTTTTTACTCAAGAAATTATTTGTTACGGTGACCGAAAACATTTTGGCCAAAAAACACATTTTGGGGGATATTCTCCACTGAGCATTTTTGCCTAAATTTGACCTCACAGATGGATACATAAAGTCATTGCCATCCTACGGTATACTTATAGACGAACAATTTATTGAGTTATGAGCCCAAAAGTTTCCATAATTGCCACCCTTTAAAGGTGGTACTACAACCCTTGATAAATTTGTGACTGCTTTTGCATTTTTCTCATCCAGTTACAACACTGGAATTTCAATGACTCAAGACAAGCGGTACGTTCCTCATTTCTTAACATAATGAACCACTTGTCTTCTGTATTACATGTAGATAAACAGATTTTTATGATAAAAAAATGCATCTTACGTGATTCGCATCCCATTATTTCAAATTTCACACCACAGTCTATACAATGTTGTGGCAGGATTCGAATAACACTGCTAAATACGACCTCATCAAATATCACAAGTGATGTTGAATTATTGGCAATACCATAAAATAGCTGTTAACAAAAATTAATGATTATCTTATTTATTTGAAATCCTCAATTGATAATATCATATTATTGATTTGAAAACCTTAAAGAATTACCCTGCAATAATCTACTTTTGTGGTTTCTAAAATGAATGATTTCTTTAAGGTTATTAATTATTTTAAACTGTTGTGATTTGGTAGTTCATCGCATCTTACGAATGGTAGTGAGCTTTGGCAAAAACTGCATTGCTCAATTCATAGCGAGCGTGTAGAAGAATTAAAATATCACAGTTATACTTTTATAGGTGCTGCGGTTCTTGAGTTACGTTGTAAAGAGAGCTGAAACAACAACACTTTTGTAAAACGTACATAACTCATTAACTACAATAAATTAAGCAAGTTTGCAAAGTATACGATTTGTAGAATGAACTTTTGCAAAACATCAAGGTGTTAATTTTCAATAATATATTGATCTAGATAATGCCAATAGATTTTTAGGTTGCTTCGACCAACAATACCTCGTCCACCCTTAAGGGATCTAGAATGAGCGTTTATTGCGTTTCGACAGTATTTTTTGAATTCTGAATACGAAGCATGTCTTTCTGATATCAAATAATTTTCATTTTTTAAAAATCACAATATAATACAAATTTTATGACAAATTATAAAAATTTGATATTTTTCAAATGTTTGATATATAACAGTCCTCGAAGTAAATTATATAAATCTAATGATATATTCTTAAAAAGTGTATGTAGCTGGGAGGAAAAAGCCGACAGTCAATTGAAAATTTTGACCTTTCATATTGAAGATATGGATTTTTTTCCCAAAAAGACCTAATTTTTTTTGGGAAAAAAATCCATATATTCAATATGAAAGGTCAAAATTTTCAATTGATCGTCGGCTTTTTATCCCACCTACATACACTTTAAAAGTGTAAATCATCAGATTTATAAAGTTTACTTCGAGTACTGTTAAATATCAAAATATCAATTTTTAATGATTTGCCATAAAATGTGTATTAAATTGCGAATTTCAAAAAATCAAAATTATTTGATATCAGAATGACATTCTTCGTATTCAGAATGCAATTTGATATGTCTGATGTGCTCTAATGTCCCAAAATAAATACTGTCCAAACGTTCATACCCCAGCCATTAAAGCATTTAGTTACAATATTGCTATCACAATTAATGGTCCCTCTATTGGACAGTAATGTGTACGGGTAAAACATCGCACGTGCGGTTTTCTGTCTGTGCCTGTAAAATCATGCAAAATGCATTCCCCAGTGCACTGTGCATTTTACATGCACGGCGCGCTGCAAAACGAACCTATACTGTCGAATCATTTTCTGGCCCCATGAGAGGGTTTTTTTCAACATATTGTAGAAGTTTAACTAGTATAATAACTATAACTTACTTTATGACTTGTGCCCGTGCTGTTGTAATTCAGGGAGGATTCATTGATATACCGAAGTTCGCCATCATCGATGTTGTTCACCATGACATAAAACGTAATATTTGCATCGTCACGGCATCCTTTAATGATGATTCCACTTAGGAGCTGACGTGTAAGAAAGTAAACTTGTATCCACGGGTCATGGTGAGATTCAGGAGGTAACCAACAACTTTGTGACGTAATTCTCGCTTCGGTTATTTCGTGATTTGTTTCTCCAGGGTGTGATGCTGAGATCTGATCATCTGTTATCATAGATTTATCTTTCATTCCAAGTTCTATTGAACATGATACTGTGAAATGGTAAAGAAAATACTGATGTTACTTAAACAAGATCCTAACCGGGCCCTGAGGATCGCATCTATTCTCAATCCCCCAGTATTCTCAATCCCGTAGCTTGAGTCATTTTATTGAGAGGGTGCACCGAATCTGAATGAGGGACCACAGCCGATTGTCGATAATTTTTAATGGACATTTCGCTGATTTTGATACTGCGAAGACAAGACATATTCGATGTGTGGTGATAATGCTACAATTCAGCCACTGTGGATGTAAGATTGTGAATTACGATCAAAGTGCGCAGTTATCCCACAAGAAGGATTTATATTGACCTCATTTGACAAGTTGAGCTCTGGTTAAGAAAGTTGTTCTGTTCTATCAGATTGGATTAGACTGAAGCAGATTGAACTATCTTTCTGTTCCCTGAAGAAATAAGGAGTGATCTTGGCCCAATGTAACCTTGGAGTGCAAACTAACCTTCTGCCTTTACAAATCGGAGGAAAATAACTGCCGACCTACTAAAAATAGTATGTCTCAAATTTTGCAAAGATTTTAAATGCAATACGGAATGATGCCCCCCCCGCATCTTCCCAGCCCCTGACTCAAACTCAGTCAAAACACAAAAATATCCTTAAAACGTTATAAATATTCTTAAAACGTTTAATTTACAATGTTTTAACAACACTTGAATGTCTAGTTATACAGAGGTCATGAAAACGTTTTTGAAACGTTTAATTTATTATTACATAACAAACCACTGCAACATTTCAAAAATGTTGTCAAAATGTTATCGTTTAACATTTTAGCAACACATTTGGCAAAACATTTTGTCAACTCTTTAATAATAGTATGTTAAAATGTTTTGCATCTGGTTATCAAATATTATTAATATTAAAACGTTTTATACCCGACAATAAAACGTTTCCTGCAAAACATGCTGTGTTTGCTGGGTACTTACCCTTTGAATTAGGTATGAAATCAAATTGAGACGCAACTTGTGGCAAATCAAACCATAGAGAGAAGAGCAACGTTAAAATAATTGAAATCTTCATCATTGTCCCTTTTAATAATTCCTTATATTGTTAAAACAATCATGATTATGTGAGCTTTGTTTTGTAAATTAAAACAAGCAACACAGAGAGTATTGACCATTTGGTTGACGCTACCAAGATTGAGTGTTATCCAATTGTTCACCAGTCCCGGTATTCAAATGGACTCACAAAGCTTCACAATCATATCAAAATACAAAAGCAATGAAACAAAGTGTTTTCGCAAACTGAACAAAGCGGTATACAAGAAATACAAACTATTAACCAGGCATAAAGAACTGAAAACAGCAACCCAGAGAGTATTGACCACTCGGTTAACGTTGCCGTTATTGAGTGTTATGTGTTCAAATGGACACCAATCTTGAAAATCAAATCAAATCAATACAATTAAATGCAATTAAACAAAGTGATTTCGCAAGCTAAACGAAGTGGTATCCTGGAAACCTTTTACAAACGTCAATCATGTATATACAGTGAAAAGTAGATTAAATCTGTTCTTCGTTTCAAGTACTTCCATTGTTTTAAATTGACAGTGCTTTTGGAAATTTATCAGTTTTAAGAGTTTCAATTATTTTATCACTCGTTAATACTGTATTATAAGTTTCCTTTTAATAAAATAAATAAATAATTAATAAAGCAAAATTGAGACGCAACATGTAGCAAATTAATTTATTATATAGGGTGAAGTAACGTGGCTGCTAAAACAATTCATCATTGCTTTGAAAGCATTTTGTAAGCTTTAACAGGAAACTTCATTTGGTAAAATTGATCAAGGCAGTCATATTATATAAATGAATGAAATACCATCCCAAATTCTTACTATTTTCCTTATTTTTCTGTCTGCTGAAATTTATATCTCGAAAAGCACTTAGCCGCACACTGATAGAAGTGGTATTTAAGAAACCGTTTAGAAACGTCAATCATGCTAATACAGTAAATAAAAAGTTTTAATCGGCTCTTCATTTCAGATCCGTCTTGTTTTTCAAGTACTTTCACATCCTGTTATTATCTTTTGCTTTTATCTTTTTCTTTAATCTTTTTCGTTTGTTTGTTTTTGTTTGTTTTTTGGAATTTTCTATTACCTCCTTCTTCCTTACTTTTTGTTTCTTCTTTTGCCTTTTATACTTGATCAAATACAACCAGATCTGGTCCAATAGTCGGCAATAATAAAACTGATATATAATCAAAAAGCGAGGACAAAAAACAATTAAAACATCAGAAAATCGACATATAAAAGGATTATAACTTTGAAACCAAGTATTCAAGGGACCTGAGGATTCAACATCAGTAAGTGTAGGTACTGAGCAAGTGAGTAATAACTAATTTTCAAAAGTTCTGATCTGATTGGGTCACAAATACTCCAAAGTATAAGAAAAGAGAAAGAATAAAGATCCATGTTAATAAGTATGCAAAAAAATAAAGTTCACTTAAAGAAAGCAGAAAGTTTAAAAAGTCCCACATGTCTCACTTTTTTTAAACATGACCCCATTTGTAAAAAGTACTGATTTAACTTTACCATATTAATATGCATGTTTTTCCTAGACCTATGCCTCCTTAACCCTTACCCAACTAGGTCTCACTAAAGCTCACTATTAAAACCACTCTGCGTGTATGCATTCCACTTGACTTGATGACGCAATCAGCCCAAGTCATATAAACACAAGGAATCGTTGGCCGGGCCAACGTCACTGTGGCTACATGCTGGGGATCTTCTGCGTGGCATGCGAGGGGTCCCAGGCTCGAATCCCGGGGGTGCCAAGTGACTTTTCTCCTCATTTTCTCTCCTTTTTCGTTTCTTCTTTCCCTTCCGATAGCACACAAACCACGGGTTAACATGATTAATTTAACATAATTCCAGAGGTGTTATGTATCTTTCACGTGCAGATGCGATTATTAATTTGTAAGATTTATGTAACGACCAGAAAGGTTATTATATTATTCGGGTTTTTTTTAGGTTTTTTTGCATAATAAGCCTATGTTCGACCGTGTTTTTCTCTTTCTTAATTTTCAAAGGTTTGTGATAACTTGAAAGACAATGATATGGCGACTGTTCTTCATGCTTCAAATGTCGCTCGGACCTTAAACACGGTTGCTACTATCTGGGGAGTAATAAACCTGGTTGCAGCTATCATTTTAGTATCAGTACAGCTATACCCCTTGTAATAAGGAGCAGTGCCAGTCGTGGATCCATCACTAGGATCCACAACATGTTCATCTATCAGGGCACAATTCTTTAACCTCAATACATCTGTACATTCTTTTAACGACCTTTGAAAATTTGGGTACAAAAAATACTACGCAACTTGAAGTCAAATTTTTCACTATGATTGTTTAATTGAGATTATTAAACTTTTAAGGCGCACGGGGATGAGCTACGGTTTTCATGGTTTTAGGGTACCTTTTCAGTAATTTGTGGTATATCGGTAGATGAATTTTCAGTGGAGACCAATACGCCGAATTGAGTGCATTGAGGCAGAAGTTCACCTAACATATCAATTTGTAAGCGCTCTTTTTTAAAATTCATAGTCATTGAATTTACAACTGTATGACAAAACAGGCGAAACTGAACTTTTTGCACAAGATTTGCAATTGAAAGAAAATTGACCAATGCTCATTCTAGTGACGCTAGTATATGGACAACATAAGTGTCATTTTTCATTAATGACATAACATTTGAAAATTATTGTAAGGAAAACGTGAGGTTTTGACTTTTTAAACCTACATTTTTGTCAAAAAATGTGCTTGGATAGGTAGTTTTCAACAGATTTTCCACAACATTGAATTGCGTTATCTGTTGACCTAGTGACGAAACGTGTTTGTAGAGGGAAGTGTTAGCTTTCGTTTGATACAAAAAAATCTGATTGGATGAAGGGAACACTTGAGGTTTCGACAAAAACCAATCAAATAGGCCCATTTTTCAGCTGGAAGCTCCACAGCATTGCATATGAACGCAGATTAACCCGAAACAAATAAACCTGGACACACAAATACCATTGCTATTACAGATTTCAGTAAAGGATTTGACCTAGTGGACCACAACATCCTCATGAACAAGTTAATTACCTTAGGAGTTCGCCCATCTGTCGTTACCTGGATTGCTAGCTTTTTGGATGGTAGGGAACAATGTGTACGCTATCGCGGACAAGCTAGTGACTGGAAAATATTGAATGGTGGCGTGCCTCAGGGTACTCGCATTGGCCCGCTCAGTTTCGTCGACGTCGTAAATGACGCGGCTATTGATACCCCATTGGTAACATTGAAATATGTTGATGATCTATCAATTATAGAACCTAGATCGCGTGGACAAACTTCAGTGCTGCAGGATCATCTTGACAAGTTTGAGCAATGGGCTGAAAATAATCACATGCAATTAAACCCAAATAAGTGTGCTACAATGAAAGTGTCTTTTATGAGGAAGCCCCTTGATGAGGCTCCTCTTACCATTTTTAATGTTCCCCTTCAAGTTGTTGAATCCGCCGAAATTCTTGGTGTCAAAATCAGTTCCAATCTGAAATGGGACATTCAAGTGTCTGATATGCTTAAGAAGGCTAATGGTAGACTTTATATGCTCAAGTTATTGAAGCATTTCAACTTACCCCGTGATGATCTTCTCTGTTTTTGTAACGGCTGGCAGAGTATGCTGTGCTCCCGTTTGGCACCCTAATCTCACGGTTGCTCGAAGTGCCGATTTGGAAAGAATTCAGAGAAGAACCTGCAAGATCATCATGGGGAAGCAGTACACATCTTATATTGAAGCTCTTGAGATCTGTGGTATCAATGCATTATGTGTAGGAAGAGATCGATTATATTTGAATTTCTTTAAGTCACTCATGAACTCAGTAGTGGGGTCCCTCCTTCCCGAGGCAATGTTCTTCGAAGAAATTTGAGGAATTCCAACAAAGTGACCATACCCAGGTGTAGAACTGATCGTTGTAGGAAGAGCCCAATCTTGTATATGACTGATTTGTGGAACAAAAAGGAACCAAGTCCTCTGTTTGTTCAATTTTGTCTTATGACATAAGCTTGCCTGATTTTTAGGAGTGTTTTTAAATTGCTATGTTCTAGCGCAATTCATGCTGTTTATATTATTATATCAAGTGCAATATCCTTTTTTATGTAGTTGCATAATTCTATTTATTATTTTGGCTTGTATTCAAGTGTAGGGTGTGTGTTGGGTGCGTGTGGGTAGTGTTGGAGTGAGTGTGGGCGTTTAAGGGTGTGTTCAGTGTGTGTTTTATTTGTGTGTGTGATGAGGGGGTGAGTATGTAGATGTGTGTGGGATGTGTGATGGGGGTGCGTTCATACGAGTGTGTCGGTGGGATGTGCGTAGGGGTGCTTGGGTGTGTGTTTGGGTCTGTATGAATGTATGGGGCCTATGTACTGGTCAATGCTGTTTTGATATTTTTCGTAATTTTTCTCGTATCGTGAATATGATTATTATTATGTTGTTGAATTTGTATGTAAAATTGTTGCAATTCGGTTTTTATACTGTGATGACAATATTTTAATAAACTTTTTATATGAATGAATGAATGAATGAATGAATGAATGAATGAATGAATGAATGAATGAATGAATGAATGAATGAATGAATGAATGAATGAATGAATGAATGAATGAATGAATTGCTATGCACTCAAACATGTAGTGTAATCAAAGACTGTGGTGGAGTCATTCACTGCTTGTTGTTCTCTGCTTGGAAGTTCTTGGACGAAAATGTGTGCTCAGGTGTATCGAGGTGGAACCTGTGCGCATGAAGGTTTATAAGAGAATCGTTTTTGTATATTAGAAACCTTTCCATATGAATCACCCAAGTTGGACTAATTTGCTTTTGATATACTGATGGGTTATAAAAACAGCAAACAGTAGAAAGTAAGCATCCGAAAGTCTGTGTGGCACATCCCGGTACAATAATTTTCGAAGAAGCTCCAACATTACTTCACGGATTTTACACCATTCACCTCACCCCAATACAAAGAGAAATCTTCGCCACTGACAAATGTTAGGAAACAAACCAGCTTGATTTCGTTCTATAAACAAAAATCCTTTCGTTAGGCGAGGGTTCACAAAGTGTGATTGCAATAAAACAAGTTCGCCGGGTCAAAATATCGGTCATCATTTCACACTTACGTTGACAGGGGAGGAAAGGAGGCGAGCCTTCTAATGCATGGACTTTCGTTTATAGGATATCAGCAAACCTTTGATTTATTCCCCTTAGTCTTAAAGGTCCGTTACCCGATCAACAGCATCATCCTCCCGATTTTTCTCAATTTTAATGAATTTTCGATATCATTAAATGGATAGTATTTTTCTCATTAGGCCTCCCATTCTGCAATTTGACGCTTCAAAAATCGATGTATTTCCAAAGAAATATTGAAAAAAAAACCCAGCCTGCTGGTGGTATAGCACTAAATCAGGCTAGCGGCACTCTGCACAAATTCCCTATACCGATTCCGAAGATAAAACCTGTGGCACAGTTGCATCCCCTGCTTTGTACGGTCTGTCTACGTGACAAACAGTCAGGGTCAGAGGACAGCGCAATCTGTCTGCTGCCAAGAGCCGTAATATAATATATCAGTCACCTTTTTGTTGGGCTGCGGCGTGCCGCACCCGCCCTATATTCTCTGACTATTGACCTACTTTTTCACATGCCGCAGTGTTGAGAAAATATTCGTGCCGGTTATATCCCAAACACCCACAGAGGTGATAGTTTACGGCGAGTTTTGTAATTATTACTTGATTTTGATATGTAAGTAATACGATAAAGTCGTCATAGGCAGTAATGTGTTTGTATTAAAAGAAATAACAAAATAATTATTTAAGTACTAGAAATACTATTTGGAAATTGCAGCAAGATTTGCAGATGTTTTTATTTGAACAGTACCAGTTCACCAGTTTTGCCAGTTTTCCTAATCTTTGGGCTAAATTAATATCATCGTGAAGGTCATATATATCATTTTATACTGTACTGACAGCTTCGGCATGTACTTAAATACAGCTTGTATGTGCATTGTGTTCAGTGTGTACATAGGCTATTTACTTTTCAAATCTTGTGACAAATAGTGCTTGCTGATGCTTGTATAAGGTATTATAGACAAATTATTAGAATGCATGTGCACCAGTAGAAATGGCCCAGGTTGAATAAAATAAATAAACATATGAATGAATATTTTATTCCCTGGATTATTTTTGTTGGGACAAAATAATGATATAGTTTGACGCTATGCAATACAGTTATGTGAATCATAATAAAGTTACAAAGTTAAAAAATAATATCGAAACATTGTAAAATCAAACTTTTCTCCTCATAAGTTGTATCAAAACAACATATTGAGGAAATTGATATGACAGATTTTTAAACTTTGATATGGAAAGATACCCCAGCCCTGTTGTCTCACCAGAGAAGATGAGCAGAAGTCTTTCTATCTGATGATAAAAAAACCTCTAGGTATGATTACGAAAATGTTTTAAATAACTACAAAAAAAATATCTACAAAAGTTTTATAACAATGTTTTATATAAAATGTTAACATAAAACGTCTTCTGTTATGATGTGAAGGGTTAATATAAAAACAGGGAAAATCGGTTCCAACTGACCAGCAGAGAACAAAGGATAAGCAATAGATAAGATTAAAATCAGGGAAAATATGACACAACCTCAATGGGGGAATAACAAACGTATAAACGTATAGAGTTAAAAACTCTTTTAACTTTGTTTATACGTTTTGTGTTATTCCCCCATTGGAAATCGATGTTGTGTCATATTTTCCCTGTTTTTAATTGTGAAGACTTACTCATTCTTTCATTTCTCTTGACAATTTTTCATTTGCCCGCCCGCCCCGCCCTATTCCTTTTAAAGGAATTGTTATTGTACCGTTCGCAGAGCGTGACGTCTGCACAACAACAACGTAATGGCTACGCCAAATGAACCACATACATCCAATTTCGTAGCTACGTCACATTTAGCTCATTCATATCATTACATATTCACAATCACCTTTCAGGATTTGCGGCGTGACGAACAGACTCTTACACAGGTACCGAGCTCACACTGTCCTCACATTTAATAGCGATCGATCATAGTGTAACGCCTCTCTTAATTTAGTACTCTCAGACTTAATCAAAATTGTACACGAAACGGGGAGTTTTGGGCAACCATAGAATAAAATCGGGATTAATTAGGAAGGTTTCACCACAGTACAACATTAGTTCGTCCGCAAAAATACATCAGATGTATTAAACTATAGATGGGGCTATAATATCTTAGAATATAACAATGATTTACTCCGCTCATATTTGCACTTTCACCCGGGAAGGACAGATTATCAGAAGAGTAATGAAAGTTGTCAGAAAAAAACGTAATTACATATTGAACAATCTAATGATAAAAGGAAAATAATAAATAACAATATCGCAAGTGTAGTTTCAGTAGCTCAGTGTCTGATGATGTCTGACATATTCAATTTTCAATTTCTTATATGAGTCTATGAGCCTAAACAGCATTTGCAAAACTACATTTGACAGAAAACCACATTGAATTAAAATTCCAAAACAATGGTAAACAAAAGGAAAATACTTCCTTTATTTGGCTATATCCGACTGATT
Source organism: Amphiura filiformis (assembly GCF_039555335.1). NCBI lineage: Eukaryota > Metazoa > Echinodermata > Ophiuroidea > Amphilepidida > Amphiuridae > Amphiura > Amphiura filiformis. Next base: position 55,566,964 of record NC_092639.1, on the reverse strand, counting down.
TTGCTTGATCACATCACATATACTGTACTATACAATTACTTATCTAAATTAATTTATTATGATGAACATTATTTCCAACAATATTCCAATAAAAGTATCCAAATTAACTTTGTAAATTAGCAGCTTTGTAAAACAGACCGAACAATGGCGATGGTCTTGCATTCTGTCCACGAATTTGAGTATCTTAGAACTTGTATACAGGCTGTATCAAAATAGTTGGTATGTACCAGTCCAGACAGACGGTATGATCAGTAAGAATTGCATTCCTTGCCCTTTGATATACATAACTTTTGTTACCAGTGTGTTATTAGGTTTTGAGAAAAATGCAAAAATAGACACAAATTTGTCGAGGGGTGTAGTACCCCCTTAAAATATTATAACGTACTATTATACATGTAGATAAATACAAGTATGTGCACGTAGCTTAATGATTTTAAAGACGATTTCGAAGTTGGTGCAGTAACATTATGCTTAGAAATATAATTTCCCTGTCAAACCGAGTCGCAAGCTAATTATGTTGACAATATTATAACGTACGTTTATAAACTGGGTTAAAGAAACTTATATTTATATAGGTCATATCTTAAAATCCTCTGCTTAAAATGAACTAAAGTTGCACATAGAATTACTCCAATAATCTACTCAAAACACTGTTTAGAAACCAAACAGGTGTACAACCGACATAACAGCAAAATGCACTGACATGGAACAGCCTTCTGGACCATATTCACGGCCCAATAATTGGCACAAGAAATCTGTATGTGGAATAGTGTGGAACAAGACCTGTACAAGTGTGTGAAAAGCAGAAGCAGCACCGTTCCACACTATTTCACTTACTTTTTGGAAATTGTCACCTGTGTAAGAATCATGTACGCATTCTCACAGATTTCTTTTGCTGGATGCCAATTATTCGCCTGTGAATGTGGTCTAAGAAGCTGTCCCATGTCAGTGCATTATACTGTTGTGTCAGTTATGAAACTGCTTGGTTACTGCCATGTGTTTGGAGTAGAGTATTGAAGTAACCCTGTGTGTAATTTCGGTTCATTTTTATGGACAGGATTTTAAGATCTGACCTTGTGAAAAATTATAAGTTTCTTTTTGAGCCCAGTTTAGATTAATACAAGTATTTGTACGTAGCTTAAAGATTTCAAAGACTATTTCGAAGTGGTGCAATACTATTTAATATAATTTATTCAGTCAAACCGAGTCGCAAACTGATTAAGTTGACTTTACAATATTATAACGTACGTTTATAGATAAATACAAGTATGTGCACGTAGCTTAATGATTTCAAAGACGATTTCGAAGTTGGCGCAGTAATATTTGATATAATTTACTCCGTCAAAACGAGTCGCAAACTGATTAAGGCGACTTTACAATATTATTATAACGTACTTTTATAGATACGATTTCGAAGTTGGTGCAGTTACATTATGCATAATATAATTTTCCCCGTCAAACCGAGTCGTAAGCTGATATTGTTGACTTTACAATATTATAACGTATGTTTATAGATTAATACAAGTATGGGCACGTAGCTTGATGATTTCAAAGACGATTTCTGAGTCGGTACAGAAATGTTGTGCATAATTTAATTTACTGCGTCAAACTGAGTCGCAAACTTATGCAGTTGATTTAACAATATCATGATATTATCATGATTATTATAACGTACTTTTATAGATTAATACAAGTATGTGCATGTAGCTTAATGATTTCAAAGACGATTTCGTTTGAGATAGCATTTTGACTTGCTACATTAGTCATGTTAGTGGAACCAATGTTTTTGGCATTCTTGTGATACCTCAAATGATAAACTAGAATAATACCATTGCCATACAATGCACTACGGTGCATAGTTCCGGAGTTATATAGTTCAGTAGGTCAACTATCAAATATCTCGCACAGGGGATACATTTTCAAAATGCTCCGATTCAATCGTAACAATCTGTGATCGTAATCTGTATCAAATTACCCCTCTCGGCAAACAAAGTAGGAACTATCTATAGGAAAACTGTAGATTTTAAGGGTAAAGGTTACATCTGTACATATTCATATTGGACATTGGCTGCATTAATTTGCGAAGGGGGAGGCATGACATTAAAAATTGAACCAATATTGCGAATTAAGTATAATTATGTTTGATATTGCTAATGTTTATGGGAGCGATTTGAGACCAGTTTCGAAGAAATCAGAATATGTTTAAATATTGACATCTGTTTATGAAATTTTTGACATATGTCCTATTCAATGTTATTTATAACCCCTGACCTAAGCACCGTATAACAATATTTGTTTTATTCCAGGTGATGAAAGGAGCAATTTGAGACACATTACAACAGGATGGGGCCATTATAAAGTTTTAGCCCATTTTAACCTTCGACTCATCCCGAGAAGAACTATAAATTAGGTGTATAGGTTTATCGTTTTAGGCGTATTGGATTCCAAAAAACATTAGTTCAACTAATGTTGGAATAGAAGATTCCAAATACATAAAATCATACAGTAAATGCTTTGACGATTTCGAAGTTGGTGCAGAAACATTAATATGTTAATTGTGCTATTTGTTCAGGCTATTCTCAATTATGTACTAATATTTATCAGGACATAAGTCCATGCATCATATAATTTACTCCATCAAAACAACGTGGGCTGGATTAATTTCATTTGTTATGTTTAAGAGACCAAGTTATCCCATCCACAGCTGACGAGTCTTTTCACTGAATCCAAAGGAGACAAATATATAGACGCCTTGAAGTGAAGAAAACACAATAGCAATCCACCAGATGGCTTCAACATCTGCAGCACTTGCAAAGAGCATCACAACCCAACAAAGCCCTAGAATTGATGAAACCTGGATCAAATTGGTGAAAAAAAGACAAACATATTTTTTACGTTTCGTATTGAAGATATGGATTTTTTCCCCAAAACCCCAAAATATCAAATTTGTCTAATTTGTCATAAAATTTGTATTATATCGTGGTTTTCAAAAAATGAAAATTATTTGATATCAGAAAGACATGCTTCGTATTCAAAATGCAATTCGATACGTCTGAGGTGCTCTCATGTTCCATAAAAATACTGTCGAAACGCTGAAAACGCTCATTCCAGATCCCTTAAGTTAGTAAGCACATCAGAATTGTTCAATTTTACACTATACTCTTTGGGCTCCAGCTCATTAGGCCCATGAAAGTCAATTCCGAGTTTATCGTCATTTTTTTCCAGGTTGGTGAGGTGACTTTTTCATTTTTCATTATTTCTTCAGATTTCATTATTGACCTAAAATGTGTATTGATTTAAAGCAAAATGGAAATAAATGCGACAAAGAAATTTTCACGAAATAAATAAATAAATAAATAAATAAATAAATAAATAAATAAATAAATAAATAAATAAATAAATAAATAAATAAAATAAATTGATATTATTATCGTTGACGAACCTGTTGAATTAAATCGAAAACTAGAATCATAAAAAAAAAAGTCCAGAGAATTCGCTGTAAAAGTAGTGATGTAACAGAATTAATTATCATAGCGATAAGTGAAAACAATATTTTAATGTATTGCCCTGCACTAAACGTACGTACGCTAGAACACTGCATCGCACCATTGATTCGAGAGATTGAGATGTTACATACGTGGTGCGTGGCCCGTGAGTTTGCTTTTGTGTTTATACGACGTTCCAAACGGCGTTGAATATTGCTAGTCTCGGTTCCAAACTTGATTGTGCTCATTCGTCACAAAGGAGAACAAGGCGGCTGGAAAAAAGTCTAACATCAGATCTGGTCACTCCAATGCTTGAGGGCGATGCGTATGAACCTCGCGTTTGAATTACATCGCTGTAGCTTTATTATAATGATTTCTTACATTATTATAATGATTACGTCCGTGTACTTACGATTAGTATCTTTGAGCTTCTTTATAGATGAGTACACTTCTGACGTCAGTGCCTGGCAGTATGCGCACGCATATCTATTCAATAAGACTTGTGGTTGCATGGGGTTTACTCAAGCATAAAGATAAACCAGCCCCTTGCCTTTGCTGATAAACATTGAGGTCAACTTAGCTATAGTGAGGATGTTTATCCGTTATTTAGCACATACACTATGAAACACGTTCTTGGAAAAGACCGGTATAGTATTCAATATATGATTGCTTTCATGCACCGATATAGCAGTTGATGAGTGCAGTTTACTTATAGAGCAGGGAAATTCATTAAAAATGGTTTTTACTTATCGCTATGGTAATTAATCCTATTACATATCGCGTAGACGACATTTTTTTTCGTGGATTGTTTAACTGTGTGTATTCAAACTTCTTGCCACTATTATGAGACTTATGGACCGTGGAGAGCGAAGGTTCGTTTCTCAGTGGATTTGTCTTCTATGAAGGTTAATAAAAATATTTAGCGGGGGTGCCCCTCGCGAAAGTGTGGGCGGAATCCGGGAGAGCCCGAAATCCAAAATGGCCGCCGTCGGCCATTTAAAATTTTTTTTTTCAATGGTTTGGCCTACAATGCTGTTCAGTATATGTTTTCTGAGGTTTTTGGGTCGAGGAATTCATATCTGATGTCGATTTTATGATATGACCAACTTTTGACCTTCAAATCCAAGATGGCCGCCGATTTACAGCTAAGAAAGGTTAAATTGTCACATTTGTCCTATAGCCTTCATAATAGGATCTAATTAAAGTTCTCATCATGCCAACTTGAGTGATTGTCTCTAAAAACTACCAGTGATAATGATTTGACCTATTTTTGACCTTCAAATCCAAGATGGCCGCCGATTTTCAGCTCATAAAGGTAAAATTTTCACATTTGTCGTAGAGCCTTCATAATAGGCTCTAATTCAAGCTCTCAACATGCCGAGTTGAGTGATGGACACTAAAAACTATAAGTAACAATGATTTGACCTGTTTTTGACCTTCAAATCCAAGATGGCCGCCGATTTTCAGCTGAGAAAGGTAATGATGTCAAATTCGTCGTATAGCCTTCATAATATACTCTAATTAGAGCTCTGAGTAGTCGTAGAGTCTTCATAATAGCCTCTAATGAATATCCCATTCTGGGACACACACACCCCCGCACATACATATATATTCACATTATTTAAATGAGTTTAGTCTATATTGGTTTCCGGTCTACGTGTGTTTTGCTCTGCACCCTATCAATAATGAATGAATGCAGCATCAAAGATATTTATTAACATTTAGAAAGAAACATATTCTATGAGACTTCTACATAGATCACCTACAACACTGCTTGCTTGTTACCTACAGCAAAATCATCCCCTAACAATGTCTACTGAAATGTGGCAAGCCGTGTAGGGCCTAAGTCGTCTGATACTATCGTCCAAGGTAAACATGGTAAATGGGAGAGTTTACAAAGAAAAACGAAAAACTTGTCAGAACTTGACACATATGGTGATTTTTACAACATTAACAGCTCGTCAAGGTAACAATGGGTCTAGAAGTCATTACATGCATCACATGTTACATTATATCTCAATATCATCTTCAGACAAGCTTGTAAAGGCTCAGTGTTCAATTAAGTAAACCACCAAGTTCTGAAAGTGATGATGAGACAGGGACCATTGGCACCCAAGCGCCCGCATCTGTGCGTGGAACTCTCCACGAAAAAACTAAATGTGTATGGTGCATGCAGGGTGTGGATCTGAAGCTCCCGAATAGACCATGGGTAAGCTGTTCATAATCAACACACACACTCAGCATGGCGCTCCTATAAGAGCCACACAGTCCTCATAAAAGATGGGGAGCTGAGGAATCGTTTCGCAGAGGTAAAGAATTTGTTCTTTCAACACGTGGATTCGATCATCTTCACTGAGCACAGAATCCATTCACTGCAGCCCCTCTTTATACCAGACTACAAACGCATGAGTATGCTATGCATAGTGACTATGGCTATGCAGTGGGTGCTATAAAATCGTCCAATCTCAAGGACCTACTCAATGCTTATTAATGAGTATCAAGAGACAAGAGAAGAACAAGAGTAAGTTAGTCTATGATATTGGGGGAAGAGGTGATGACACTGAGGCTGCCATTTCATCACTTGGTATCAGTAATGAGCAGCTGTCACGGCGGCTGTCTCAGAAGATCAAAGACAGATCTACTGTCGCCTGGCCACTTCATATCGATCATCTTGAAGAAGACGAAGAGCTCTGTGAGTTGTGAGTAAAGCTGTCGACTTGGCTAAAACAGCCTAAGAGAAAACTGCCGATCTCAACCATTCCATATTCAGTCGGGCCTCCATGATCACAGCACTGAATAGATCACCACCACTGTTATCAACCTGGGCATAAATGTCACTTGTATGACGAGGAGTAAAGATCTGGTGGAACTCTACACAAGAGTCGTGTCTGCATCAACTATATGCTGACTTCAAGATCACTGGACTCTAATGATCTTTGAAGCATCAGCAACCTGCCCGCAGGAGATTGCAGACAGCAAGCCAGCCATTGTTATCGTCTACACTGACGACATCAAGATCGATACTATGACAGGCAATGTAACAGGAGTAACAGAGGGAATAAGAGGGCCTCGTGAACGGATCTCGTGCTCGGTGAAGGACCGAATCCATCCACATATCTAAAGAACAAATGTCTTGGCTCTGCGAGACACACATTCTGAAGATGCATTACACCATCTAACTCTAATTGTGTGTGATTGACGTGCCTCAAGCAACAGGCTTGTTGGTACATGATATCATTTGCAAAAGGATCCGACAGTGCTGATTCGAGAGGTTGTGTAAGACGATCCCTTAGCTCCCCATCTTCTATGAGGACTGTGTGGCGCTTAAAGGAGAGCCATACTGAGTAGTGTGTGTTGATTCTTATACCCCGCGCTTTAGTCGGGTGCTTCGTGTCTACACCCTGAATGCGCCATACACATTTCGGTTTGTCGCGGAGTGCCCTGGAGCACTCTGTGTGTATTTATCTTATACAACGAGGCATCACAACCTTATGGTTCTCAGAGTGGAGGATATTCAGTATATATAATTGTACGGAGTTAAAACAAACAAGTCAGGACTTAACAATTTTGGTTATGTTTACAACACTACTTCATGGAAATGTGGGACTAGAAGTTATTGCATGCTTATCAGACATGTTATATCTTCAGACAAGCTTGAAAAGACCTGACAGTGGGCGCAAAATCAAAGAAAGTGATATTGCTCAGTGTCCAAGTCAACCACCAGGGGACAGAGGGACCATTGGCAACCAAGCACCTGTGTGTGGGCCTCTCCACGACAAAACGAAATGTGTATGGCGCATTCAGGTCATGATGTGGACGCGAATCAGGCATGGCGTGGACTCAACAAGCTGTATGAGACGATCCTTCAGCTCCCCATCTTTTACGAGGACTGTGTGGCTCTTAAAAGAGCGCTATGCTGAGTGTGTGTTGATTATGAATAGCTTACTCCGTGGTCCACACCCTGCATGCGCCATACACATTTAGTTTTTTTGTGGAGAGGTCCACGCACAGATGAACGCGGGCGTTTGGGTGCCAATGGCCCCTCTGTCTCATCATCACTTTCAGAACTTGGTGGTTTACTTGAACATTGAGCCTTTTCAAGCTTGTCTGAAGATGATATTGAGATATAATGTAACATGTGATGCATGTAATGACTTCTAGACCCATATTACCTTGAAGAAATGTTGTAAAAATCACCATATTTGTCAAGTCCTGACCAGTTTTTCGTTTTTGTTTGTAAACTTTCCTATTTACCATGTTTACCTTGGACGATAGTATCAGGCGACTTAGGCCCTGTAGATACGGCTTGCCCCACATATCAGTAGACATTGTTAGGGGATGATTTTGCTGTAAGTAACAAGCAACTAGTGTTATAGGTGATCTATGCACTAGTCTCATAGAATAATGTTTCTTTCTAATATATATATATATATAAATATCTTTGATGCTGTATTCATTCATTGTTGATAGGGTGCAGAGCAAAACACACGTAGACCTGAAACCAATATAGACTAAACTCATTCAAATGTGAATATATATGTATATGTAGGTGTTCGGGGTTTTATGTGTGTGCCAGAATGGGTATTCAATCATTAGAGGCTATTATGAAGACTCTACGACTACTCAGAGCTCTAATTAGAGTATAATTATTATGAAGGCTATACGACGAATTTGAAATTTTTACCTTTCTCAGCTGAAAATCGGCGGCCATCTTGGATTTGAAGGTAAAAAACAGGTCAACTCATTATTACTTGTAGTTTTTAGTGTCCATCACTCAACTCGGCATGTTGAGAGCTTGAATTAGAGCCTATTATGAAAGCTCTACGACAAATGTGAAAATTTGACCTTTCTGAGCTGAAAATCGGCGGCCATCTTGGATTTTAAGGTAAACAAAAAGGCCAAATCATTATTACTGGGAGTTTTTAGAGTCAATCACTCAACTTGGCATGATGAGAACTTTAATTAGAGCCTATTATAAAGGCTATACGATAAATGTTACAATTTAACCTTTCTGAGCTGTAAATCGGCGGCCATCTTGGATTTGACGATCAAAAGTTAGTCATATCATAAAATCTACATCAGATATGAATTCCTCGACCCAAAAACCCCCAGAAAACATATACTGAACAGCATTGTGGGCCAAACCATTTAAAAAATAATTCTTTAATAGCTGACGGCGGCCATTTTGGATTTCGGGCTCTCACGGATTCCGCCCACACTTTCGCGAGGGGCACCCCCGCTAAATTTTTTTATTAACCTTCATAGAAGACAAATCCACTGAGAAACGAACCTTCGCTCTCCACGGTCACGGAATTGCTCTAGATCACCCAACTACAACGTGGTAAATTTTAAGGATAAAGCGCCCTGCTCGCTAAACCGATGAGTCGTCTGCTCACGGTTTATTGTTTACCGGTTCGTTATAAATCAAACCCTGAATTGCTCGCTAAAACACGGTTCCAAAAGCAGCACCAAATATTACCAGATTATTACTCTTTTGTGTATATGATAGACGAAGTTGAACAAATTAGGTATTTAAACGCATTAAATTTCCCAGTGTGTCCTCACTTCATTTCGTAACGGGTTGCTCAGTGTGTGATTTTCAATAAAACGGCAAGTCTGGGGGGGGGGGGTTCTTACCTTGCCAAAGAGTATGAGCTCTCTCCATTCATTTTCATTTTTTGACTTGTGTTGCAATACGTTCGATCGCTGCCTGGCTTTACGAAGCTTAATTAGTGCAAAGGTGACAATTATGATATTGGTAACTAGGCAGAGACATACTGCCATTCCAAATGCAAGCAGATTCACATTACCTACACGAAGCCAGCATGTAGTGTTGTCGTAGACCGGGGCCAAACTTGGCGGCAGACACTCGCAGAAATGCAGGATCACCGTCAGTGCGACAATAAGCAGGGGTAATCCCCAACCTAGCAGCTGCTGCAAGAGGCGAGTCTTTAAACCCCCGTCAGATGTATTCGTCATATTCAATGCAAACTTTTGCAGCAGAATCGCGCCTAAGATGGTCGTCCACATGAACGTAGCCAGCCAATAGTAATGAGTTATAGCGCCAAATATAACGCAGTGTGTATCCGGAAGGAAAACAGTGCTTGAAAACACTGTAAATACTTGCGCCATAAAAAGCGCAACGACAAGTGATATGATTCCATATCCAAACATATTTCGAAGTTGCTTGAATCTCATGTACGTAGCAAGTGTTCCCAGGGACCCACCAAGCGAAAAACAAGTGGTAACCAAACTAACAATATCAAGTGGCTTTAGGAAGAGCGAATTTAGCATTTCCTTTTTAACCTCATCTGATATTGAATCAATGCAAACCTGTGCCTTTCCATCAGGCAACTGCAAGAAGTCACCTTTCTTAATGTCCTGCTCTTTGTAGACCAAAACCGTTTTGTTAATGTCGACAGTATATTCGTGTTTCTTTAGTGTGACAAAAACGCATTCAAGAAAGTCACGCACTTCGTTACCACAAACAAGTAACATCTTATTTTGATGAAGCAGATCACGAGTCTTTAGTCCGAAGCTTTCATAGTAGATAATTGATTCTGAAACGATGTATATATCTTTGGTAACGTAATACAGCACATTATGTCGTTGTTTAGTTGAGATATCCCAAAATTCAAACGGAGTCCCTGAATACCAGGTATCTCGGCATACAAGTGTCGCATTAACCGAGCGTTTAGCGCAAGATATGAATGCTTGTACTTCAGTAACACCACAAAAGTACCTCTCTTCTTTACTGAATTCCGGTTGCATTTTGTCTTTAATCTTCTGCAGGAGCTCAATACTGTATATGATACTTAATTCAAATACTGTCCACTTTATTCCAATGTCTTCAAACTCCATATCAGAGGAATCTAGAATAATCTGATTTCCGACATCTAAATTGGCTAGGTTTTCTTTGACACAGGCACTGCTGTAATCCAATGATTGACTTTTGAAGAAAATCATCATTTTTCGCTGAGTGCAACTCCAGTTGTTGGTTGTAAATGAATTGGTATCGTTATTTAAAACACATCGTCCAGAAAACGACACAAAAAATCCAGGTCTACATGATACATTGCGGCATAATTGCGTTGTCGGGTCACGAAATTCACTCATTAGACATCGGATGACTGGTGCTGGCGTTGTTGCTACTGCAGAGTAAGATCTGAATTTCCACATGCTTACAGATCCTGTCAACAAAGGCAAAGAGCATCTTTCTCTTTCGTAGTCCATGGGTAGCTCGGTAAACTCTAATCCAAGCAAATCATCGTCAATGCATCGGCTACAATGAAGATTTTTAAATATTTGGCAATCTCTGATAGTTCCGCGTGTTACACAAACGCATCGTAAATGAAGATATGATCTGCAAGACTTGACTAAGGATGAATTGGACAACGGGTTACAAGGATCAGCATAACACCACCGGATGCGATTGCCTACCACTACGTCATCATCTGACATACGTAAAAATGTACCACCAATGTTAATGAATGATCGGAAACAATCTTGTGAGTCTAAAGGTATTGCTTTCCAAGGATGTATCATGTTGAGTTCGCGGTAATGGCAAATAGCACAGAAAATGTTGCGAAAGTTGTAACCAAATTCGTCAAAAACAGGCATTCCGTCAGCCTGATTCACACATTGGAATATAATGAAAGATTCCTTCCATGACGATGGACAAGTTGAAACCAATTGCAGGCCGCTGCGAGGAGCATACATGTGACCTGAAGGTAAGAGATTTCTGCTAATAGCGAAGTTAGCATGGCACTTGTATGATATGGGGTGAATCCAATGTTCTGATGTTATGTTTGCAGAAACTGCAGTAGAACAAACAGAGTTGTAATCTACACAACAATCTCCCAATTGTAGGCATTCGATATCACATCGGCATGACTTGTGGTCATCATGGTTACATCGCCCATCACAACTCTCAGTGGAAGAAAGAATAGAAGTGTGTATTCCAAATACATCATCACTTACACCTGAATCAAGAGAAACGATAAAGCAATTTAAAAAAATAAAGACGAGATTAACAATTGGATTGTCTCGGGTCAATGAAGGTCCTTGCTTCTTGATCTGGATAATTCCCAGGACCCTCCTCGAAAATTCTTTTGTTTCTTTCTACAGTACTTTTACCGTGTCCCCGTCTATTTGGTGCGTGTTTTTGCTCGCCTTTACATGTCCTTGTGCAGCCGATATGGAGCCGGCGGCAGTAGACTTGTGTTCCACAAGTCTCTTTCCCAACTTCCTGCCCGACTCTCCGATGTATGTGGCGTGACAATCTGAACATGCAATTTTGTAGACTTTTCCCCACTGTTTCAACTTATCTACCTTGTCTTTCGGGGAGACTAAGGTCTGACGTAGTGTTTTGACTGTTGTATTGGACGCTCTACGCAATTGTTCACAGGTGCCTTCAGTGTAAGGCAAGGTGACGGTGAAGGCTGAAGGCCCTACTCGCGGACTCGGACACAGTTTCCTGTGAGATGGATATATCTTTCTTTTCGCAAGCGCGTAAGAAGGTCCAATCTCTGTTTCCACAACTACGGAACGCTGAATTAATGTGCGATACCTCCTTTTCTTATCCGAAGGATCCGTCACTATTTCACTTCTGTGAATCAGCGTTCTGACCACACTTAATTTGTGTTACAGAGGGTGGTGCGACTCAAAACTCAGATATTGGTCAGTGTGCGTAGGTTTTTTGAAGATTTTAATCTTCACACTACCGACGCTAACCCGCACGATTAGAGTATCGAGGAAAGGAAGTTGCCCGTCTTCCTCTTCGTCCTTGAATGTTCTTATCCTGCTTATTGATGTGACTGGTGAATACTTCCACGTGTGAGGTCTTTAGCACACAGAATGTATCGTCGACATATCGAAGAAACAACCGCGGTGGCTTCGGTGACGTCATCAAGTGTGATATCCACTACATATGAGTCTGCAATTCTATGTATCTATTATATTTAAAATGAGTAATCTATACACTCAGAACGATGGTCACCTGTTCTTTTGTTATGCATAGTCGCGCTAAAAGTCGATCGATACATGTTAAAATCAGCTTTTAGTGTGATAATTCTTTATTTTTGTAGGCCTTTAGTTCGCCCGCGAGCTTTTTTCGGAATTCATTATTAGCGCTTCAAACGGGGATTTGCCATTTGGTCTAATACCATTTGGTCTAATATCCATTTTGTCTACACCCATTTTGTATAAACCCATTAGGTCTATATCCATTACGTCCAATAATCATTTGGTCCTTTAACCATTTGGTCCGATAACCATTTGGTGCGATAACCATTTAGTCTAATAACCAATAAGTCTAAAACCATTAAGTCTAATAACCATTTAGTCTAATACTCATTTGGTCTATAACCAATAGGTCTAATAGCCATTTGGTCTAATACCTATTTGGTCTACACACCATTTAGTCTTACAAGCATTTAGTTTATTAATAAATAGACGAAATGATATTAGACTAACTGGTTATTAGACCATACGAGTATTAGACCTAATGGTTTTTAGATCAAACGGTTATTAGACCAAATGATTATTAAAAAATATTACACCAAATGGTTATTAGACTATATGGTTAGTAGACATACCGGTTATTAGACCAAACAATATTAGACTAAATGGACATTAGACTATATGATTATTAGACTAAGTGGCAATTAGCCTTTCTGGTAATAGACCAATCGAATATAGACTAAGCGGGAATTAGACGAAATGGTATTAGACCAAATGGCAATAGACCCTTCAAACTCATATAGTTTGCTGAAGAAAGATATTTCCCACCTCTGTAAGGCACATCGTGTGGGTCTATATGTCATGTTGCGACTGGCCAAATGTTCAACCAGTACTTCATTTCTAATATAACCAGCAGAAATAATCGATATTTATATTGTGGCTTGCAAAATCATCCATCCATGTGTACATTCGCGAGTTGATTTTGACAAAAAGGGTAGTCGGAATTGAAAAATGGTGCAATCAAAACCGAAATTCTGACAAAACTATGACATATAGCTTTATGTGATGTGCTTAAAAAAGTTGGGAAATATCTTTCGTTTGCAAATTATGTTACTTTGAAAAGCAAAAACGTTGACCCCAAAAAGCTCGCGGGGCAACTTGAAGCCTGTGAGAATGGAAAATCTTACATTAGAACCCTAAATTTCACACTGTTTCAAAAAAACAGTACCAAGCATTGTAGTTTTCTTCTGACATTTACTGAACAAATTATTGCTTTTCATTTGGCCGAAAAAATGAATTTTACATTGAAAAGGTGTAACTAAAATTTTGCTAATTTCAACACCAAATTCGATCGTTTGTACAATAATAGATATCGGTTGACCACCGTTGTGGGTGTATACGTATATAATAATCTATACGCCATATACTGTGTCTTAGAAACAACGAGCCTGTGAAAGAATTATGCCCTTTATATTCCACTACAGGGGAAGAGGAAACGCAGCTAATCAAAATTGTTACGCTAACCGAAGACCGCAACAGTTGGAGAAAACTGGTAGTCGTCTGCTCTATCAAGGTTGATCAATACAAATGCTCCCAAGTACACAGTGGCGTAGCCAGTGTGTGTGTGTGTGTGGGGGGCGGGGGCAGGGGCCGGTGCCCGCTCATCATTGGTTCATCTTAGGCCGTTACTACGCTTTTTTAAACGACGGGCCTTGGCTTACAAAATTGGGGGTCAACAATAGACAATTTTGTGTGTACATGGTAAAGAAGCAAAGAACATGTCGCTCCAATACTTCAAATCTTGGATATGATATATAAACGTAAAAACACTGTGAAATATTTTTGGAAAATGTTGCCCTAACCCCCCTTTTTTTTTAAATTTCTAGGACCGCACTGGCCAAAACATTGGGGTCAACAATTCACAACTCCCGTCGGCAAAAAATATTTCCGTCGGTACATTTACCAGTTGTGCCCCCCCCTACGCCACTGCAATTACATGCCCCTGAAACACCATATTCATAATACTTTATAATAACAAGTAATCCATAGGTCCCCGGTTCAACCGTCTGTAAATTGCACCCAATGATTGCTCTTTCAAACTGTCATACTTCCATCACGTCTTGACTTAACCCTTAACCCATGAAGACATGTCACGCCACTTATCACGCTTATAATGACTGATTTTGTCAATTTGACATTTGACATTTGTACCTATAACTCAAGACAAGAAGAACTGTACATCAGAAATTGGTCCCCGTTGTAGGTTAAACTTTACTTTACAAATCCTTATAATGAGAGAACTACATGGTAATGTTGGTATGGTATTTTACCAGATTTTACCAACTGTACAACCGGGGAAACGAAAGTTAAGTGCCTATGTGCCATCCTACTTGAGTAGCAGGATGACAGTCGGACGCTTCCATTATCTGATTATTACAATACTTACTTTTGCTGCGGTAGACATGACTTTGGACTAAGCCAAAGTTTGAACAGTTTCCCGTCGCTACAGTAACAGCATGATCGTAGCCTCCAAATCCACCCCGAAGCAGAATTGCTACATCTGTTACACTGGAGTTACTACAATCCGTTTCGCACAACTCGGGCTGCTCAAAGATAAAATGGCTTTGAGAGTCTGTTGCACACAACTTGAACCAATGAGTTGGTTGAGTTTGAACTTCAACGGCAAATAAACCACGCGATTGGTTATTTATTGGTATTAGGCGTTTCTGTAAGTCTGCCAGTCTGATCAGATCATTTTCACCTTGATACAAAATGTAAAATGCTGTCGGTTAGAATGAGCATTATTTGCTGGCCGGTGTTGGATTCTGCTTTAGCATAATTATAGGCTGTATAAAAGTTTGATTTTCACGCAGACAAATGAGTCGACATAATGGTTTACATTATGGTGTTCATAAGCACATCAGACATATCGAATTGCATTCTGAATACGAAGAATGTCATTCTGGTATCAAATAATTTTGATTTTTTGAAATTCGCAATGTAATACACATTTTATGGCAAATCATTAAAAATTGATATTTTGATATTTAACAGTACTTGAAGTAAACTTTATAAATCTGATGATTTATACTTAAAGTGTATGTAGGTGGGATGAAAAGCCGATGATCAATTGAAAATGTTGACCTTTCGTATTGAAGATATGGATTTTTCCTCAAACACCAAAAAAAATAGGTCTTTTGGGTAAAAAAATCCATATCTTCAATATAAAAGGTCAAAATTTTCAAAAAATCAAAATTATTTGATACCAGAAGGACATTCTTCGTATTCAGAATGCAATTCGATATGTCTGATGTGCTTATGAACACCATAATGTAACCCAGCTACATACACTTTAAGAATATATCATTAGATTTATAAAATTTATTTCGAGGACTGTTATATATCAAAAATTTGAAAAATATCAAACTTTAATAATTTGTCATAAAATTTGTATTATATCGTGAATTTCAAAAAATGAAAATTATTTGATATCAGAAAGACATGCTTCGTATTCAGAATGCAATTCGATACGTCTGAGGTGCTCTCATGTCCCACAAAAATACTGTCGAAACGCCATGAACGCTCATTCTAGATCCCTTAAGTAAAACCAAATTTTAGGCTTAAACAGCTAAAGGTGATATCATGCTAATGTATATAGATGCTTTTGAGTCATTCTCAACTTTCCCCTCTTTTATATATAGTATTTTTTAAAGCTTTTTCGGATATAAAATGTATCTATTAATGACAAAAGTGGTGGCGCTATTTAGTTACTAGAAATTACTCTTTCAAGTTTTAATACAAATAATTCCTTTTATTGTTTGATAAAATATGTTTATAAAATTGCCTTGTTGCTTGTTTCACCTATTCCAGCTGTTTCTACTGGCAGTATCAATCACCTAACCCTTGCAAATAAAGAAATATGATTTAGGATAAATAGCGCCATCTATAGTTTGCATTTAGTTAATAATGAAGCCAATTCTCCCTCTCTCTCTCTCTCTCTATATATATATATATGTATTTATCAAACAACCGTGGAAAAGCACTTGTAATGTACCAGGTTTGAAAATGGGAGAAGAGCTTTAAAATATGGTTCTTAAAAGTGGTACTTACCATACTTACTGTACAGAAACAAACAGCGTGAGTTTATTGGACAACCAGAATATACACAGTTGCAAGTTGTACGGTAATCATATATTTTCATGAGATAAAAACCAAAATTTACTCACTAATTTGACGGTTTCGCTTTTCGTGGTTGAAAAGCATCGTCATGAATATAGATTTCTTTAGGTTGGACGAATCCCGACCACAGAGGGTGTAGAATTGTCACTCATGCAGTTCAACAGAACCACGTATTAGATTGGGACAATTCAAAAATTCTTAGCAAGGTGTGCAACGCCCATTTAAGACGCATCAAGGAATCAATCTGGATTCGTAGAAGAGGACCCAGTGTCATGAATAGGGACGACGGGGCCCACTATTTAAGTCATGTATGTGATCCTCTACTGAGTGATGTTTGTATATTGGTTTATTTATTTATTTGGTTGTTTATTTGTTTGTTTATTATCTATTTATTTACTTATTTGTTTGGTTGTTTGTTGGTTTAATTATTTATTTTTTTGTTTAGTTAATTATTTATTTAATTAATTAATTAATAAATAAATAAAATTTTAAGAAATTCACTTCATGAACGTTTTATTATTGCTCCTATTTGTTGAGTACTCTTCCAGGATGATATCTGCAAACATAAGTTGGAATTTAAATGTTTATTAATATATCTGTTTATTTATTAACTTGTCTATTCTATTAATACATTGCGTATTTATTGTTTATTCATATATTTATTTAATCAAATTCTTTAGCAATTATCTAATGTTTATAACCTTTAATTCAGCATTTTCTTCTATACAAGTCCAATTGAAACACTTACTGTATGGGACGTTTCAAGAGCTAAGGTCTGCTCTTTTCATCAGCCAGATGATGCACTGATCTGCTTGGGTTGCCAGTTGACTTCTTGTTGGTATTGATTGAAGTAACACTGTCATCACCAGAAATCAATACATCATAAAGGTGGCTTAATTTGAATGTGCCATCAACTCTGTTCATAGATTGGGTGCCCGCCTCCGGATCCAAATGGATTCCTTGACCCATCTTGTATACTTGTCATTTTCAGTTGTTAGAATTGCGCTATCCTCCCAGCCTATAACATGGTTATTTTGAGCTACGTGCTCAGCTAATGCAGAAGTGAGAAATTCTGATTCAGATGCTTTTCTGTTTGCCCTGGTAAATCTGTTTTTCGATGTTTTTTCCACTGATTTCACATGTTCCTGTTTTCTGGTACCAGACGCTCTGCCCGTTTCTCCAACATAAAGTAGCTTCACAACTTTGGCATGGAATTTCATATACACAGTCTGTGATGTTATCCTTTTCTCTTTTGTCCTTGGGATGTACCAGAATGTTACGCAGAGTGGTCATGGGCTTCATTGCTGTGGCAATATTAAGTTTTTTGAAAATCCGCTGTGCTTTTTCTGACAAACCTTGAACATAAGGGATAACAACAAGTCCTTTATTCCTGTTGGTATCATCTTTCTTTTTAGCTGGTTTAACTTGCTCCTGCTTTTGTTTTTGGCACTTTCCACTCTTTCAAAGGCCCACTGAGGGTAACCACATTTCTGGAGAGCTGTTTGGACGGTCTGTTTTTCAGCCTCTTTGTCACCCTCTTATGTTACTACCTTGTTCATTCTGTCTAGTAAAGTTCTTATCACACCTAGCTTGTGTTGTAGCGGATGATGGGATTGGAAGTTAAGATACTGGTTGGTGTGTGTCTTTTTCCGGTAAACAAGAAGTTTAATTGAACCGTCTGGTTTTTGCACAATAAGCGTGTCAAGAAATGGAATCTGATTATCTTGCTCTGTCTCATGGGTGAATTTGATACTATTGGGAGGATAGCGCAATTCTAACAACTAAAAATGACAAGTATACAAGATGGGTCAAGGAATCCATTTGGATCCGGAGGCGGGGCACCCAATCTATGAACAGAGTTGATGGCACATTCAAATTAAGCCACCTTTATGATGTATTTATTTCTGGTGATGACAGTGTTACTTCAATCAATACCAACAAGAAGTCAACTGGCAACCCAAGCAGATCAGTGCATCATCTGGCTGATGAAAAGAGCAGACCTTAACTCTTGAAACGTCCCATACAGTAAGTGTTTCGATTGGACTTGTATAGAAGAAAATGCTGAATTAATGGAATATTACAGTCCTGATGAACTTAATCAAGAATGTTTATAACCTTGTTTTGTTATTATCTTTATCTATTTTACTGCTCAAAATTTTATTTAATTATTTTTTTCTCAGTTTCTCCTTTGTTCATTATTTTCTCTGAAATTTCTCCTTATTTTTTCATTAGTGATCTGTTTTGAAAATAACAATATGCTTATGTACGACAAAACCTCTTAATTTTTTACCTTATATTGAGTGAATTTCAAGCCGGTGAGGTGACCACGTGCGCCGAAGTCAAAATGCTCGATATGTATTGTGTACTGTAATATAGAGGCCCCTATTGTCGTATTTTCTGAGAAATACACAATTATCAACAATATAGCTAGCGCTATACACATTTTTAAGCAGGTGAAATCCTAAATTATCCCGGGGGGGGTCACTCCCATTGTGACCTGTACACCATCCGCGATAATCAACTTTTGAAAAGCACCCTAAACAAGGATTTAACCCTTGGCTAAAACAATACCCTAAACAGGTGTTTTCACACCCTAAACAGGGATTTTATTCCTTGCATCAAATTTCATACCCTAAATTTCATTTCCACGTATTAGCAATTGCAATTTTGCTACCCTTTTTTTTTTTTTTTCATGTTTTTGACACCCTAAACGCGTTACGCGCGTATCGTGCTTACCCACGAAAAACTACCCTTTTTACGCGTTTTCATTATCGCGGATGGTGTATAGGCCACAATGGGAGTGACCCCCCCGGGTAAATTATGTACGTTTTCTGCCTTTACTTGTCATAATATGTTGGAGTTATGTATATAGCTTCAAATATCAAGATGGCTACTTATGAATCGGTGGACAACCGGTCTATAACGCATTGGTACTGCTATATGATACTGACATTAGTTCGATAGCTATAAAAGCGGCAAGGTGTGGCATGGGTTCGAGGCCCGCCCCCGCCAAACTAGATTCCTTTTTTGAAAAAATTTGATTTTAGGAAAATGGTGCTTGGCGAATTTATGTATGGCGTAGGGTGGTATACCTCTGATAGGCGACTTTAGCCCCAGCCTTGGACCAAGGCTAAGTGACACATGGGCCTTATTATAGTGATAACAAATTGAATAGCTAGAGGAAAGTGACGCTTGTACTGCAGCACCATTTGATTTTCGCCCCGGGAAATGACGAAATGTGGGCATTTTGGGAAGTCGAGACCAGCATTTAGCAGATAACAATGGGTGGCTATATTTGGATTTTATAACTCGGGAAATATGTTTTCACTCACGGCATATAACACCGGCATTGTCATTCCTGCAGTCACAATATATAGTCACCGGGTGTTTAATACAGGAATCAAGAGTGTCTCTACAATTTTCCGTTGAAGGGTTGTAAATCACTTCCTTCTGCTCATCTATTGGGCCTTCATGAGGAATGGTGAGGGCCACCAATGCCCCATCGTATCCAAAATGTCTACATACAATATCTGCATGTTTATGATTCCAACTTTCAGTACAGATTCTACCCCAAGATATGCCATTGGAGACTTCTACGATGGCTCTTATGGTTGCGTTGCCAATTAACCTCAATGGTATGGTATCATCTACCAAAGAAATATGAAAGCGTCCTATTAATTTAGTTACAACTCATGGACTATAATACCAGCTCATTTTTATATTCTTAAGGGAGGTGTAACAGCATTGAATCCTGAATTCAGAGGTAGATTTTGGGTTGTTACATGCAAATACAAACTAATTATATCATGAAAAAACCCGCCGAGAGGACTACGATACTTATTCAGAGCCAATCTACATTCTGTTATTTACAAAAGCCGACGATCAAAGTAAAATTATAAAAGGAGCAAGATCAGATATCAACGTTAAATCAAGGTAAGCCTAAAATCGCATCGAAAACGCCAAAATGCAGTCACAAAATTTATAATATTACTAAATCACCAAAACGAATTGTAACGTAGGTATGCAGAAAAGAGTTGTATTAGCAATAACAAAGTATGTGCAAAAGATTTGTCTTTGGCATGTCGCTTTTTTTGAAATATCACCAAAAATATCAAATTTTGGAAAAATGCCCCAAAATTTATAACAAACACGAACCTTCCAAAATAAATATATATTAGCACTCGGCGGCCCAGTCAGTACCTGTCACTGTGATTTGGGGTAACCCGTTGCTTCCCTTCTCCAGACACCAGTACTTCAAGTTCGCCCATACCCCACGCCTTAACACAAATACGTGTTCTTTGTTTCTTTAAAATAAATCAAGGTGTTACTTTGCCTGATCTTTCAAGACAAATGGGTACCGGTGTCTTTCAAACCAAAGAACACGCTGTCTCAAGCGCTAGTCCATCCCAAGGATAAGCAACCGAAGGACAAGCAAAGTAACATCGTTTACGCAATGTCAAGACAGTGGATGCGAAGAACTGTATATCAGGAAGGCGAAACAAACGCATGCAAAACGCACGCACAGATAAATTTTACATAACGTTATGTAAGTATAGAATTTACAATTCAGAATCCCGTAACCCTCTGCAAATCATGTTAGATTTGCTGTAGATGCTTATACTAGCGCAGATCATTATAGGTTATGGAGGCATTTCAACCTTCCCCCTTATTTGGTGGGTAAAGGTCGTTGAGCCTTTACACTGGGGCAAAATTCTTCGGACTTTCTGATGTGTTCCTCTACTAGTCTTAAGGATTCATAAAAAGTATGGTTATGGTGTACGGTTATGGAACTATGCGTAAAGAGGTAATATTGTGACATCATAAAAATGTCTAATTTGGCTCCACGGGAAGTGAAAGTAAAAATTGCTCCGATTTTGTTGAAAACAGTCTCAAATTATTTGTCTTAATAGAAAAATAATAGTTTGCGCTATGTAGGATATTTCGTTATCTTGGAAACCCATCAGAATTGGACAATACCCATTGAGTTCTATTGAACCCATTTGATCTTGACAATTGTTGCGTTATCTGGTTACTTAAGCACCCTAGATAATTTAAACTTTTTATTCTGATTTCTTGCGTCAAGACAAATAATTTTAGATTATTTTAATCAAAATCAAGCAAATTTCATTTTCGCCGTCGGGGGGGGGGGCAAAATTAGACCTACGACGTCACAATTTTACTCTTTTGCCAATAACTTCATTAATGTACGTCATAGATACTTCAAAATGTAACTTAATAAAGAATGTTTTACCATAAAATACGGACTATACATCAGGCCAAAATCATAAAATTAAACTTTTTGCAAACAAAGTAAAAATTTTGAAAATTTCAAAATTTACAAAGCAGTAGAAAGCAGAATTTGACATTTATAAAGCAGAAAATTTGTGACTTTAGCCTACACTTCAGCGATCAAGAAGATACCTCTCAGGTTGAACTCAAATGTGACCTGTGATACAACAACATCCGATTCACAATGAACTTTTTCCGCCAGAAGATCAGTAGGGCTGATGTTGCGTCCAGGATTGGAAGTAAAAATTTCAGTCATGTTGACTAGATTATAATAGTTCCAATATTATTATTGTAATCGTTAATATTAATATTTTTTATTATAATCACGAGCATAGTTGCTAGCTGTTGCTATTCCTTTGTCGGTCCTGACTCTCTGACACTGTCTAATTAAATGTTGAACAAATTTTAAAACATTGAGCAATTTCAAATTATATAAGCCTATAGACGAATCCAATTTCACGCATTACTCCTCAATGACAGCCATAGCCGCGACGGGGACCCAGCTATCTCACCTAAAATGTGAAATGATGCGGCCTTGAAGGGTATTTTAAACTGAATTCTCACAAAAGAACAACACAAAAGAATCTAACATCGAATTTTGAGCAGGTTTAAGGGGGTACTACACCCCTGCCCAACTTTGTGCCTATTTTAGCATTTTTCTCAAAAATTATAGTGCATTGGTGACAAATAAGATATGTATATTATAGGGGCAAGGACTACAACTACTGCACTGGAAATTTTTATTTCAGCACAGACGAGAGTTATGGAGTTAAAGTCAAAAATGAGGGAAAACCAATATTTGATCAATAAATCAATAACTACTTGCCTTGAGTTGCTGAATTTTCAGTGCAGTGGGTTGTAGTCTGCCCCTATAACATACATATCTTACCTGTCACCAATGCGCTATAATTCTTGAGAAAAATGCAAAAAAATAGGCACAAAATTGGCCCGGGGTGTAGCACCCGCTCAATCCACCCAATTGGACACTCACAACACCTGTTTGGTGCATGCGGGGAACCAAATATGGCCGACCAAATCCTGACCATGACTTGGCTCGTTGGATTCGTCTATAGACCTGTTTCCCTCTTTCCCATCATGCACTATTCCAGGGGGGTATGAGTGTCGCAAAATACATCATCTCCCCGGGGGAGTACAGAGTTATGTTCATTACATTCTGGAATACGGACATTTCGGCTGGTGCCTTCATCACAAAAAAGGAATCCCCGATAATGATGATAATGGTGCCACGATCACTAATACCTTTCGGGCAAAAAACAACATTTCTATGCCTTATGGACATGGTGTCGTCGCCAAAAAAAGTTTCCTGTTGTTGAAACCTAACTTTGTATACATTTTATAGACCTAATGGTGAAAAACTAATGACGGGACACGCAGTGATATTTTGTCGGCGTCCGTTTCACTTTTTTCGGAGATGAAAATAAAACGGTAAACAAAATCTCTTACACAGATGTTCTGCATCGCTCCGTAACTGCATCACTCGTGTATTCAATAATTGCATAATTAGTTACATCGATGGCCTTTACGATAATCCGCATATGTGACCGTCCACCACGAATGAGCCGTAAATGTCCTCAATTGTATTCTGAGTTACAGTGTAAAATGGGCATGAAGGTCATATTCATAGGTATTTCAATTTGGTGCTACGTGTATCTCATTAAATGAGGTACACGTAGCACCAAATTGAGGTACCTATGAATACGACCTTCATGCCCATTTTACACTGTAACTCAGAATACAATTGAGGACATTTACGGCTCATTCGTGGTGGACGGTCACATATATGGAATCAGTATGCCCATATTAAGACAAAATAATAGCAAAGGCCTGGCAACGACCGTCGGATGCACACGATCTATGAGATTGATGAACTGCGTCATACCCCCTGGAATAGTGCATTGTGGGATAGAGGGAAAAAGGTCTATACCATACCAAAGCATCGTGAGATTGACGTAACATGAAAGGAAAAGGCTGTGTAACCCTATTTGTTAATACCGTAGTTCTTTAAGGTTGAAATGTACGTAACGTGTTTTCTCCGAGTAGAATTGTCTAAAAACATTAACACATACATAGACAGGAAAAGGCAACTTCCTCAGTGAGACATAGGTAAAATGTTTTTCAAACATGTTATAAATGCGTTTTGGTTTTGGTCATGATTATTGTAAATATTTTGGCAATCATTTTTCCAAAATGTTTTTCCAATATCAAAATAACATTATGTTAGAATGTTTTGCAGCCAGTTTGTTTTCTGAATGTAAATAAAATGTTCAATACCCTTTATTCAACTCTATATTTAAACGTTTTCTGTAAAACATTTCGTGTTTGTTGCATGTTGGGATGTTACTTTTTAACTTCAATAAAAGCAATGTAACATCAGCATGATTACTCGCCATGCCACACCAGGGAATCCAGAAGAAAAATGGTACTCTATCTTCACATAACACAAAAAAATGTTTTATTATTTGTAGGTATTGTTATGGCGATATATTTTATATCCCGTGCCCTATCCCGTGTTCTATTTTCATTTATTATTTAATCAAAATTATAGTGTAATTCACCCCGAGTTAGAAATCACTCTCCCGTGTCATTTTGGTTAGTCCCGTGGAAACGTCACAATGACCCTTTTGTAGTTCTTGAGGTACACCCGAGCTTTGCAACAATTGTAATCTGTAGCATCACTCAGAGAGTACAAACCTCTCTCCAACATCTCCGCGCGTTTATCCCTTTTTTCTTAGCGGCAAGTTTGCGTAAAAGCTGGCAACTAGCTTATATTTGTGCGTGTTAATTTGGGTATGCTGAATTCGAAACTGTTGTCTGCCATGCAATATACATTAAGCCCGTGACCATCAAAAAGACCCCCAAATGACCCCATATGATCAAATAGTGGCAACAATTGATTTTATTCCAATAACACTTTCAAACATGTCAAATTATGCGCCTGACCACATGAATCCCAGAAATGTAATGTTTGTGCGTGTACGATCCATCGTTAAGAGGTTATGGGGGCACACGAGGTCACAGGTCGATTTGGTTCTTGTGTATGGTCAAAAGTCAAAGTTGCTCCGATTTTCGTAAAAATTTAGGCAAATTGTTCGCCTAGCTTAAAGGTTTCAGAAAAAGAATTGTTTTTACTATCTGTGATGTCTAGTTAGTAAAAACTATTCTTTTCCTGAATCCCTTGAACTTGAGGAACAGTTTGCGCCCATTTTTACAAAAATCGGAGGAACTTTAATGATTCACCCCTGTATAACATACAAAATGACCTTGGACCTGTTGAGCCTCATAACTTGGTAACTATATGTCATACCTGCAAATATGTTAAATTTATGTGATCCTTAGCCCCAGACGAATAATTTGACATGTTTTTTAGTGATTTTTTTTATTCTTGACATTTATGCCTATTGGTGCTTTTTTTGGACATTTTGGACCCCAAGAAATTTTTTTTCAAAAAAAGCATTTTCATGTTGATATATACTATGTGTAAACTAGCATCGACCAGATTCCATGTTGGGTACATTACGATTGGGTTTTGGAAAGAACCTTCTGTTAAGGCCAGAGTAATGGAAGACATATATTCGTTCACGCCCGGATGTGAGATTTCTTGATATTTATCAACACTAACACATTTAAAATAGACTTGGTGATTTATTAAAAGCATTATTTACAATATTGTTTCATGCAAGCCAGCCGAAGCCGACCACACTCAGAATTATGCTTATCACTGGAAACTGATTATGATGCACGGAATGCTCACGCCGCGAAGTGGCGACGGTGAGCGCGAAGCGCGATCACCGAGTGTAAAGCGCGCGGAGCTAGTGCTAGATCTTTAGACAGTTTAATTGGCATACATTTACAGTCAAAAATGGTTACATAACATTATAAGCAATTCAAGTTCATGAAGGCAGTCAATACTTGATATATTGATCAGTTGTAGTTGATCAAGAGATGCTTCATCCTGTGTCTACAATTGTTTAGCTTCCAGTATAATTTACCAGGCGACGGTAACTCGACTTGACAATTCACATCATGAAACATATATTGGACTAACCGCTAAGTCGTTCAAAACACGCTTTAATTGCCATAAGAGTGACTTTAATAACAGTGACAAAAGGCATTCAACAACATTATGCGAGTACATTTGGAAATTAAAGGATAAGAAAATACCTTATTCAACTGAAAGGATATTAATCAGTCGGGCTAAGGCCTATTCAACTACCAACAAACTATGCAGACTTTGTTTAGAGGAAAAATACTTCATCATATTTAAGCCTCATCTCTCTTCACTGAACAAAAGGAATGAGCTAATAAACACTTGTAGACACAGGAAGAAGCATCTCTTGATCAACTACAACTGATCAATATATCAAGTATTGACTGCCTTCATGAACTTGAATTGCTTATAATGTTATGTAACCATTTTTGACTGTAAATGTATGCCAATTAAACTGTCTAAAGATCTAGCACTAGCTCCGCGTGCTTTACGCTCGGTGATCGCGCTTCCCGCTCACCGTCGCTACTTCGCGGCGTGAGCATTCCGTGCATCTAATCAGTTTCCAGTGATAAGCATAATTCTGACGAGTGTAGGTCGGCTTCGGCTGGCTTGCATGAAACAATATTGTAAATAATGCTTTAATAAATCACCAAGTCTATTTTAAATGTATTCCAGCTCCCTTTTTGGTTGAGCACTTTACTGTGGATGATTTACCTTACTTGGATTTGTTTATCTACACTAACATGTATTCTTTCACTTGAAACTGATAAAATACAACTTGCTAATATTTACTCGTATTTTTTCTTGATTTGTTTCACTCTTTTGAACTCTAAAAAGTCACATGGCTCAAGACAGCTTAGTAAATTGGCGGGAAATAATGAGTCAGAAATGCGCGAATGCGAAATATTGTGATTACGCGAGCGATTCGCGGCGCGTGACGCGACGCAACTCTGCGCGTATGTCCAACGCAATCAAGGCGCATTCGGTATGTTGTTCACGCTAGCAAATGTGGTGTAAACAAAACAAAAATTTGCAGTCAAAATGCCACTTAGATTTTTTAATTATTTTGAATTTTGGCGCACTGAAAGCAGACATTATAGATTTATTGGTGCAAAAAGATGCATATTTCGACCATGCACCAGATACAGCTTTTGCAAGCGTGAAAGTCGCACCGTTTTAAAATATAAAGACGTTTTGTGCATAATTTTGACATTTTTTTACTAAAACGTCGATTTCTCAGAGTTCACTTTTGACAATATTGCACGATTTTTGTGACAAGATAACTCGAAAAATATGCAAGCAAAAGGTACACGTTTTGCACTATCGTTTAGAGTACATCAAAGCCTAGGGAAGGTTTTCTCATTTTTTCAAAATATTTGTTTTAAACAAAAATATACACCATTATGTGCAATTTTAGTTTAATAAAGTGACAAAATTGCTTTTTTCACATGTTTTTTCAATATTTCGAAAAAGAGACGAATTTCAAAAAAGTAAAAAAAAAAATCCCTAAG
This sequence comes from Amphiura filiformis, assembly GCF_039555335.1. Taxonomy (NCBI): domain Eukaryota; kingdom Metazoa; phylum Echinodermata; class Ophiuroidea; order Amphilepidida; family Amphiuridae; genus Amphiura; species Amphiura filiformis. The sequence goes on along the minus strand of NC_092639.1, from coordinate 55,539,530 downwards.
TTCATGTCTCTTCTTCATGAAAAGCTAACTGATTTTTTTTTTTTTCTTCGAACGGATTTTTTTCTAAGTTGTCACAAAAAAAATGGGGTAAAAAAGTGAGTTTTTGTGAGTTTTTCAAAAAACTCGAGATTTTTTAACAAATATGACGTCACCATGGGATTCCTTGACTCATTTCCTTTCCAAAAATGTATAGTTTTATATACTTTTGACATACAATTCAGAAATAATGATGCTCGAAAAGGTCCATGTTCTCTCCCATTACTCTGGCCTTAAATCATGCATGACTCAATTACAAATCTCTAAATCCCTTTCTTCTTATCTATTGATATTTTGAATAGTGTTTATCTTTCCCTAATAGATTATGATACTAAAGCCTTGTTCACACAGTCGGACTTAAACCACTTAATACCGGACTTAAATTACGTCGGTAATAGTATCGGGTATAAGTGGCAGTGTGAATGAGCGTCGGATATAACTATATCCGACGTAATGTGGTTTAAATCCGACAATTTAAATCCGAAGATGACCAGGGTTAAGAGCTGTTAAGACCGATCGAAACGTTACGATCGGTAATAGTAATTACGTGTGAACACTGAACAGCGCTTTTGGGCTGTCGGATATAACTGTGACCTTTCACCTTTCTGCGTGATTCAGCGTGAAGAACACTTCCGGGTTAAATTAAATCACTCGCGCAACTGATTTGAAGCAGAGTATAAATATTGTGACCAGTGAGAGATAAAACAAAATCATCATGGATGCAGGTGCGAATATCAAACGCAATAGAGGAATGAACTGGCAAGAGAAGGAGACATTAGCTCTGCTGACCATTTCCGGTTAGTTATGACCGGTAATAGCTCGGATATAAACACGTCGGACATAGAGCTATTGCCGACTCGTCGTGTTCACACAGTCGGACTATTACCGGACTTAAATTACGTCGGTAATAGTATCGGATATAAGTGGCAGTGTGAATGAGCGTCGGATATAAAAAATATTACTATATCCGACGTAATGTGCTTTAAATCCGACAATTTAAGGCTGAAGATGACCAGAGTTAAGAGCTGTTAAGACCGATCGAAACGTTACGTCCGGTAATAGTAATTACGTGTGGACACGCAGCACTATTGGGCTGTCGGATATAATTGTGAGTAGGCCTATATCACTCGCGGAAAATTTTAAGCAGAGTAATTTATGGCTGCAGGTGCAAATATTAATATAAACTAGCGGGATGCAGGCCTTGCCGTTTAGATTTTAAAGGCGAGTGGTTAATCACTCGCTAGCATGATTGTAGACGAGTGGTCGAATTTTCACAAATATCACTTATTTAGGAAATAATCAAGTAGAGTTTCTGTCTTGACACGGTATTTATGTACATTTATGTTGAAATGCGCGCGAAGCGCGCTAACATTTTTCACTTTCTACGCATGGAGGGAGTCCAGCATCGATTAAATACTGAAATGGCTGATTCAGTGGCTGATTTTGGGAGATTCGCAGCGAGTGATATTTAGTGTCTATGGCGAGTGGAAAATCGCTCACTAAAAATCGAGTTTGGGCGAGCGGCGGCGAGCGAGAGCGATCGCTGGTCTCAAACGGCAAGGCCTGGGGATGCGATTATTTTTTTCGGACATCACCGTTAGATGAGTAAATGGGAGCGTTCACTATAACAGGAAGAATTACTGAACAGGTAGAATCATTGAAAATGAACATTAAAATCTGTTCTTTCTTACATTTCCCTTTTAGCTTCTTTTTTTATTTGCTGCTTGTGATTTCCCGTTTTCATAGAGGGGTCAATTGGAATGACAAGGAAACATTGGCTATACTCAAAATTTGGAGAGACACGGAAAGTATTTCTGGGATAAAAAAAAAGCTTTGGGAGGAGCAATTGACCATCCTTATTGGGATAACCTACACGAGTTTCGGGGGGGTCGCAAATGTTAACCACCAGAGGGTTCAGTGGGGGGGGGCAGTATGGCCCTGGATGTAGATGGAGATGAAATTTATTAAGCCATAAGCATGATAACAGAAAGGCATGCAATTGCATTTTATAAGATGATTAGGGGGTCCCAAATATATACGGAAAGAAAAATAGGGGTGTCATAAAATATTTTTGATGACCAAAATGTAGGAGTCACAACACAGCATGACTACAGATAGTGTGTTTATTTTATTCAAAAGACTGATGCCTGGTTTTTTTTTGGGGGGGGTGTAAACGGTGGGGGGGGTCATTAAATATTTGCTGCCGAAATAGGGGAGGTCGCAATTTTATTGGGGCAAAAGAAGAAATAAAGGATTTATGACCGGTAATAGGCTTTAACGGACATAACACGTCAGGCATACGCTGGCGAAGTTACGTCATTTATCGGATTAATTACCATAGCAATAGGTGAAAACAATTTTGAACATTTCGCGCTGTACTACAAGCAGGTTGCACTCATCACCTGTATGTCTGCAATCATAGATTGAATACAATACCGGTCTTTTCAAAGATACTAATCTTACAGGTGCAACTAATCAGCATGATTCACCTATTGCTATGGTAGTTAATCCGATTATTACGTAACTTCGCCAGCGTATAGCTCTTATTGCCGACAAATGTGGACGCACTAAGGGATTAGCGGAAATATTTAATTCGATCGGACATAAGCCTAGATAAAATATTACCGGTAATAAGTGCATGTGTGAACACAGCTTTAATGAACAATCAGCTTGGGCAGTTCGCACTAGGCCCTACATCTCATAGGACAATAAAGCTATTTATTATTTATATTTATTATGCTTCATCACTGGCTCATATACAATTACAAAGATAAATATATTATATAAATATTGCACATACTAATAATCAAGACAAAGTAAAGAATAAAATGCCAGCGAAAAGAATGGGACAAACAGGTGCAAAATCACCTCTAGGACCATCCCACCTTTCGATTTTTGAAAACAAATTATTGGGAAAAAAAACCCATCACAGCCCCATCCCAAATTAAATAAGCCTGCAATTCGAGCATCTGCAGTAAGAGCTCCAAGAGCATGTTTTCAAAGAAAAAAATTTTGAGTAAAATGAGAATTCGAAAATTCAACCACCCCGGATTTGAAGGAAGAAAAGGAACCGGCTGTCCTTGTAGACAAAGGCAGCTGATTCCAAAGCTGCACAATGCGATTAAAATAAAAAGTCATGTGCGCTTCGGTTTTGCAACGTTGAATTTTGAGTTTAAATGGATCGGAAGATAATAGCCTTGTTCACACAGTCGGACTTAAACCACTTAATACCGGACTTAAATTACGTCGGTAAAGCAGTATACAGACTTTTTATTGTACGTACAATATTGTATGTACAATATGTACGTTATTTAATCTATTGCCATTCTATTTCCAGTAATTTTTAAGTTCTAACGAATGTTTGATGACGTAAAATCGATAATATATTTCTGCTAGATATTGTATGTAACATATTATCGATTTTTCGTCATCAAACATTCGTTAGAAAAACATTACTGAAATAGAATGGCAATAGATAAATAACGTACATATTGTACATACAATATTGTACGTACAATACTCGGAGTCTGAAGCGCACTTAATAGTATCGGGTATAAGTGGCAGTGTGAATGAGCGTCGGATATAACTATATCCGACGTAATGTGGTTTAAATCCGACAATTTAAATCCGAAGATGACCAGGGTTAAGAGCTGTTAAGACCGATCGAAACGTTACGATCGGTAATAGTAATTACGTGTGAACACTGAACAGCGCTTTTGGGCTGTCGGATATAACTGTGACCTTTCACCTTTCTGCGTGATTCAGCGTGAAGAACACTTCCGGGTTAAATTAAATCACTCGCGCAACTGATTTGAAGCAGAGTATAAATATTGTGACCAGTGAGAGATAAAACAAAATCATCATGGATGCAGGTGCGAATATCAAACGCAATAGAGGAATGAACTGGCAAGAGAAGGAGACATTAGCTCTGCTGACCATTTCCGGTTAGTTATGACCGGTAATAGCTCGGATATAAACACGTCGGACATAGAGCTATTGCCGACTCGTCGTGTTCACACAGTCGGACTATTACCGGACTTAAATTACGTCGGTAATAGTATCGGATGTAAGTTGCAGTGTGAATGAGCGTCGGATATAAAAAAAAATACTATATCCGACGTAATGTGCTTTAAATCCGACAATTTAAGGCTGAAGATGACCAGAGTTAAGAGCTGTTAAGACCGATCGAAACGTTACGTCCGGTAATAGTAATCACGTGTGGACACGCAGCACTATTGGGCTGTCGGATATAATTGTGAGTAGGCCTATATCACTCGCGGAAAATTTTAAGCAGAGTAATTTATGGCTGCAGCTGCAAATATTAATATAAACTAGCGGGATACAGGCCTTGCCGTTTAGATTTTAAAGGCGAGTGGTTAATCACTCGCTAGCATGATTGTAGGCGAGTGGTCGAATTTTCACAAATATCACTTATTTAGGAAATAATCAAGTAGAGTTTCTGTCTTGACACGGTATTTATGTACATTTATGTTGAAATGCGCGCGAAGCGCGCTAACATTTTTCACTTTCTACGCTTTGAGGGAGTACAGCATCGATTAAATACTGAAATGGCTGATTCAGTGGCTGATTTTGGGAGATTCGCAGCGAGTGATATTTAGTGTCTATGGCGAGTGGAAAATCGCTCACTAAAAATCGAGTTTGGGCGAGCGGCGGCGAGCGAGAGCGATCGCTCGCCTCAAACGGCAAGGCCTGGGGATGCGATTATTTTTTCGGACATCACCGTTAGATGAGTAAATGGGAGCGTTCACTATAACAGGAAGAATTACTGAACAGGTAGAATCATTGAAAATGAACATTAAAATCTGTTCTTTCTTACATTTACCTTTTAGATTCTTTTTTTATTTGCTGCTTGTGATTTCCCGTTTCCATAGAGGGGTCAATTGGAATGACAAGGAAACATTGGCTATACTCAAAATTTGGAGAGACACGGAAAGTATTTCTGGGATAAAAAAAAGCTTTGGGAGGAGATAGCCAAGCTATTACATGACAAGGGGGGGTCCGATACGGTCGGGGAGCAGATACCTGTAGTGATAAAGGCACTGAAAACTCTCCATCGCACCCTCCATGATCGGGTGAAAAATTCAGGCGCAGGAGCAATTGACCATCCTTATTGGGATAACCTACACGAGTTTGGGGGGGTAGCAAATGTTAACCCCCAGAGGGTTCAGTGGGGGGCAGTATGGCCCTGGATGTAGATGGAGATGAAATTTATTAAGCCATAAGCATGATAACAGAAAGGCATGCAATTGCATTTTATAAGATGATTAGGGGGGTCCCAAATATATACGGAAAGAAAAATAGGGGGTGTCATAAAATATTTTTGATGACCAAATTGTAAGGAGTCACAACACAGCATGACTACAGGTAGTGTGTTTATTTTATTCAAAAAGACTGATTCCTGTTTTTTTGGGGGGTGTAAACGGTGGGGGGTCATAAAATATTTGCTGCCGAAATAGGGAGGTCGCAATTTTATTGAAACCGACTTTTTGTAAATTTGGGACCCCCCTCAAGAAAAAAAAAAAATAGCATGATGATGGGAGTCAGTGTAATTTTTTTATTTTTGTCATTTTTTCAAAGATGTCCACCATAGTAGGGCCTACATGTATAAAATGCGATATAGAGCTAAGTCTACTGTAAAATGGGACTACTTTGTCAAACTAAAATAATAATAATAATAAAAACAATAATAATAATAATAATAATAATAATAATTATAATAATAATAATAATAATAATAATAATAATAATAATAATAATAATAATAATAATAATAATAATAATAATAATAATAATAATAATAATAGAACCTACATAAATACAAAATTGGTCTGAATTTTGGAACTTTTGAATTTGCATTTTTCTTACATGACATACCCACCGCATTGTCTGTAATTTTTAGAAAGAAGGGATTTATGACCGGTAATAGGCTTTAACGGACATAACACGTCGGGCATACGCTGGCGAAGTTACGTCATTTATCGGATTAATTACCATAGCAATAGGCACTCAAGATTAATAGGTAAATTTTCACGGGAAAATTTTCTGGACACGTGACCAATGCGTATCAATGTGAGTGTAACCTTGAGCCTGATCCCTGACCCCCGGCGGTGACCTCGCTATTCAAGTCTTAGTTATTTTGAATTGGAATAGTATTTTGGCCGTAGTTTCGATAGAAATTCATGCACTACAAAATTATTGAATATTATGTGATCTTAATTTCTTCACAATATCATCAAAACGTAATTTCAAAAATATTTACCTACGGAAAAAAATATTTATCTACGGAAACTCTTGTTATAACATTATTAACTTCCGACAAGTAACTTATTTTGCATCCAAGAAAAAATTCTGCCTATTCAAATACATTGGAAGACCACCCGCTGTGCTCGGGGTCACATTCCATAATGCTAATAATGTCTGCGCCCATGAGTGTCATGTGTCCAGAAAATTTTCCTGTGAAAATTTTCCTATTAATCTTGACTGATAGGTGAAAACAATTTTGAACATTTCGCGCTGTACTACAAGCAGGTTGCACTCATCACCTGTATGTCTGCAATCATAGATTGAATACAATACCGGTCTTTTCAAAGATACTAATCTTACAGGTGCAACTAATCAGCATGATTCACCTATTGCTATGGTAGTTAATCCGATTATTACGTAACTTCGCCAGCGTATAGCGCTATTGCCGACAAATGTGGACGCACTAAGGGATTAGCGGAAATATTTAATTCGATCGGACATAAGCCTAGATAAAATATTACCGGTAATAAGTGCATGTGTGAACACAGCTTATCTAGTAGTGGGATGGTCCTTCCCATTCCCTTGGCTGAATTTAACATAATTATTGACATTAATATCATAGCGCCCTGATCGATTCTTCCTGCATAACAATATGCTTCATTTACATTACATTACAGAGACCGGACATGATCACCTATATTACAGGTGATATTACAGGTCTATATTACAGCATTAGATTAGTCAACTATAGCTGTGTTCACACATGCACTTATTACCGGTAATATTTTATCTAGGCTTATGTCCGATCGAATTAAATATTTCCGCTAATCCCTTTAGCGCGTCCACATTTGTCGGCAATAGCGCTATACGCTGTCGAAGTTACGTAATAATCGGATTAACTACCATAGCAATAGGTGAATCATGATGATTACTTGCACCTGTAAGATTAGTATCTTTGAAAAGACCAGTATTGTATTCAATCTATATGTTCAAAATTGTTTTCACCTATTGCTATGGTAATTAATCCGATAAATTGCGTAACTTCGCCAGCGTATGTCCGACATGTTATGTCCGATAAGCCTATTACCGGTCATAAATCCTCCTTTCTACATGAGCATCATCAGAAAATTTAACCCGATTTTAAATTTTTTCACTGAAAATTCACTTTCAATAAACGCCCCTCTTTAGAAAAAATTACAGATTCAAATGCAAATTAAAAAGTTACAAAATTCAGACCAATTTTGTATTTATGTAGGTTCTATTATTATTTATTATTATTATTATTATTATTATTATTATTATTATTATTATTATTATTGTTATTATTATTATTATTATTATTATTTTAGTTTGACAAAGTAGTCCCATTTTACAGTAGCCTTAGCTCTATATCGCATTTTATACATGTAGGCCCTACATGGTGGACATCTTTGAACAAATGAAAAAATAAAAAAATAACAATGACTCCCATCATCATGCTATTTTTTTCTTGGGGGGTCCCAAATTTACAAAAAGTCGGCTTCAATAAAATTGCGACCTCCCCTATTTCGTCAGCAAAGATTTTATGACCCCCCACCGTTTGCACCCCCCAAACAGGCATCAGTCTTTTGGAATAAAATAAACACACTATCTGTAGTCATGTTGTGTTGCGACTCCCTACATTTTGGTCATCAAAAATATTTTATGACACCCTCTATTTTTCTTTCCGTATATTTGGGACCCCCCTAATCATCTTATAAAATCCAATTACATGCCTTTCTGTTATCATGCTTATGGCTTAATAAATGTCATCTCCATCTACTTCCAGGGCCATACTGCCCCCCCCCCCACTGAGCCCTGTGGAGGGTTTACATTTGCTACCCCCCCCAGAAACTCGTGTAGGTCATCCCAATAAGGATGGTCAATTGCTCCTGCGCCTGAACTTTTTACCCGATCATGGAGGGTGCGATGGAGAGTTTTCAGTGCCTTTATCTTAGCATGTATCTGCTCCCCGACCGTATGGGGAATCCCCCCTTGTCATGTAAAAAGCGTGGCTATCTCCTCCCAAAGCTTTTTTTTTTTATCCCAGAAATACTTTCCGTGTCTCTCAAATTTTGAGGATAGCCAATGTTCCCTTGTCATTCCAATTGACCCATCTATTGCGTTTATTTATATGAATATTTACAGCTGCAGCCATGATGACATCACGCAGTAAATTACTCTGCTCAGTGGCGTAGATTTCTTTTTGACATTGGGGGGAGGGGATGGAGTTGGAAAAAAAATTTAAAGTATAGTCAATCCAGCACCTTTTGGCGACAGAATAAGCTTCTGGTTCAATTGTGCGCGAAGCGCGCGAAAAAGTTTGCTATTTTAAGCTAAACTGATGAAATAATGGTTTAAAAGTAGAATAAATGCGCGCGAAGTGCGCGAAAATTTGCACTTTGGGGGCAAAAAATGGGCAAATATGAGGTTAATTTGGTCAGAAACCCATTATCATGCGTCAACATTGGGGGGATGATTGTAGGGACCATCCCCTGGCAAAATATTGGGGATTTATCCCCACCCCATCCCCAGGATCTACGCCTATGACTCTGCTTAAAATTTTGCGCGAGTGATATACTCAGTTATATCCGACAGCCCAATAGTGCTGCATGTCCACACGTAATTACTATTACCGGACGTAACGTTTCGATCGGTCTTAACAGCTCTTAACCCTGGTCATCTTCAGCCTTAAATTTTCGGATTTAAAGCACATTACGTCGGATATAGTATTTTTTTAAAATATCCGACGCTCATTCACACTGCCACTTATATCCGATACTATTACCGACGTAATTTACGACCGGTAATAAGTGATTTAAGTCCGACTGTGTGAACATGACTTATGATTTATTTGCAAGTATTATTTTGATTGAGCAGGAAAGATGTGATACTATTTTTTTAGTAGTAGTCTAGTTGCCGGCGTCAGGTATTACACAGAATGGGGTTTTTATATGATGATGACATGGACGTACTGATCATTATGTATGATGCAAACTCATAGGTGTTGTGCGTTTGGCAATTTGGGAGGGGGTGGGGGCTCAAAATGACCCCATAGGATTATAAAATCAAAATTGCAAATTGCTCAAATACCTCTTTCAAATATATCAAATTATTTACATAAATAAACAAAAACAAATAAATAAATAAATAAAGAAATAAAGAAATAAAGAAATAAAGAAATAAAGAAAGAAATAAAGAAATAAATAAACGAAAAAAATGAACAAATTTTAGCGTAGCATTAAAATCATAAATATAACCATTGCTGGCAGGAGGACTCGAACCAACGATATTGATATCAGCGGTCTGATGCTCTACCATTGAGCTATGACATCATCTAGTGATGAGGGTCGAGTTTTTAGCTTATACAGTGTTTGTCTGTGATAATGCCGCCCCCCGTGAAATAAATAAATATAAAATCTCAATTTTTAATTTGAATTTATTTGATAATTTTCTAACCTATATTTTCTTTAAAGCAGGGACAAATATTTCCCCTTTTATCCAATTTGACCGCTATATAAGAATCTACTTCATTTATTACTGATTTAATTCCGCGATTTGTTCCTTAAGGGATCTAAAATGAGCGTTTATTGCGTTTCGACAGTATTTTTTGTGAGACATGACAGCACCTCAGATCTATCGAATTGCATTCTGAATACGAAGCATGTCATTCTGATATCAAATAATTTTCATTTTTTGAAAATCACAATATAATACAAATGTTATGACAAATTATACAAATTTGATATTTTTCAAATTTTTGATATATAACAATCCTCGAAGTAAATTATATAATTTTAATGACATATTCTTAAAGTGTATGTAGCAGGGAGGAAAAGACCTATTTTTTTTTTGGTGTTTGGGGAAAAAATCCATATCTTCAATACGAAAGGTCAAAATTTTCAATTGATCGTCGGCTTTTCATCCCACCTACATACACTTTAAGTATAAATCATCAGATTTATAAAGTTTACTTCAAGTACTGTTAAATATCAAAAATATCAATTTTAATGATTTGCCATAAAATGTGTATTAAATTGCGAATTTCAAAAATCAAAATTATTTGATATCAGAATGACATTCTTCGTATTCAGAATGCAATTCGATATGTCTGGTGTGCTCTAATGTCCCACAATAAATACTGTCCAAACGTTCATACCCCAGCCCTTAAGGTTATTAATTATTTTAAACTGTTGTGATTTGGTAGTTCACAGCATCTTGTTGCCAAAAAAATTGCATTGCTCAATTCATAGCGAGCGTGTAGAATAATTAAAATATCACAGATATACTTTTATAGGTGCTGCGGTTCTTGAGTTACGTTGTGAAGAAGGCTGAAACAACAACACTTGTAAAACGTACATAACTAATTAACAACAATAAATTAAGCAAGTTTGCAGAGTATACGATTTATAGAATGAACTTTTGCAAAACATCAAGGTGTTAATTTTCAATAATATATTGATCTGGATAATGAAAATCGATTTTTAGGTTGCTTCGACCAACAATACCTCGTCTACCCTTAAGCAATATCAAAGATTAATGTCACACATCTCACAACAGATATTTAGTTGACTTCGTGGTCTTGCACAGTGCTGTTTAACCGGGAGGTACCGAGATCGATTCCCACCTCTGCCTGCATTTTTTTTAAGACTGGGAAATAATAACCTGACATTCTTACTGCAGAAGCGGAGTTATAACTTGTTAAACTTTGCTCCTTCCGTAAAAGGGTACATTATTTTGGCACTACATTATTTCTTTCTTTTTTTCACATTGCTGGTACTAAATATCAAATGGTCATAATTGGCGGTCACTTCAAATCATCCCCAACTGAACGAGGTTCAGGAATATCTTCTCATTGTTAATTGTTGGTTAACCCACCACTTCAGAATAAAGGACTATGAATAGGTGCAACAGGATTACCTACGGGATTATCTCAAGGATATAATTCTGTTCTCCTCCTTTTCTTACATCTTGATATGATATGTGCTAGTGTCATTGGTTATTGTTAAAAGGCAATAAGGTGTGTAATTGCAATATTTCCTCTGAATAGGAAAGACTCTCTACATCGAACTATGGATGCTGGTGGTTCGCAATTACTGTTATTTAAGAGAAGGTATCTTCCAAATCCAAATCGAAATGTATGCCATCAAGTCAACCAAAAAAGTAAAACATACAACTATTTTATCAATTTTTCATTGGCCTAAAGAGTCCGTGGAGTTTTGAATAGGCCAGTTTGTCACTTTAAAACTTGACCTTCGTCTAATCAAATGCTTGTAACTTTGCTTCTTGAAGACACATTCCCTTATTTCAAATCTTTAGTTTTGGTTTCTCTTTTGTTCAGAAACCAAAAATCAAGGGATTAAAAAGTAGAGCTGATCTGGTCTGCAATCATAACACTATTAAGTATTATGCATATTGTGCTAACATAATTATTATCATGATTGAAATAGGAAATCTATCCCGCGGACGACAGTTGATGCTCTCTGTCGAAGGTAGGTGGCATATTACACTCACGAGTTCTAGGCCTAGAAATCCTATACATGCGCGTATATTGAAGGATGGGGCGGGGTGGGGAATTTGTTTGTTTGTATGAAACATAAACGATGCATGGAGATGATTTGATTATGAATTAGTTTATTATCCCAGGAAGCTCAACCCATACCTCTTTAAGAGGGGCTCCCTCCTATATAACCACCACTTCCCTAAATTACCCCTTTCCCCTCCTCCTCCCCTACATTCGATATCTTCATCTCGAGCTCTCCTCCCCCTTCCCTTTCACTTCCAATGCTCTCTCCCATCTGTTTCTCTCTCTCCCGGCCCCCCCCCCTTGTCCTCCAACCACCACCCCCCACACACACCACACAATCTCTTCTCCCTCTATCTTCTACTTTTTGCAGTAAAATTGCTTCAGTAAAAGTCATTAGGTTATTAGAGGTCATATAATGGCCTTCCATCGATTCTGGTACATGGGATTAAGGACATGAATCGATTTTGTTTATAACACCTATACAATTACAATAGTGGCCCTTTTGTAATGTCGAATGCAAATATTTCGATGGTCTATATTTTTCACAGGTGAATTAGCCTAGGCTTATTCGGTTTTGTAAACCACGTCTTTCAATGTAGATTACCATGCTCGATTTCTCTCCTCGTGAATATTGCCGGACTGCTCTATAATCCGACGCTTCTATAATCCGAAGGTTCTTTAGTCCGAAGGTTCGCTAGTCCGAACATGTGTTCATAGCATTCGCTAGTCCGAATTTTAAAAGAGGTTCTTTAGTCCGAAAAAAATTAAAAAGAGGTTCCTTATTCCGACGCTTCTTTATTTCGAAGGTTCTATAGTCCGAATTTTAAAAACCGTTCTCTAGTCCGAATATGAAAATAGGCTCTATAGTCCGAATTTTAAAAAGGGTTCTATAGTCCGAATATGGAAATAGGCTCTATAGTCCGGATTTTAAAAAAGCTTCTATAGTCCGAAATTGCAAAACGGTTCTATAGTCCGAAACAGATACCGTGTTCTTTAGTCCGAATTGCTAAACGGGTTCTATAGTCCGAATTTTATTTTCATCATTTGTTTCAGTGTCAAATCATCAATTGTTAAATACATATCCGATGAAGTTCAACATGGTTGCTTTTTCTGGATATTTTCCGTAGCATACATTGACGTTTATCTTTATTCTGATGGTATTTTCATCATTTTTATCTGTTATTCATAAAAAGGAGACGACCCTGTATAAACAGTGATCGGAGTGCCCATCTCTCTTTCATTGGCGATTGGACCAGACTCCTCCATGTAATGTTGCTATAGGGGGATCGCTACACCTCCTCTACAGCGAGTCTGTTACCTTCCCAGCATTTAAGAATGCCGGTACCCATTTAAACACCTGGGTGGAGAGGAGTAATCGAGATAAAGTGCCTTACTCACCGTCTTACTCAAGGGCACAACACGATGGCGTCGCCGGGGCTCGAACCCGCAACCTTCCGATTATGAGTCCAGGCCCGTTCCGCTCGGCCACCGTGCTCTCACACATATTCCGTTATAATATTATATACTAGTAAGAGACTCAACATTCTACGGTGTATTTGAGCTCTAGTTTTAATAGCGCTATACTGCGATGCATGTAAATGCTGCGGCTTTTGTCTAAAACAAATTTGTTTACAGAATAGTATGATTTTATCTTGCGATTTGAAGGGGGTGTAAAATATCCTGGCTGGCTTTTATCAAGGATGCTAGCGGGTAACATGCATGCAATTGGCAGTGATGGCGGCTGGCCCTGGGATTGCTTGTCCCTTTTTTGTGTTCGTTTTCATTCTGTCTTTCGTTGTTTTTTCTTTCTTTCGTATACCTTTTTCCGAATCGTTCTTCTTTTGTTCGTCGTTTAGTTTGTTCTTTAATCCATTTGTTCATTGTTTCATTCTTGATTTCGTTCGATATTTTTTAATTCCCTTTCCCATTTTGTTTGCTTGTTCTGTATTCAAAATGTAGTATACGTTAATGTTATAAAAATTCTGACTATAGAACCTTTTTACCAATTCGGACTAAAGAACACGGTATCCGTTTCGGACTATAGAACCGTTTTGCAATTTCGGACTATAGAACCCTTTTAAAATTCGGACTATAGATCTTATTTTCATATTCGGACTATAGAACCCTTTTAAAATTCGGACTATAGAGCCTATTTTCATATTCGGACTAGAGAACCGTTTTTAAAATTCGGATTAAAGAACCTCTTTTAATATTCGGATTAGTGAACCTTTTTTAAAATTCGGACTATAGAACCTTCGAAATAAAGAAGCGTCGGAATAAAGAACCTTCGTAATAAAAAACCGTCGGATTAAAGAACCTTCGGACTAAAGAACCGTCGGAATAAAGAACCTTCGGACTATAGAGCTTCCACCGAATGTTGCACTGCGAAATTTAAACATTTCTTTTGTATACTTAGAGTAGGTAACTTCAAATCAAATAATTTTACGATTCACACCACTTATAAGAAACTGAAACCAAAACCGAAACTGACTGACACAAATGTTCGGTTTTAAACAAAAGGTAGTAACAATGAGTTCGATATCTTATGATTCAAGTGGTTAGACAGGACAATAGGAAACCACGTGACCAAAACCAAAACTAAAACTAAACATTTGAAATGAGGCATTGTATTCATTGAGTGAGGGAGTGATAAAGTGTAGGCCTACAATCCCGCGCGAAAAGCTTGGGACAGATTGTTGATTTCACTCATCCCCACTCCCCTTATTCAATGTTGAAGTACAACATTAATATCATAAATATGACCATATCTCCTAAACGCGTTGTTCGATTTTGATCATTCTTTCAGCTATGACTAGATTAATAAATTTGCCATCTTTTTATATACACGGTTTTATAAACTTGTCAATCCTTTTATTTTTAATATAAAGATATATGCAAATTCACGTTATCAATATTAGGTCAGTTTGTTTATTTCACGCATCCCCGCTCCCCTTATTCAATGTTGAATGGTGAAAAATAGAATTGTTTCGGGGGAGGAGGGGGAGAGGAGTAAACAAATACATAATATGACCTATGAAACCTATCATGTATTTTCAGCGTCATGTTCAATTCACAGGAATTTGATCTGTAAAACATCATCTGTCCCAACGATTTTCGCACAAGATTGTAGGAAAGAATAAGGATATACAGAGAAAGGAAAAGAAAGGAATCATAAATAAATGTACCGTAATAATAATTATTATACACTGCAAAAACAGTGTTTAGAAATTAACACTTTTCAAAACACAATTTTGCCTTCACTATGTAAACACGTTTAGAAGCTAAACATCATGTGTCAAATTTCTGAACATTGGTCAGTGATGGTGTTCAATTTCTAAATATCTGACATCCATATTTGATACACCCAGTCAGATGTATTTCAAACCTGCCAAACACAAGTCAACCAATTTTGAAAACTGGACGTTGAATGTTCACCCTCATTGGCAACATTTTCCAATATGTCACCGATCAAATAGGACACAATAGGACAAAAAAACCTGCAGTGCGTTGGTATAATCATTGATTGAATAAAATGGACTCAGTAAAATTACGATCCCGTTCTTTATCCCTGTTCTTTGACAGTGTAACGACCAGTGCAGAACAATACATTCAAAATAGTGTAATCCCATTGCTATGGTTATTAATCCTGTTGCATCAATACTTCTATATCGAATTAGCATTTTCTCAAGTTTGGGTAAATTTTAGAAAATGATGACAAGCTAGGCAAATCTCAAAACTTCACCAGACTATGTGAGGAAGTCAGAAAAAAGCAACTAAACTAGTGACAAACTACATTTGATCAGTTTTTTAATAATTACACATTTTGGGTAATTTTTGTCAAATGTTGGGCCTATATTGAGTTTTCTAAACATTTTAATGTTATTTCTAAAAAAATACTTGATATCTACTTGGAGTATATGTGCCTGGACACCTCGAATAAGCCGTAAAGTCCCCTCTGGTCATTTTTACTTTTTTTACATATTTGCAAAGATCATGTTTCAGGGATTAAAATGACACCTTAATGAACTTCATGTGACAATCAGAAGCGAAGTTATGGCTTGTTATAGGTTGTCATGGATCAAAACGCGAAACCGAGCAAAACGCGTTCAAAGTTAGGGAAGCAACATGACCATTCATCAGATGGGCCTCAGAAAATGTAGTTTATTTCATATTTCCACTTATTTCTTTAAAATAAAACCTTGTATGTGTTTAGAAGAAAGCTTAAACATTTCAAATCTGCAAGAATCTCAACTTCGCCAAAATACGAGATTTGCATATATTTTCACCTGTAGCTCGAAATGAAGTTTGCCGAGTTTACGGCTCATTCGCCGCGTCCAGCCACATATGTGTGATTCAAACTCCGAAAAATCATGCTCTAACCGATTATCATTTTCTAAATTTTAGGTTAATTTCAGCTCGGTCATATTTTAAATTGCTCGAAAATGACACAGTTGCATCAGTCCAATTCTATGTCAGAACAGGTCAGCATAGTCAGAGAATTTAGAAAAGCAACGAAAAAAATGTAACTGTACTCCACTTTTATGTTCCCGACCAAATCTATTGTTCCCAACCCTGACTAACGAGATTTCTAAAATGTACATCTTCCTCATATTCTTGTACGATCTTTGCCGGATCTCCTCGATGAGGTTATGTGATAAACACTATGTCTTGTTTTCTTTTGATCAACCTGAATTGATTACGTCGCTCTATTTTACCCTCCCTTGCAGTAGGCCTACGTGATCCTGTGTCATATACTGGGGTACCCAAAATGGTGGTTTTGTTACATTTTGATGTGCAGCTTGGATTTCAAAACACTGACTCTTGAGTACAAGGTGTCCCAGAATAAAATACCGAGCGAATAAAATTGAATGTAAGTCAAGAAATGGACATCAGAATCAAAAAATTTAAAATGTACCGCAAAGCTTATTTTGTTGTGTATCACACGCGAAAATTTGATTTGATTCGGTTGACTGGTTGCGAAGAAATGAACGATTACTTAATGCATTCATCGATGCAGTTCATTCCAAGTTTGATCAACAGGCGCTTTTTCATACTCGCTCACCGCTTCCTAAAGTTGATTAAATTTAGTCCACATTATCTATTTTATAATCCAACGGTGTTACGTCATTCATGCTTTCACTGAAGATGAATAACAGTTTGTCCGAGAAAACTTTGATTTCTGCAATTGGAAGCTTCCTATTTTTGTGCAAATATATTATATTTTAACTTTCCAAAGAACAATTAATGAATGATTGTGATCATGTGCTTACAGCTTTACGTGTGACTTTTGTTACCATGCAACATTGATGTTCAAGTTTTAAAAGATTTAAAGTTTGCATTACAAAGGGCACATTGTGTTGAATGATCTTTCTTTCAAACTTGGAATGAAGTGAATTGACGCATGTGTTATGTAATCGCTCATTTCTTCGCGATCAGTCAAACGATTCCAGTAAAATTGGCGTATAAGATGCAGAATAAGATGGGCTACACGCTAATGTTTAGATCTTTGGATTTTTGTGTCTACTTCTCGACTTGCGTCCAAATTTATTCGCCCGGTAATTTTTTCTGGGACACCCTGTATTCCTTCACTTAGAAGATTCAATTAGGTCTTAAATTGAGGCTAATTTATTCTATATTACTCATGTTTTTAGCCTATTTTAAAATAATTTTTAATTATTTTCTTATGACGTTCTCTAATCTCTAATCTCGAGCCAACTTCACCACACTGTTAAATCCCACCTACTTTGTGATTGTTTTTTCCCGCACTCTCTCATTTTTTAACCGATTTCCATAAAAAAAGGTGTCAAATGCTCAGGAGGATGAACCACTTCAAATGAGACGTGTAGGTAAAATGTTTGAAACATTTCATTTTTTTACTATGTAACACAAAGGTACCCCAGGTTGTGACACAGGACCACATACTAATTACACTGCCCCAACTTACTTGGAGAACATCGAATGTTCAGTGGGCGACATTGCTTTGTAAAATCAACACCCGCCGATTTTGTTGCTATTGGAAACGATGACATCGTAAGACTCTCAAATTTATTGTTCAAGTAGTATGATAACAAAGATTTATATCCCAGATATGAGCAAATATTATCTAACAGGTCGCTGCTTCCCCGCTTATCGTGTGGTGTATTGCAAGTAGACCTCCAATCGTCTCCATCTTCAAATCTGTATTCTACTCGTCCTCCATATTGGTTGGTGCCATTAACAAGACGCCATTTCCCTACCCTTGAATCCCCTATCGTAGAAAGGTAAACAAAAACATTTGAACTTTGATGGCATAGCTTTAACTATGAAAGACGATTCTATAGACTACTCGTTTATGTATTTTTTCGTTAAAGTGTCCATATTGAAATATCCTTACTATATACTACATTGCCTAAAATGACATTGTGTCCTTATGAGGGGTTGTTCCACCCCCTAATACATCCGCCATAAAAACAAAATGCGCATCTTTTCGCCGAAACAACTTAAGCTAATCGTAGATCCATCCTTTGCGCTCATTTTAGTAATAGCATTGTTACCCCAGTACCTTACCCGGGCCCAGCCTGTATGTGGCTCAATCACAAACATGCTGTATGACTACGTGCGCTATGTGTATGACTACGTGCGCTATATCAGTTCGGGGGCACTGCTAATTCAAAGACGTCTTTGATATCAAAGACGGGTCAGTGATTTCACATACGGGGGTCTGTGATATCACATACGTCGTGCTTTTTTTATAGTTTGGGGCTAGATGCAGCATATCGGAAAGAAGGTGACTGTATCGGAATATGCTTTGCTATGTTTAGCAAATATCTGCCTGTGCAAACATCATATCTATCTGTGCAAATTCTGACAAATGGTCCCAGAAAACACTTAGATTGGCAAAATCGAGCCATATCCAACGTTTTGAAGTAAAAAAAAATCCCAAGTCATGGGGGGAGTGAATATTTTGGCAAGGCAAAAAAAGGAGGGAACAATGAATTTTTGGCCAGTCAACGAGGGGGGAGGGGAGCGATTTTTGGCACGCATTGTGGCGGCAACTTTTCAAAAATATATTCAAAAATGACTTGAAAAATGGTAGGCCCCTACGGAAACGTTCAGGCCTCGTGGCCTGACTCTTGCACACGTGCATGGGATGAATTCGGAGAAATATGGACACTTGTATTTTATTGAGGGGTAGGGTTATGTTATGATTAGGTGGCTCAAAATAGATCAACAAATTACGGTAAACCAGGCGCGTGCCCACTGCCCGCCCAGGGAGTGGGGCTTTGGGGCCTGCAGCCCCGGGTCTTAAAAAAAATGAGGGAGACAGAGAGAGAAAGAGAGAAGGGAGAGGGAGGGAGAGGAAGGGGAGTGATAGAGCAGTGGCATAGCCAGGGCCGTTTTTTTTGCGGGGTGCTGATTTTGAAAAAGTGTTTCTTTTTTTTTCCAGGGGGCGATTTTGTAAAAAGTGGACCTTCTTCACAAACTTTTGACCTTTTTTGACTTAAAAATCATAAAAAAACATATTTTTTTGCTCACTACGGTCGTAAATTAGGATTTTTTTGAGGACTTTTGCCTCACCGCACGGCCCCACTCTGCGTACGAGCCTGGGCATAGCCAATGGGGCAGTATAGTGCCCCCTACAAAAATTGAAGGGCGGAAAAGGGAGGGAAAAGAAAAAGGTCTACTTTTTCGGTCTGATTTCCCAAAAATTGAAAGAAATAACCCGACAACTGAAAACATATATAAAATAACTGCCAATAATACCGGAACGAAAATGTTACAAAAATCAGGACAAAATATTAGCAAAACTGGGTTGAAAATTTTGTTTTGCCACAGCCACCCAGGCTCATTTCAATATCCGGGGATTTTAGGCAAACGAAAGGGGAAAAGTGGAAAGAAAACAAGGAAGAAAACAAGAAGAAACGAGGAAGAGTAGGCCTACGTTCTGAGTCATTGCGCATCATAATTATGTTCATGCTTGAAATTTGTGACGGGAAGTCGCATCCACTGGAAATCCATTCTGAAATACATATTATGCATTATCATGACATGGTTATATGGCCTATAGGCTATGCTTAATCATGATGGTCGGAAAAATAAGTTAATAATAGGGGCCTAATGCAAAATGATGCACCAATTGGCTTTTAGTTTGAGGATAATATTCCCCTCACAAGTCGGGTCCGTTGAAATCTGTTATGCCCAAAATAATACGAATAATAAGTGTAAACTTTTACACCAAATGACTTTATTGTGCCTTTCATAACTTTTTGAAAATAATTCTCCAACTTCTGAGAGAGCACATCCCCCTCAGGCACCCTTCTCCGTCAAGAAAAGAAAAGGCTAACTTGCATTTATCCATATAGGCCTAATTGAGCAGGTTCATACCCATGCAGAAGTCAGGTCCGCAGGAAATTTGTTAGGAATTATAGGCCTATCTTTCATAGATATAATGACTATAGGCCTATTATAGCACATCCCCCTCAAGCAAAACAGAAAAGCCTAAACTTAGGCTGAATTGAAGGAATTATTGAGCACGAGTGTTAGATATAGGCGGACACTGGGGTAATTGTGGCCCCGGGGTAATTGTGGCTCCTTTGTCTTTATCAGGGTGTCTTTATACTAAGCATTGGTCTATAGGTGACTTAACCGGGGACTTAACTTTGTACTGTATGAAAGAGTGGTCTTTATGTTACTGTTTGGTGAAAAAATATTCAAATAGCATTAACATTTTTATGAGGGGGGTCTAATTAGCGGAGCGACATCGCAAATGGCTCTAAAAAGTGGCAAGTCCACTTTTTATTCATAGGGTGGTACTTATTGGTTGTATCACTGACTATTTTGTATGTGTTTGACATGAAAGGTAATCATAACAGTTCCCATTGATATAACAATGTTATAAAAAAATTGTTTATTTAATGAGCTAAATTTGCATATTATGTAATACCCGGCTTGGGATAAATGTGGCCCCTGTTCATGTCTTAAGCAAATTACTTGCATCTGACCCCCTAAAAAGCTATTTTGGTCATTAATCTGTTATATGTTATTCAAATTAGCCATTTGGGGTCATTATTGAAACAAAAAAGACATATTTAGTATGTTTTCAAGTCAAAACAAGGAAGTATAATGAACAGTCAGATCCGGCCGCAGTTTCGGCATGCAAAAATTAGCATAATAACAAGTATTTTACAAAATGCCTTAAAATGCCCTTTTCTGGTAAATAAACCAGTCCAAATGGCCTAGAATTATCGCAATGACTGTAAAACATGTTATTAATAGTTATCAGGAAGAACTGGATTCACAATACTCTTTAAATTCTTTATTTTGTTCAGGGGCCACAATTACCCCTGCTTGGGGTAATTGTGGCCCTAAAACATGTTAATTATTATGCAAATTGCAATATATTTTCCAATTATATTTATCACATCTCATAGGTACCCATTGCCTCTATCCACTCATGCAGAAATTTTACTTCTCCAGTTCATACTTAAAGAATTACATGGTAAAAATGCAAAAGGGGGCCACAATTACCACAGTTTCCCCTAAGCCTAAAACTAAAATTCGCGGCTCAGTTGGAAATCTGTAAAAAAATATATGCTCCGAAAATAACCAATAAACAGTTTTGATGTGTCCGGAGAATTGAAAGTCTGCAAAATGTCGTTGAGGGAGCAAAGTTATTCTGCTGCATTTAAGCTCAATTATGAAAAAGAGCAACATTTTTTTAGCATTCTCCGATTTCTCACGTTCACTAGAAAGAGTGTATCCCGAGCCCGCGATTTAATTCATAAATTGGATAGTAAAATTAGCAGGAGCTAGCAGGCACTTGGGCTATCTACAACCCTGTGATCATGCTGATTAGGCCTACTCACAAAATTATTCCCGTTGCGCCAGTTCACGTTCACAATATCGTTTGCGGCTGGGTTTTGAGACTAGGGAGTATGTGATTTATGAGACGTCTTTGAATTATGATACTGTCAGGTGACTCGGCACTGAAGAGTCTTTGATATCAGAGACGTCTTTGAATTAGCAGTGCCCCCGAACTGATATGCTAGTCACGAAAACGTTCTTACAATAAAATCCGTTTTTGAGTATAATACGAATAAATGCAAAATTTATATTACTGTCTGTCCAATTAACTTAGACACCCGGTTTTTATGATTTATTTCGAAAAGTTTTTACTTTGGCAAAAAGTCATGAAAGAAAAGTTGCTAAACACGGTCAAACCTAACAGGAATTATAAGTAAAGCGATGAAGAAATATTTTTCCTTGTCTACTTTTATTCAATTTTGACCGATTTACAGCAAGATATCTGGGTCCAGGCGAATATTCCTAATGACTTGAAACTTTTGATGGGATAATCTATTTACAGTAAGGGGAGTTTGAACATTGTAATCATGCATCATCACCCTTTTTTCTTTGATCCTTATCATCGATGCAATATAATAATAGATGCTTTTACTAATTCACAATAATGGCGGTCTACTCAAATGCATTCAACAAAAGCATGTTTCGTATCACACATATAACAAATACACTACGATCATATAGGTTGATGACAATATTTGATTGAATGGACTACACTGTGCCATGATTACGGTGAAGGACACCGGTTCAAATCCTTTGTTTGGAGCCAATCAATAATTTCATGCACAACCTCTATAACTCAAAAGATGTCACAGTTGGTGCATTATAACAAATGATAGGGCAAGTTACTATGCGTCTGGAGTGTATTGTGGATTATACTCCTCACCAATAACATCAGAACAGTCATAGGGCATACAATTTGTATTTTTTTAGAATTGGGCCAAGCCAAAAGCATGCACAGAAGAAGATTCAAATACCGCAAAAATCCTGTTAGGTCTCAGCGAATGTTAACACTTTTCTTTCATGACTTTCTTTGTTGAAAGTGGATATTTTAAGTAACAAAACCTGGGTGTCTAAGTTAATTGTACAGACAGTAGACTACTCAGTAGTCCACTTGCCCTTTGTGCATACTCTGGATATTGTATTTAAGCTTAAAACTAAATTAAAGATTTAATTAATGTGTGCACAATTGATAGATTTTCTCAACTGATCTTTTCAGTCATTGTACTCCCTCTGTTAGCTTCCCAAGTGGACTACTGACTTTGGATTGCGGTTTGAATGCTTAACACGGCTGTCTATGGATGAGATTGTCGGATTTCTGGCCTACTAAAATTGGCCATGATGATAATGGATCTGGCTTGTAAATGGTCGTCCAGATCTCGTTATGGTTTAAATCCTCCGGGCACCGCCAACACAAAGGACGGTCTTTGTGTTGGCGGGAACATTAAACTCTCAGTATAGTGAATGAGCGCGTCTTGTATTTGCTTGTGGTTAAATTGGATTGATAAACAAGTATGATTGACAGTGTGCGTGTTAGAGACTTTGCCCGTTCAAAGTCCCGTTTAAAATGCAATGTCCATAGTCGATTTTTAACTCGGAGTAGATTCTAAAATCAGAATTGTTCAGTATTGAAGTGCCAATATAGTTATGACATTATGATATGTTGCATTCAATAATATAAGCCGACGTATACTTTACTTTTACTGTCACTAATAAATTTATATAAACTTTTACATAACAATTTTATACTAGTATTTGATGGAATAAATATCAGTATAATTTCGAGTTCAGCTGAATGCTTTCATCATGATTAATAACGTGCTTTTATTGATCAAAAATCGACTATGGCATAGTCTAAATTTATATCGGCTGTTCGGTTTGAAATGAACGCACAACATGTTGAAGGCTACTCTAGAACGCTGAGAGCTCATAAGGGCAATGGCGGGTGAGTGGTTACAAACAATGCTGGAATTTTTGAGTTTTTTATTATTAACGCATGCGTTTTCGTCAACTATAGGGTGTCCCAGAAAAAATTACCGGGCGAATGAATTTGGACGTAAGTCTAAAATAGACATCAGAATCCAAAAATTTAAAAAGCAGCGTGTAGCCCATCTTATTTTACATCTTAAATGCTAATTTTACTGGATTACATAACTCATGCGTCAATTCACTTCATTCCAAGTTTGATATATAAAAAAAAAGATCATTCAACACAATGCGCACCAGTGGTTAACTGTCAATGGGATTCATATTTTGTTCGCTGAAATCCTTTTCGTTCTTTTTAAACCCAGGGTTTTAAACAATCTGTTTCTTGCAAAACATTTAATTAGGTTTTGTTCAAATTTGAAAACCTGCACGATATTGAAAATGAAAGCGTGCATGTAAGATGATGCTTGGTACTTGTACAATACCTTTTTCGTTAATGTTGATATAAATGTGGCATAAAGAATTATTTCATAAAGAATTACAGCTGGCTTAAAAGATTTCTCACACACATAAATGTTTTTGGAATTATAATGCAAATTGTAATGCAAAGTTTAAATCTATTAAAACTTCAACATTTATGTTGCATGGTATCAAAAATCACACGTAAAGCTGTAAGCACTTGATCATTGCCATTCTTGGCTAAATGTTCTTTGGAAAGTTAAAATATAACATATTGTACAACCTAAAGAATTAAAGTTAGAAAGCTTCCAATTGCAGAAATTAAGGTTTTCTCGGAAAAACTGTTATTCTTCTTCAGTGAAAGCATGAATAACATAACATCGTGGGATTATAAAATAGATAAACTGGGACTAAATTTAATGAGATACTCAAACTTAAGGAAGCGGTAAGCGAGTGTGACGTTCTAACTGGAGAGGTAGATACAATGTATACTAATTTCATATCTAAATTCAATGACCATACTGCAGTTACTGTCCGTTTTCCTATACACAATACACAGTGCTCTTTCCCATTGACGCGTGACCCCTACAAATAGCCCTACGTTAAAAGTATGGGGATATGACTAGTTAACGTCGCTGTGTGAAAAATAACCGGCCAATATTAAAAGTACTCTTCTAAAGTTCTAGAAAATATAGTTTTTAACATGTCCTAAATTTTTAGCTAATTTAGATGTTTGGAAATATTCGTACTTTGGTGTTTTAGTTAATGTTATAGGTAATAGTACATTGCCTAGTTAACGTCGCTGTGTGAAAAATAACCGGCCAATATTAAAAGTACTCTTCTAAAATTCTAGACAATATAGTTTTGTAACATGTCCTAAATTGTTAGCTAATTTAGGTGTTTGGAGAGGGTCGTACTTTTGTGTTTTAGGAAGGACATGTAAACGACAGATAACACCAAAAATATGAAGAAATTATTTCCAAACCGTGTTAAGTCAACAATCATTATGTTGCTCATTTTCAAGAATGCTGGTTTACAAAAAGCACGCCATTGTCTGATTTCGTGAACAAAGCCACACATACCATTGTTTCCTTTCGTTTCCTTTATAATCGGTTACCCAACTGAAGCTATGAATACAAAAGTGATTCCAATAAATTGATTGATTGATACCAGCTTTATTGCGATATCGCACATGAAAACAGACACTTGTAGGCTACTTGTGCACAACCAGAGAAGATCCGATTTAATCAGTTGAGCTGTTTCAATGAGTGTTATCTTGGTTTAATAGCTTTTAATGGGGTTAAGTCCTGCAAAGGTCGAGATGAATTCTACTGTAGACATGACTGCATCATGCTTGTATGATGAATGCGTACCTAATAAAAAATTAATCGTAAAAATAATCAAGAACCACATTCTCCATGGATAACAAACGGACTCTTAAAATCAATTAACCATAAAAATAAATTGTATACATCTTTTCTGAAACATCGTACGACTGCCAAACAAGATCGGTATTAAATATACAGAAATAACTTAAATTCACTCCTCAGGAAAGCCAAAAAAAGTTACTTCACAAATAAACTAAATGAATACAGAAACAATATGAGGAACACCTGGAAAATACTTAAAAATATACTGAATAAAAACAAAAGTTCAAACTTCACCACCAAATTTCGTGATAATGATAAAGTATGCACAGATCAATATGACATTGCAAATGGCTTCAATAATTACTTTGTTAACATAGGTCCAAATTTGGCTTTATCAATTGAATGTATTCCAGGTATTGATTACTCGCATTATCTGTCAAAGAGTAAAATCAGTCATAACAACAGCATGCTTTTTACACCTATCACTGAGCACAAAATCCTAAAATAAACAATGGATTGGACTCCAACAAAAGTCCAGGGCATGATGGACTTGGTTCATTATAATAAAAAAGTTGCTCCAATGATAGTAAAACTACTTCAGATCATTTTTAACGAGTCTATTTGTACTGGTTAAATACCTGACAGTTTTAAAGTAGCGAAGGTTATTCCACTGTATAAGAAGGATGATAATGATTTGTTTTCGAATTATCGCCCAATATCTGTTTTACCAATTTTCTCAAAGATTCTGGAACGACTTGTCTTTAACAGGTGTATTTCATATTTAGATCACCATCGCATTTTATACAGACGTCAGTATGGTTTTAGAAAAAACCACAGCACATAAATGTCAGTGATTGACTTGGTTAACAAAATTACTGAAGCTGTTGACAATGACAATTTTACAGCAGGTGTCTTTTTAGATTTATCAAAAGCATTTGATACTATAGACCATACAATATTGCTTGATAAACTCTATCACTATGGTTTTTGAGGTATTACACACAAATGGTTTGAAGATTATTTGAGTAATAGAAAACAATATGTTTATTATAATGGTGTACCATCTCAACAGCAAAATCTTACTTGCGGTGTGCCACAAGGTTCAATACTTGGTCTACTGCTTTTCATTATATACGTTAACGTAATTCACTTAATTACTGAGTCACTTGATGTGATTTCATTTGCTGATGACACCAATTTATTTTACTCTCACAATCAGTTTAATGTTATTGAGGAGGTCTTCAACAAAGATGTTATTAATGTGAATAGATGGTTCCAGGTAAATAAATTATCTGTCAATGCTAAAAAAACTAATCTTCTTGGCCTTTCCTGTGATTCCTTCACTCTCACTTGTATTATGATTTTGTATGCATTCTATGTTTTTGCTGTTTGATGAATGAAAACAATAAATGAATGAATGAGTGAATGTGAAAAAAGCGCCTGATGATCAAACTTGGAATGAACTGCATTGATGCGTGCATTATGCAATCGTTAATTTTTTCGCAACCAGTCAAGTGAATCAATAAATTCTTCGTATGTGATGCAGAATAAAATTGGCTATACGCTACATTTCTCGACTTACGTTCAAATTCTGATGCCTATTTCGCGACTTGCGTTCAATTTTATTCACTCGGTATTTTTATCTGGGACACCCTGTATAGCTTTAGTCTCCTCCGTCTTTCGGTCTATTCACTATGTGGAGTGAGTTGAATCACACTGACGGCTGAAGTGAATACTAGCTGGTCGAAGGTCTAATTCTATGATGACTTGCTACAGAATAGGTCTATTATTGTGTACTCAAGTTATAATTTAAAATTGTAGGAAACAAAATGGCCTCTAATGTCGCCTATTATCTATCATTTCATGTGCGTTAATGTTACCAAATGCCCTGGACAAAGTACATCCAATCCAGTCGGCAAGGTGTGCCTGCTTTGTGTCAAATATCGCACTATTTCCAATTCAAAAATCATCCACATCTTTCCCTGGGCCTTTTCAAATGTTTTTCTGCCGCATAGTATACTAAGAAATTTGCACTTAATTTTATCATGGTTCAAATGTCTATGACCAATGGTCTATAATGTTCATATTAGACTTTTTCAGAAATGCCAGGATTCTTTGATACACGCATTCACGGTCTATGCGCTATAGAGTTTTTCTTTTATCAATTTGACTCATAGTGACAATAATGTAGAAAAACGATCAATCATTAACAAATTAATCATTAACAAGAGGGCATGTTATCATTGGATTCAAAACGGGAATACCCGTCCCCAATAATATGGATATGTGTGGTTTAAGTAACTTCTTCCTCACATATAGATGCCCAATATTTCATTCTTTGTGAGTCGAGTATTGTTCTAGCGTTTAATCACTTATTCACCAAGTTTTGTTTCATAATCTCACCTGGAACGCAAGCAATGTAGACTACACCTTTTCTTGTACATTGTACATTCCTCCAAGAACCTGCAAGATTTCTATACTTAATAAAAACATTTGACAAACTTCCATATTTATCAGGCGGATATAATTCACTCCATATGACAAAGCCAGATGCCTGGCCTTCCCAAACATATATGAATGGATTGTTGGATTGATATCCAAGAGACTTGCAAATGCCCCTTATATCGTAGATAGGGATTGTTTCGTCTATACAGATGTCTCCCCATGGTTCCGAATTCCTACGTATTTGAAGTCTTCCATAATAAGATGGTTCGGAATCATTATTTACAACTCTCCACTGAAAAGTATCTTGCTCTGTAATTATTGGAAAAGAACTTGATTAATGTTGAGGTTGTCTTCTCATCATTTGATACTACAAAATATATATAATGTTAGTAAAATTCAATAAAAATACAGCATCTAACATAACGGACATTTGTAATACATCTTCGTACAATTGTCCACTTCTGTCCTAGCCGTGTAGTGCATTTATGCGCGATCAAATTATGGCATCAGAGAACTTAGATTACTATCCGCGAAGGTCGAGTCACGCAAAGTCACACATTCCAAGAACTTAGGTACTATAAAAGACAGCCACATGAACCTAGGCACTATAAAAGACAGCCACATGAGCCAATCAGTGGTTCACATCAGCTTAGGAACAACAAGAGTGAAGGAGTACAGTAATTAAAGCGACAGACACATGAATGAATGAGATGCTTATGCAAAATAAACTGGCCTCAAAAAGAAACTTATAATTTTTCAGAAGGTCATTAACGAGTCATTAAAATCCTCTCCATAAAAATGAACAAAAATTGCACACAGGATTACTTCAATATTCTAATCTAAACACATGTCAGTAACCAAACAGTTGTCCAACTGACACAACAGCAAAATGCACTGAGGAATTTAAGATATTACCTTGTGATAAATTATAAGTTTCTTTTTGAGGCCAGTTTATTATTGTAATGTGTTTTCAAAACGTTTCCATGACCTATAACCCGACATTTAATTTATTAGAACTGGAAAGAAAAATAAGCAAGGTACACCAACTAGATACAGTACGTAGTGGGGACAAAATAGGCATTAGAAGAAAAAGTGCACTAGAACAAGTGATGAAAATCACTATGCACATAAGCAGACATGAAAAACCAAACAACCAATGTAGGCCTAAAAACAGGCAAAGTTCGATGGCCAAAAATTGACAATTCCAGAACCCACGGAAGTGTCAGGAAAACAGTACAAAAGTACACTGGAGTGATGAAAATCACTGTGCACATGGTAGACAAACAAAACCTAACAGGCAATAAATCAACCGACGTTTCGAGCAGATTTCAGGGACAGACAACAAAATATTCAATTAAACAACGAAAACTACATGCTGTAGTTTAAAAACAAATGCAAGACAAAACGTTTTTAAAAGATTAAGAAACATTTGATAACCTGCTGCAAACATTCTAATACAATGTTATTTAAGTGTTGACAAAATATTTGGCAAAAATGTTTGCAAAAAATATTTTACAATAACATTTTGAAAACATTTTAAAAACATTGTTGTAGTGTAAAACCCGACATTTTAATGTTATTAAAACGTTTTCACCTAAACCAAAATCCAAAATATAACCAGCTTAAAACGTTTTGAAAACGTTTTTGTGTTTGCTGGGTAGATGGATTAGACTTCGAATCTCTCTTGTGAATAGGGATGACATATGCAGTCTTCCATTGGCTTGAGAAAACCCCTTGGAGAAATAAAGCTCAAACAACAGGCTGAGTAGTCTTGCAAGTTCTGCGCTGCACTCCTTTAGGACTTTTGCAGGGATTTCGTCAGGACCAGTAGCTTTATCTGGTTGCAGATTCATGAAAAGCTTCCTAACATCTTTGACCTTGAATGCTATCTTTTCTTTCCATTGAGCTCGTTGCTGAATACTGAACTTCAGAAGCAGATTCGTCTGCGCTGGCAAGCTGACATTTAGCGGCAAAGGTTTGGCAAAAATGTTCAGCTTTGTCTTTTGATGTAGTGTAGACTTGACGGCCATCCTTAAGCACTGGTATAACAACTGTGGTGGACATACCAGCTAAGGTGTTAACAGTGTTCCACCATTTCTTGCTGCTGCTGGCTGTCATCTGAGAGTTCTTTCCTCAACTTGCTGTTGTAGCTCTTTCTGGCTACCTTCTCTGTACGATTATACTCTTTTCTAGCTTTGTTAAACTTATCCTTGTATTCCTTGGTGTTATTCTTTTTTTAGCTTCCTGAATAATCAGCGCTTCTTGGTTGCTGATCGTTGCAGTGGCCATCAAACCATACCTTGTCTCCAGTCTAGTCATTTGATGTCACGCTGATCTGCGCCGATGCGCACATCGTTTATCGAGCATCATTACTGCGCATTGCAAGTCGACAAGACGTCAAATGACGTCATCACATGTGTACTCGCAAAGGCTTATGGGATTTACCGAAAAGGTCAATTCCACTCGCCCTTCCCATAATTCAACTTGGTTGAACATTAATTTAAGTAAAGTCTAGATCGAAATGCACTACAAATGTTAGAATGTGCAAAATAAGGGGCTGTGCAATAATTATGAGCCCTGGGGGAGGGTAAAATGGGGGGCAAGACATTTTTGGCGAGCAAACGGGTGGGGGGAAAGCAATTTTTGGCAAGCCGAGAGGGGGCAAGCGATTTTTGACACACATTCTTGGGTCGTCTTTTAAATAAAACGCTCTAAAAAGGCTTAGGAAAACCGTACGGAAACGCTTAAATATGCAAATTTTCCTGCTCGCTGCGCTCATAGCATGTATATAGACCATTTAAGGTTTGCAAATTGGGATCCTAAAAATTTGGCATGTGCAAGGGGGGGGGGCAAAGATTTTGTGGCGAGACATTTGGAAATTTTACCCCCTGGGGTATTTATTATTTCCATAATTATTGTACATAATTATTGCGGCGGTATATATCATCTATTCTCACTTCCTGTGACCGTTCCCGGGGTCCCAATATTGCTCTTATATTAAAATCTCACCCTCCTGATGGTATGTGACTGGAAAAAAAAAGGTCGCCGCCAGGGAGGTAAATAAGGATAATTTACTGGGTGGGCAATTTAATTTATTTTTGCCCTCAAATTATGAAAAATAATTTACTGGGTGGGCAGCGATAATTAATGGTATCCAGGAGTTTGGATTTTTCGGAAATGTAGACCTGTTTTTGCGTACAATTTGGCTCATTGTTGTAAAAAGTGGACATTGCCCTCCCCTTAAATACATGCATCTTCTGCCTATTTTTAGAATATTCATGTAGCAACTTTTGTAGCAACAATTGTATATCATATTATATTTCACTTTGGTTATTTAGAAATCTTATACTAATTATCACTCACCATTACTCCTGCGTAGAAAAAAGCAGTCAAATTAGATGGTAATTATTATAATATGGTGCCCAATTTTTTGTGGGAAAAATAATTTACTGGGTGGGCACTTTTGGGCAATGGGCAAGTTGAATTTACTGGGTGGGCAAAATAATTTACTGGGTGGGCAAATGCCCACCCAGTTAACATGTTATTTACCTCCCTGGTCGCCGCGGTTCGTATGCACTACCGGTCGGGCTGGTCGGTTGGCCGTAGTATATAAGAGAGAGTCTTGAATGAGACTAGTGCTAAGACTGCTAATTGCACACAATAACCTATAGAATCAGTGGCCTAGCGACGGGGAGGCAGACGGGGCACGTGCCCTGGGCGCCACCCTTATGGGCGCCGAATTGACCATTTCAGCATCGATTCTACGCCCCTTCTAGCAACAAAAGTCAAAATGTTTGCACGCTTCGCGCGCATTTCAGCACAACATCATTTGAAATATCAATTTAAGACCGATATTCAACTTCATTATGACCAAAATTAATGAGTGATAGGCCCTATTTGTGCACATTTTCGCCCACTCCGCTCTCACTTGTTTCAAGAATTGGGGAGGGCGCCATTATGTATCCTTCGCCCTGGTCGCCACAACCCCTAGCTAAAATCACTATATTTTGAACACTGTTGTTTTGTTTTTTTCGCTGCACGATATAATAAGAAATTTACACTTAATGCTAATGATGATGATGATGATGATGATGATGATGATGATGATGATGATGATGATGATGATTTCTTGTTCTTCAAAATGGAACATTCATGCAATTAAGAATAATATAAAAATTGATTACCCGAATAGCAAGAAATGTAAATATTTGTAGAGGAATCGCATCCAGGCTGTGACCAATTGCTGATTGGAAAATCCTCTATAGAAGATGCTTCAGGAATGGTAGCGTCAGTAAGCCCTAAAAACACCGGCAAAGATTCCGAATTGTCAGACTCCTTGAGTCCTATGCTGTGTGAAAGATATCCTCTGAATCCAAGAAGTTTACATAATGCTCTCATTGTATATTTCAGGTTCGCATGTGACGTCAATTCATCGACGAGACATATAGTGCCCCATTGGCCATTCAGTTGTCGTACTTCTAATCTGCTTAAATTCGAAGGGCTGTTCGTTTCAATTAATCTTACTTCAGGCGGCGCTGATAGATTTGAAAACATAAAAGTAAAAGTACTCGTAATTTAAATTTCGACAATGTAATATCTTGGTGAACATTAACTTTGATATACGTGGCCAAACTAAGAGGCATGAGAGCACCAAAGGAAGTCACATACAACCTTCTTCTTCATCATTCATGTTTTACCGATACACTTATTTACTATTGCTATATAAATCCGAAATTTATTTAATTTATTTATTTTTAATACATTATGCATTGGCGAGGACAGCAAAATACAATTTTAATTATTCAATTTTAAACTGAACACAACCTTCTCCTTCATCATCTTCACGTTTGACTGGTATACATGGTATACTGATTTACTATATTGTATTTACATTATGCATCATTATGCATTGGCGAGGACCACAAAATAAAATGTTTAAATTATTCACTTTTGAATTATGTACATGTAACCAAGACATATTTTTTCTGCTTCGTCAGTCTTTGGTGTGTGAACTTCCCGAAATAATCTACTTAATGCCTTTCAGCTATCAGCAGACTCGGTGGCATCGGTGCAAGAATATCCGATCTATGTAATTCCACAAGTTCCTGGGACGTTTTATTAGTTTGTGAATCATTGTTATGGAACATAGACGCGTTTTACGACATTATTTTAATTGTTTTTGACAAATCGACCCACCCCCGAGATTTTGATTGATTTAAATATGTAAAAACATTTTTTTTAATGATCAGACTCATTAAAAAGCTAAACGTTATTTTAATTCTTCAGGCAAACCGCCGGGGCAAACCGTTGCATAACAATAAAAAATATGCTTTTAAAAATAGCATTGATATACTAGTAGTCTTTTAATGAATTTTTCACGATTTTAAATAAAATGACTTCTGTAATACATGTAGATAAACAGAACAAGATTACCCTAATGATAAAACTAAATGCATCTTACGTGATTCGCATCCCATTATTTCAAACTTCACACCACAGTCTGTACAATGTTGTGGCACGATTCGAATAACGCTGCTAAATACGACCTCATCAAATATCACAAGTGATGTTGAATTATTGGCAATACCATAAAATAGCTGTTAAAAACATTAATATAATTGTTTATTTAAAAAGCTTAAACAATTTCTCCCTCCAATAATTTACTTTTGTGGTTTCATAGGGCGAATTTCTCGACGGGTGGCTTAGCAATTGGCTTGTCTAGCCTCAAGGCTTAAGAGGTCGTAAGACCAGGCTTAACTGAAAACGTATTTCCCGAAGCACGGCTACCATAGCCTCGAGGCTTCGTTAGCCCGTGGGCCAGGCTTGTAGGATTAGCCGCAGGCTTTAGTAAAATTTGCATTTCTCGAAATCAGTCTTCTGTAGCCGTAGTCTTCGCAAGCCTGTTAGACCAGGCTTACAGCGGCTTTTCTTGGCCCTGCCTCAGAGCAGGTCTTAGGTCGTAAGCCTTGGTCTATTTCAATTTACAAATTATTTAAATTGTAACGCAAAGTGTATCTTTCATATTTTGACGGTCTTTCAATTAACATGAGTAAGCAGTCGCGTAACTAGGGGGTGGAGCGGGGAGCTCTTGGTAAATTAGGCTTATACTTCTGAGAGTTATAAAACCTCATATTTGGTCATTTTAACCTTAAAAACTCAATTTTTAAGGTTAAATAAATACATTTATCCCACTTTTGTACCATTGGCCTATATGTCACCAGCTTTAATAGCTTAAATATGGCATTTGTACCCGGGGGGTCACTGCCATTGTGGCCTGTACACCATCCGCGATAATCAACTTTTGAAAAGCACCCTAAACAAGGATTTAACCCTTGGCTAAAACGACACCCTAAACAAGGATTTCATTCCTAACATCAAATTTCATACCATAAATTTCATTTCCGCGTATTTAGAAATTGCAATTTTGCTACCCTTTTTCCAATTTTTCATGTTTTGACACCCTAAACGCGATACGCGCGTATCGTGCCTACCCAAAAACGACCCTTTTACGCGTTTTCATTATCGCGGATGGTGTACAGGCCACAATGGGAGTGACCCCCGGGCATTTGTACCATTTTTTCAATCCCACCTCCCCCCCACGCCAATGTTCCGGGGACACTTTCCAAGCAGATCCCATAACTCCTCAGACCCACTCCACCCCTTACAAACCCAAACAGCATGAACGATGCCTGCCCCTCATTTATTATGTTTGCCCCGCTTTCCCCACCCCACCCCCAAATGAATGATGATTTTTTAACAACGAATATAATTTTAAAGAAAATCTTTCATCATCATCATGATCATCATGATCATCATCATCATAATCATCATCATCATCATCATCATCATCATCATCATCATGAAGACCTATATGATACCACCTGTCCCTATCCAAGCCTTAATAGTTTGATACTCGTACTTTTCATAAGTAGGCCTATTCAATATTATTTTGGAGTGCCTATATTATACCAGGTTGGACATCAATTTAATACAATAGAAGAACGACAAAATTGGTAAAGATATAGTAAATATTTGACACGAATTAATAATGCATGCAGTATTAAAACTGAATTTACGGATAAGATGCATATAATATTGCTATATCTTCTACTTAAATAATTACAAATATTGTACCAACAGTAACTTCATGTGAGATCTGAGAAGACTACTGATATCAGCAGTAGATAGCACGTTGATTGCTTTCCTTTTAGGGTAATCACAGATTCCTTTCCATTAGGCTTAACAGTTTTACCCTTTTTTTTTTGCAAAGAAAAAACCACGAGTATAAAGCATATTCGTAGGCCTATCATTCATACAAGTTGGACTCATAAAAGGTCAAGTGGAAATAAAATAATACATAAAAGACACAAAAACAGACACAATATTCTTGCATCAAGTTGTGTACGGTATAAGCCCAAGCACAAGACCGTGGGTCCAGGCTAGTCTTTGCGCCGGGAACATTGCGATAATGAGACGGCAACCTTGTTAGTACGGTAAACCGTGAGGACCACAGCTTATGTACATCTATACCTCCAACAGCCTATACAATTAAGTCGCTGGTTGAAAGGGACGAGGTTGTCATGCGTTAAGCCTGCCAGGCCACTAAGACTAGGTTGAATTTGCGTTGAAGAAATCCGGCTAGAGTTAAGACTCGGGCTTCGAGAGCGGGCTAGGCTTAGTAGCCTCAAGGCCACCTTAAGACTACGGCTTAATAAGACTCCTGTCGGGAAACTCGCCCTTAATGTCTTGGTTTAAATGATTTTACATACTAATATTGCTACCAAAATCAATGTGTACGTGTAAATCATTGCACGAGCGTTTTCCCGTCGGTGTGGGCAAAATGCATGAATGCCTTCTCCCATGTAAAGAATATGACACAGTATGCATTTTGGTCCTGCGTCATATACTAGGGTACCGAAAACATGTGGTTTTGTTGCATTTTGATGTGCAGCATGGATTTCAAACCACTGTCTCTTGAGTAATTCGTCACTTAGAAGATTCAAGTAGGCCTTAAATTGAGGCTAATTTATTCTATATTACTCATGTAATATCATGTTTTAAAATTATTTAAAATTATTTTTAATGACGTTTGAAATTAAATGTGCCACGGGTGGTTGTGGAGTAGGGGGAGGGACTCGTATCATAAATTTGATCTAAAACCCACATTAAAAAAAAAAATTGAATCTAGTAAAGAAATGTCTACATGAACTCCCAGACCTCTAGACCAAGTTAATAAATACATAAGGTCATTTAAAATGCTTGCTTACAATGATTGCAAATGTGGAAAAAGAGGGGGTTAAAAACTCCCTACTTTGTGATTGTTTTTGCCCGCACTCTCTCATTTGATAACCAATTTCCATTTTAAAAAGGTGTCAAAATGCTCAGGAGGATGAACCACTTTTTCACTACACAAAGGTACCCCATCCCCGGTTAATGACCTTTTACATGCACACAGGCTGCAAAACGCACGCATCCAACCGAATATTTTTTAGGGTGAGAGGTGTTTTCTCTTTTTCAACATACTGTAAAAGTCTAGAATATCATCATTGTAATTATGATGCATAGACTTATTTCAATAAATAATAACTATAACTTGCCTTATGACTACTGCCCGTGTTGTTGTAATTCAGTGAGGACTCATTGATATACAGAAGTTCGCCATCATCGATGTTGTTCACCATGACATAAAACGTAATATTTGCATCGTCATGGCATCCTTTAATGATGATTCCACTAAGGAGCTGCCGTGTAGGAAAGGAAACTTGTATCCATGGGTCAGGGTGAGATTCAGGAGGTAACCAACATCTTTCTGACGTAATTCTCGCTTCGGTTATTTCGTGATTTGTTTCTCCAGGATGTGATGCTGAGATCTGATCATCTCTTATCACAGATTTATCTTTCATTCCAAGTTCTATTGAACATGATACTGCTAAAATAATAAAGCAAATGGTAAAGTTAATTTAAATAAGATTATAACCGGGCCCTGAGCATTGTATCTATTCTCCATCAGCAGTGAGGTAGCTTGGGTTAATTTCACTGGCGGCACCAGGAAATGATTGAGGGTGGTATAGGGTTGGGGGGGCAAAATCAACCAATTTTAATTGGGTGGGGGTACCGAACCTGATTGAGGAATCACACGCCTGTAAGACCAGACATATTCAATGTGTGGTGACAATACTACAATCAGCCACTAAATGAAGTAAGATTGTGAATTACGATGAAAGTGCGCAGTTATT
The DNA here is from genome assembly GCF_039555335.1 of Amphiura filiformis. Lineage (NCBI taxonomy): Eukaryota > Metazoa > Echinodermata > Ophiuroidea > Amphilepidida > Amphiuridae > Amphiura > Amphiura filiformis. The sequence continues at coordinate 55,502,409 of NC_092639.1, read as the reverse complement.
CCAAAAGAATTTATATTGACCTCCTTTGATAAGCTGAGATCTGGTTTAGAAAGTTGTTCTCTTCTATCAGTTTGGATTGAACTGAATCAGATTGGACTATTACTTCTGTTCCTGAAAAAAGAAGTTGTGATCTTGGCCAAATGAAGCCCTGGAGTGCAAACTAACACTCTGCCTTTACAAATCAAGAGAAAATAACTACCGGCCAGCTAAAGAAATCTCTCTCAAAGCTTGCAAAGATTTTAAATACGGAATGCTGTCCCCAACCGCCCCCACCCCATCTTAACCAGCTCCCGACTCAAACTCAGTTAAACATATGGAAAGGTATCTATACGAAAACGATTCTCTTATAAACCATCATGCGCAAAGTTTCCACCTCGATACACCTGAGCACACATTTTCGTCCAAGAGCTCTCAAGAAAGCAGTGAATGTCTCCGCACGGTCTTTGATTTACACTACACGCTTGAGTGCATAGCAATGTAAGAGCTGTGGAGCTTCTAGCTGAAAAATGGGCCTTTTTGATTGGTTTTTGTCGAAACCTCAAGTGTTCCCTTCGTTCAATCAAATTTTAAAAAAAAATCAAACGAAAGTTAACACTTCCCCCTAAAAACACTTCTCGTCACTAGGTCAACAGATAACGCAATTCAATGTTATAGCAAGGCGAATGTGGAAATCTGTTGAAAACTGCCTATCCAAGCACATTTTTGACCAAAATGTAGGTTATAAAAGTCAAAGCCTCAAGTGTTCCTTACAATATTTTTCAAATTCTATGTCATTAAATGAAAAAGCACACTTATATTGTCCATATACTAGCGTCACTAGAATGAGCAATGGCCAATTCTCTTTAAATTGCAAATCTTGTGCAAAAAGTTACTATTTTCGGCTGTTTTGTCATACGGTTGTAAATTCAATGAACTATGACTTTGCTAAAAGAGCGCTTACAGATTGATATGACACAAACATATTCTTAAAGGGCATATAGTTTAACTCCATTGAAAGAAAATATTTATTACATTACAAGTTGACACTTGTTGCAATTTTTGGTGGACCGCATAGCATATAATAGTGTATGTTACTAGCTTACTTACTAACGGACTAACCATTTGGTCTTAAATGGGCATATCTCGAAATGCCACGAAGCTATAATCCACGAGTGGTGTCAAATGAAGAAGAAAAAAGTAAGAAATACAATAAAAAACACCGGGGTTCTACTCTTAAAACTTTTTAAGTTGCGTCTATTTTACTACCCCCTCCCACGGCAAAAGATGTAAGTGGGACACATTGTGACTGCCCAGACCTGGCTTGAACTTCTTGACCCCAGACTTTCAATCTGTCAGTAGCTATGGTACTACATGTAGCCACAGATCAGTATTATGTACTAGCATGTGTACTGTGATATTTGACACCCATACCATGTAATATCAAATAATATTAGGGTAAGCATGGTAATATGCTGTAGGGGTCTATAGGAATGATCTAATACTACAAATAAAAAAAATAATTATAAATTAAAATAACAAAGTTTAGTTCAACGCCAGTTGTTTTATAGTTTGAAGATTGAGCTATTAGTATTATGAAAGGGATCAACAAATAATTTATATTAATCAAGTTAAATAATATTAATTCTATTAATTATTTAATTAATACTAATTAGTTCAATTTGAAATTGATAATTAAAAAAAAGAATACAATTAAATCAAAACCAGTGGGCTAGTACTCCTAAAAGTGAAGGGTGCACATAGCTCGGTCCACCTTTTTTATTCGTATTTTTTCTGAAAAAAAGACCAGTTGTGACCAAATGTTCTTGCTCGTACGGCCCTTGTCAGCGTTCGAAGCGAAACATTGATTTCCAATGCAACAGACTGATGACGTCATTATATGAACGGAAGTGGTTTTATTGCTGCCCGTTAAAAGAACGTTGCTGTGTGTATACATACTGTCACCGAAAGAGAATAGAGATGTAGGCCTAAACTTCTTGTCCAGGTTCTAAGGGCGCAAGTCAATCTGGACAAAACGTAAAACTCCAAAGTCCAACCACTAAAAAGATCTTGACAAATCGACAAGTGTCAAGGTCCAATAAATGAATAAATGTTTATGTTAAGGGAGGTCTAATGAGCGTGAACCTGGTTTGGATGCAGAGGGAGTGTGCCTGTAACAGACACAGCCACCAGAAAAGGACCAGCTCAGATCGCGCGCCAAATAAGTTTGCAGTCCAGAAATTTCATTTTTTTCTCAGCCTTGCAAAAAATAGGCAGAGGTGGGAATCGAACCCGGGACCTCGGTGTTGTAAAACCTACTGCGTTACCACTGAGCCAACTGACAATCAGCTATGAGAAGTTTGATAGTAATCCTTGATATTGCTGAATAGAATAAATCAATACTGATAGGTCTATTTATCTAATGTACGATGTTATTCAAATTGGCCTATAAACTAGGAATATAATGTGAAATGACTATCAATCGATCAATCAATCAAGTTGTCAAGTTATCAACAATCAATGATAAACCGACGTAGGCCTATCATGGAATATTACTAACTAGGCCTACTAACTAATATACCAAATAAATAAAATAAATAAATAAGTCAGTAAATAAATAAATAGGCATAGGCCTAAATAAATAAATAAATACATAATGCAGAATGCAGTTAGTATTTTAGTTGCAAAATTCCAAACATTCTATTCACACATTCTATTATAATTTTCTGCTATACACGCGAAGGACCTGTGCCTTTAATATGTCCGCGCATAATCAATAATGAGTCTTTCACCATGCTCAACACCATGTTAAACTATTGTATCCCTGCAAGTATTATACTGACCAAGTCCTAACACCTCAATGAAATGGATGCTATAACGTACCCAATCAAGCGAACATATCAAGGTCATATCAGGGCGTTATACAAAGAATGGTCAAAGGTCAACGTTTCCAAAGAAGTATAGTAATAGATGTAGACACAAGCTTTCGTGCGGGAAACATAAACACATAGTCGTCAGTCGTGTGGTTTTTATGAGATTTGATACGGCGCTGAAGTCTATTGGCTGTCCCAAAATCAGTACCAGACCCGGTTTCCAGACGGCAATGTGTGTGTTGTTACAAGGAATGCAAACTCATTTTATCAATGAGTGAACCACATAGAGGAATACGACATCTATCGTGAGCCAATCTGCATTCTGTTGCCTACAAAAGCCGACGATCAGGTAAAAATTCTAAAAGCAGCGTGACTAGATATTTGCGTTAATTTCATGATACGTGTAAAACGCATTGAAAACGCCAAATTGCAGTCATAAAATATATAATATTAGTAAATCACCCAATCGAATGTTAACGTAGGTATGTGGAAAAGAACTGCAATAACAATAACAAACTATGTGCCCAAAGAGTTGTCTTTGGCATGTCGCTTTTTTGAAATATGACCAAAAATATCAAATTTTGGAAAAACGCCCCAAAATTTAAAACAAACACGAACCTTCAAAATAAATATATATTAGCACTCGGCGGCCCAGTCACTACTTGCCGCTGTGATTTGGGGTAACTCATTGCTTCCCCTCTCCAGATACCGGAACTTGAAGGTCGCTCATACCCCAGCCCTTAACAGCTCAATAAATTTAGGAAGGCAATTCGACGAAGCAAAAAAAAAAGAAAAAAAAATGCAAATTTTTTTAATCCTGGCAATTGGAAACGAACCGCTGTCAATCTACAAACCTACTTATTGTTGCTGCTGCTATTGTTATACTCGTGTATAATCGCACTCCCTTTTGTGTCTATGAAGTAATTTACAGCACGCTATATACGCTAGCTATTCAAGCTGCCAATATGCGAATATAACATTTCCGTGATCTAAAATGGCGGGTAATTTGAACTTGACCCGACTAAAAATGGCAATGAAAAACGCGACACAAACCACATTAGATCACGAAATGGCTCAACTTCAGCGAAAAGTAATTTGAACTTGACCCGACTAAAATGGCAATGAAAACGCGACACAAACCACATTAGATCACGAAATGGCTCAACTTCAGCGAAAATTAATTTTGAAACGTCGCTTGCTGAACGCCAAATTTTTGCCACAAACGTATCAGCTATTGCTTACACTTTGATTTGAAATTAAGTTTAAAAGAGAGAAACACGTCACACGAGAGAATCACGTAAGACAAAATTTGCCTGATATTATTCATATCTGCAAAAACCATTAAATTTGTAGTACTTGATTCAGAGTTGTTTTTTCTGATAGAAACAACACAATACGTGCATTGACAGTGTTGGCAGTCCAGTCTCTCAAAACGCTGGACGTGTTCATATCATGACATCACTGTAGTTTCAAAGACAAATCTGTCTCGTTCGAAGAAACGCACTCGCTTACAGTTGTTTTTTTCGTAATATCAATTTTAAACGACTTTATTTTCTCAAAAAAGCAGTCATTTTCATCGTCCTCATAATATTACTTTTCTAATGATATGATGTTGTGCGAGCAATTAGGCACTTTAAAACGTAATAAATGTGTTATAAACCCATTTGGTTTTATTCAAAACATTTTAATAACATTTAAATGTCGGGTTATATAGAGGTCATGAAAATGTTTTTGAAATGTTTTATATGTTAGAATACTACAACATTTTACAAATGTTGTCAAAATATTATTGTTAAATGTGTTCGGCAACTATTTTAGCAAAACATTTTGTCAACTATTTAATAAAATTATGTTAAAATGTTTTCCCTCTAGTTATCAAAGATGTTTTTAGAACGTGGAAAAATAATTTATTAATTTAATAAAATTATGTTAAAATGTTTTGCCTCTAGTTATCAAAGATGTTTTTAGAACGTGGACAAATAAAACGTTTTATGCCCTTTATATAAGCCGTCAATAAAACGTTTTCTACAAAACATTTTGTGTTTACTGGTACTTACCCTTTGAATTAAGTATGAAGTCAAATTGAGACGCAACTTGTGGCAAATCAAACCATAGAGAGAAGAGCAACGTGAAAATAATTGTAATCTTCATCATTGTCCCTTTTCAGTAATTCCTCATTTTGTTATAACAATCATGATTATGTGAGCTTCATTTTGCAGCTGAACTAGCAACCCAAAGAGTATTGACCATTTGGTTAACGTTGCTGAGATTGAGTGCTCCCAGTGTCGGTGTTCAAATGGACTCACAAAGCTTCACAACCAAATCAAATCAATACAAAAGGAGTTAAACAAAGTGTTTTCGCAAGCTGAACGAAGTGGTATACAAGAAACTATTTACAAACGTCAATCACGAAGCTGAAAACTAGCAACCCAGAGAGTATTGACCATTTGGTTGACGTTGCTGAGAATAAGTGTTATCCGGTTGTTCCCAGTGCTGGTCTTCAAAATGATGGACACCAATCTTGAAAATAAAATCAAACCTATGCTATATAAACGTAATTAAACAAAGTGTTTTCGCAAGCTGAACGAAGTGGTATACAAAGAACCACTTACAAACGTCAATCATGCATATATACAGTAAATAAGAAGTTCTTTTCTTCATTTCAAGTACTTCCATTGTTTTAAATTGACAGTGCTTTTGGAAATTTGTCAGTTTTAAAGTTTTCATTTATAGTATCGGTACTATATCAGAATTTTGCTTTTATATCAGTATGAAGCGAAATTGAGAGGCAATTTGTGGCAAATCAAAGCTTTAAAGCCTGAAGAGCAACGTGGCTGCTACAACAATACCTCATTTGGTAAATCTTGAAAAGTACTTTGCCGCAAACTGAACGAAGTGGTAGTTAAAGAAACCATGAAGAAACGTCAATTATGCATATACAGTAAGTAAAAAGTTTTAATCTGCTCTTCATTTCAAATCCGTCTTTTTGTTCAAGTACTTTCACGTCCTTTTATTAGAGAGATTGCGATGTTCCAAACGCAGCACGTGGAACGTACGTTTTTACGTACGTTCCACTCTGGATTGTGCTCATTCTTCACGAAGGAGAACAAGTCAGCTCGAATGAAGAGTATAATATTTGATCTAATCTAATCTAGGTCGATAGAGGGCATAGTGATTGAAAAAATAACAGTAAGCTGAGTCTCTGCCTAATTCAAACGCTTTTGATTTTGACTAAAATTTTGACCTACATGCTGATTAAACTTAATTGTTTTTTTGTGCTCACCAAATATTATAGTTGCCCAAAAACATACATTTTGGTAGATTAAAGATCACTTATCCATACATCATGACTTTACTTTCCAAATGAGACTTTTTCGTCCTGAAAATTGGGCGCGTTGCATGGACTTAGACCCCGGGACTTAGACATGAGGTAAAATCAGCATATTTCAACGTAGCATCTGCGTTTTATTCTACGTTGGAATCCAAAATGGGAAATCGCAATGTCATTTTTGTACGCAAAGTATCACACACATTTCAATGGGCAATCTCTGCGTATGAATATTGCATTTAAATTGAGTACATTTTTAACACATCGCTGTACCTTTATTATCATGATTTGTTACAAACAAAACGGATCATAATAATAATTAGGCTTTCCCTCATATGTTCATTATCTTTGACTGTCGTTAACATATTGTGAAATGGACATATTTGGTGCATTTTCAATGATGTATCTACATCGATTTCGCACGTGGAATATCTTCAAAAATAGCTAAATACGTGACCTCGCTTTGATACAGGAGAGTGGTTTTGAATAGATCAACGTACGTCCGATGTCTACGTTAGGAAATCGCAATGTCTCTAATGTCTTTTGCTATTATCTTTTTCTTTAATCCTTTTTTGTTTTTGCCTTTTTCTGTTATCCCTTTCATGGTCCAATAGTTGGCAATAATGAAACTGAGATATAACTGAGCAATCAAAAACATATGAAAATTGACATAATGGTTCATAAGTTTGCAACCAAGTATTCAAGAGACTTGGGGATTCAACATCAGTAAGTGTAGGTATTGAGTAAGTTAGTATTGGTAGTAACCCAATTTCAAAATTTCCGACATTAACCTGAGTGGATCTGATAATTTACTTATTTCCAGACTACAACATATAGGATTCAGTCACACACTATTCTATACTTTGGCATCCCACTCCTACCACTACTTCTGTAATATAACACAGCTACCGCCCTCCCTCACCTGATAACGTTAATGAAATAAAAGGACCACGTATGCGCATGTGCAAAAGCAGCCAATCAGGGCAGCCCATTATCATGACTTAATCGTGATTACAGCCTGCTTAGTGCAGGGCAATACAAACAAAAATATTATACCCATCGCTATGGTAATTAATAACTAATTCCACGCCAAAATTAGTCACGTATGGGTACAATGTACTATGTACTTTGGATATGTACCATGGGTAATCATATTCGAGTGAACCTTAGGTCATTATTTTTGTATACCTTAATTCATCACACCGCTAGATCTACTTCGTAATTTAATGCACTAGGTGTTGTACCTCCACAGCGTCAAACGATTTGGCTCCCAACGGTTTTCAATGGCGAAACTGTGGTCAAAACTAATTGGACACAGGTTTTACAAAAGATAAATCTGCAATCCTCTATGTGCATCATGCAGCTGTTATTGCACGTGAAATATGCGCAGTGCGATATTTACATGGTCTGACCGTTTTCTGAGATTTATTTTGGTAAACTCAAGATAGAGGTGTGTTGTTTCATTGTTTGCATTACAGTAAAATTTAAGCGCAATAATATAGCGTTTCCAGATTAGATTGCAACGCTTACAAAAGCATGAAAAAAAGCTTCATAATCACTGAGAGTTTCCTGTAACGGCAATAAATATGGAACAGGAGGATGAGAATAAGAGATTACTGACTAACGATGTTCAAGCTGAATATGAGCAAGGTACGTGAAATAAAATCCAAATAAGCCTTTAATTTTCAAATCGTTAAAAATCTGTACAATAAGTTGACACCGGGAATTTGAATGTGCGTAATTACATTTTGAACAATTAAACTTCTTTTATAAGTATGTAAATGAAATACTACCTTCACATTGAATATAAAGAATACATACAAAATAATACAGAGTAATTATGTTAGGTCTAAATGTATAACGTCTGACTTTCTGTTGTTTGGGTGTATTTTAATAGGTACTCCGGTTCAATATACCGACAGGGACCAACCAACCATACAGAATGAGAGTACTAGCGACTTCAAAAATGTTTCTGCGCCACAAACCTACAACAACCCTTACCAGAATGCCCCGCCCCCGTATCAGGATGTTCCTGTCCCGCAAACGGTAATCAGATCTGAATGCGGGCCATTCGAACCACCACCAACCTACATGTGTTGGTCCATTTTCAACTGTCTTTGTTGCATGTGGCCACTTGGATGTGTAGCGATATTCTATTCGGCCGAGGTAAGATATTCGCCGTAGATGTAATGATGTAACAAGGTTGATTACTTTAGCGATTGGTCCACATTATTTTAATGTATTGCCATGCACTAGACGTTACGCTCTGCCTCTGCTTAAAAGCTTATAAGCGTGCTGAGATACTAGAAAGAAACAGAATGAAGGAAAAGAACAAGGAAAAGAAAGGCCACTCGCAACAAATCAATTGTGCAAATTGTGTTCTTAACCCTTGGTTCGAGAAATAAGAAATTGGGAAGTCTTAGTCCGTACACCGATACAAAGGCTGGTAAATGACAAGGAAATAGACGAAGTTCCTTCGTATTTCATGTACATATCCTTAAAACTTTTGAATCCATGCTTTCTTCAAATGTTTTCAGCTTTGACAGCCAGTTGCCATGGCTATTGCCATGAGCATGAAAGTTAGTCTTAAAAACACAGTGGTCAATCTGTCATCCTAACCAGCTGGACTTCACTTGGGTCACCATACTATATGCCCTCAGGCAATTCCAGCCCTGAAACTCACTCCCCTGCCCAGCTGAGCTCCAGAGCACCAGGAATGTGTTGACATGCAAAAGGTCAAACATCAGCAGGTGTCGAGGTATATAAGATCAAATTATGAAATCCAATATCAGAATATGATACCAGTGAAACAAAATTAATTACCCTCGCTTTTCTCTAATCGAGGGTAATTTTGCTAAAGTTCTTTAAGGACCCGTCGACGAATGAGTCACAAATTCTATGCAAAAGGGTAGTTTCTCGGTCAGGAAAAATATTTTGTTTCTTAAATGTATAGGTGTATGTGGTAATCGATCAAACATTCACTAGCATTTAACCAAAATTGCCTGACAACGCCTCTGATACAGTGCTAAGTACATTACCCCACCCTTAATGTTCAGCTCTCATTAGATTATCCTGTTTGTTTGCATTTGGAGTGGATCTAAACTTGTGATAATCAATGGCAATTGTCATTATTCACATCAGTTATCATTATTCACGTAATTTAAATTGAAACATGAAGATTTCAATATTTTTTCTGACCAACAAGCAAGATTCAAAATTTCCTGCTTGACAGACGTTAACCTTGTGACCTTCTTGATAACTGTTGGTCCCAGAAAATATTGAACCTGTCATGTTTTTTTTTAAAATTGAAATATGGGATTAAGTAAACAATGTCCACTGATGTGAATAATGACTGTTTTTACTGATTATCACATGTTTTGACCTCCTCCAAATTCACAAAACAAGAAGAATAATCTAAAGCGAGCCGGAAACATTTCCTTCCATAAATATTGAATACATGGCAATAGGATTTTGTGGCAACTTTCAAATCTTGGGTTACTTTCACGTTTTTTAACCTGTTTAATATTTGTCATTCATTAGGGGTAATTACTTATTGGTAGGTGTAGTCAACATTTACCGGATACGCAGGCAGATGATCCCATTCGCCCCCAGTTTGCTGTCAGAGTCAAAAACGCAAGGTTGTATTGGCATTCAGGCTTAATAAAAGGGCAAATTGATAACCCCTTAAGCCTAATATCTCCGGGCAAAATCGCCAAACAAAATCAGTGTAGTAGGCCTTTTCTTTTAATATATGTATATACAGTAAGCAAAAGAATTAAGGTACCAATTGTGTTCACCCCTGTATATCCTAAGTAAAGACACATGTTTAAAAATTAAAAATTAAGCAGCCGATGCTTGTACTCTTTAGCTCTGATTTAAGACCTTATTTGTTGAAATTGGTTGAGAATTAAAGAAACGGTGATCCAAAACCTAATGAAGATACGAAATAAAAAGTTGCACTTTTGTGTTCTAATCAATGAAAGCACGACGGTAGTTTTTCGTGCTAATCAATGAGAGCACGGCGCTAGTTCTCTTGTTCGCGAACGCTTTGTGTACAAATCAATCGGGCATGTTATGTGGCAAACTGCAACTTTTTAATTTGTGTCTTCCTTGGGTTTTTGGATCGTCGTGTCTTTATTTCTCGAACAATTGCAACAAATAAGGTCTTAAATTCGAGCTAAAAGATGCAGCTATTGGCTGTTGGTTTCAATTATGACATATCTGTCTTTGTTTAGGATATACAGGGAGTGACGTAACTGGTACCTTAATTATTTGGCTTTATCGATATTTATATAATCGATTTAGTTTGTTAACATGGCTAGAAATATAATGCGAATAGATTAAATAACGAAGACATGTTGCATCGAATATTCTTCGTCTCACTGCGCTTTTTTATGTTGCATCGAGTATTCTTAAAGTATGCAACGGGCATTATCCCGGGGCATTATCCCTGAATCCACAATTAAAGCAGATGATACCGCTATAAATCATCTTTACATTAATATAAAGATTGATTTGGGAACTTGTGTCGAATAAATTACTTCTAACTTAAAAGATCAGTAACGTGGCCAATGTCCAAATATCTTCGACACCATCGCATGCAGCTACACCAAGAAAACAGATTAAGAACATAACAATATTGACCTGTACGCAATTATTTAAATGTTTACATATCTATGTTTGCAGACGAGGGCATGGTTCACCTCTTGATCCCAAACTCTGCCATGTTTGTAACGTCGCTATCATGGAATATTATTTTAAAGTAGCCTTTAGACTCATTCAGGTCCCTGGATTTGATAAAGAATCGCGGAATATATGTAAATAAATAATTATTACAAATGACATTTTGCTGTTGAAACGATAATGTGAAATGGCAATGAATAGTGCAACACATTTTAATAGAACAGAATGTTCACTTTCTGTGAATATGTCCGCAATGTTTTTCCGAGAACATGGAGAACAGATTGAGTTAATTATATATCTTGACCTGTGACTTGTCCTTCCATGTCACCCATTGTAAATATGGAATTTCCCACAAATTTATCGTGATGTTATATATTTTCGCCGCGAGTTTGTTGATTAAAACAATAAGATTAATATATAGGATTATGTAATGAGTTAAATTTAAACTTGTTTGTCACATAAATGGCAAATGCAGCTACGCGCTCGGTTGATACGTGAGGGCCACAACTTGCGGCTAATTCGGACCAGATCCAAATGCGGTAATTTGCCCGGCCTGTAGACGGTTAAACTTTATTATAATATTCATTAGTTCCAGTTCAGGTACGTTAGTATCACATTCGGACCAGATCCAAATGCGGTAATTTTCCCGGCCTGTAGACGGTTTAAATTTATTATAGTAATCACTAGTTCCACTTTAGGTACGTCAGTGTTTACATTCGGACCAGTTCCAAACGCGTTAATCTGTAGAATTTTGACAAACCTACATTTTGAAGTATGTATTGCTCCAGTACCCAGAGACAGGACCAAAACAAATGCCAGGTAAAAGGAGAGCTCCGGTGTTTCTCTTTCGCTCATGCCTGTTAATATTTGATGGCGTTTTTCTCTTTCTTACTTTTCAAAGGTTGGGGATCACTTCAGAAGCAGTAATATGGCGGCTGCACTACATGCTTCAAATGTCGCTCGGACCTTAAACACGGTTGCTACTATCTGGGGAGTAATAAACCTGGTTGCAGCTATCATTGTAGTGTCAGTACTATACCCATTCCAATAAAGAGCAGTGTCAGTGGTGGATCCATCCATGCAGTGGCGTAACCGGTGGGGTTCTTCCTTGATGAAAGTGTACGGGAATGTGCTACGGTTCGGGGCAGAGAAGATATCTTACACAATATCCCACAATGCATTTCTTCAATATCAATTTTCTGTATTGATTTGCTATCTAGTAACAGAGACAAAAAGTACCTCATCAGTGAACAGAGCACATCCAGATCTTGCAAAATATCTTTATCGATCCATGTTTAGTCAGTTTATTCTCAAAATGAAAACAATGGGATCCTGTACAAAGTTATGGTTATATGATGTAATGAGGTGGGTACGTCATGTTGCAAATGATTCTGGGAAGGGTAAGATATCTTCTCTGGGTTTTGGGATACCTTTTCAGCGATTTTGGTATATCGATTGGTGGATTTTCAATGCTGACCAATGGTTCTGATTGGGCAAATTAGCTTTTTGTTTACTGATGGGTTGGGGAATTAGCACACAATAGAAAGTCAGCATCTGAAAGTCTGTGTGGTACATCCCTGTACAGATATTTTCAAGGAAGCCCCCCTAACCCCCTTACATTCACTCTGCTTCACGGATTTTACAACATTCTCCCCACCCCCAAACAAAAGGGAAATTTTCGCCAGTGACAAATGGAAAACAGAAGTTCGATGTCGTCCTATAAGCGAGGGTTCAAAATGTCTGATTACGTTTGTAAAAAATTAGTTAAGATATCGGTCGTCTGTTTACACTTACGTTAATAGGGAGGGAGGGAGAGGGCAGCCTTCTAGAGAACAGACTTTCATTTATTGGACATCATCGAACCTTTGATTTGTTCCCTTCTTAATTAAGTAGTCTTAAATCAACTGTGAAAGTAGGGACTCTGGGCTTTGACACCCACCCTCCACACACAAATCTCTCACACACCTACCCCCCCAAAAAAAATCACACACACAAATTCCTAGTAATAAAACTAGGTAAAATATCGGTTAAAGTTACTCTTACTAGTTGACATTTTTCACACTTACGTTACAAGGAGGAGGAAGGAGGAGTCTGCCTGACGGACGGACTTTCGTTTACAGGACGCCATCGAAATTTTGATTTGTTCCGTTAATTAATTAGTCTTAAATCCTCTTCGATATTGCTTTGCTAAACTTGTACACACACCCCGCACATACAAATACACCCCACGCACTAAGAAGGCTAGTTACGACTTATATCAGTCAATTTTAACCTCGCAGCCCTTATAATTTAAAATTTATATTTGTTTTTGTAAATCCTGATGAATAGACTTTATGACCTACTACCGTATGCCATGTATGCCACTTAAACCTAGAACTACGAAGAGGGGAGTTGTACATTCATAAAAAACGAGCGTGTTTACGCCCAAACGACCTAAGCTTATCATAGATACATCCTTTGCTCTCATTTTAGTGATATTTTTTTTATTACCCAGGCACCTTACTCATGGGTAGGATTGGCCAGCAAATATGACCCAGGTGGAGAAGCCCACCATAAGTTGCCACAGTAAAATACATGATTTTCATTTCTCTCACGAATCAATTATTGCTATACACCAATCCGAGAAGCGTTTACTGTATTTGGCCCTCTATTGACGGCAACACAGATGTACCAGAGCGGGAGATTTAATTCGTAATTCAATACTTATGATTGTGTATTGAATATCACTGTTGTGTACAATTCCCGGGTACAATACTATATAGCACAAAATAAATAATGGATGGAACCCCCGACCTCGGGACACCGCAGTTTTACATCGGGGACACCGCAGTAATGGCGAAGTCGGATAGGTGTATACCTTTCTGTGCATTACCAGAATTATTTCCAAATTGCATGGGCGCGCTCACATCATGACGTCATAACAACATTACGTTGGGAAAGTTTGTACTTATTTTTGTATCATCGGATAGAGAAGACCACAGCTATACATTGGTATACCAAATATAACGGTGTATGACTTTTATAATTGAATATATGAATACAAAAGCCACCTAAGTCCATACTTTGGCCAAATTGAGTTAAGCATGGGAAATTGTTGCTATACATAGGCCTGTCATATGTATGAAAGAACAACTCAAATTCATTCTCTGTGTCTATTAAGCATGTGAAAAATAGCATGTATGAAAGAATCACCCAATTCCATGATTTGAGTCTTGTAACACATTGATTGAAATCCATTATGTATAAAAGTCCACTTGTAACACATTCATTGCTAGAGAGTGACTTTTGAACAAAAAATGGGTTTAATAAAGGAAAATGTGTGGTTTATATTACATGGCAGAATGCTTATCAACATTATACATACCTGTGTGCTTTATTTTGTATTATCTTACTAGTGGTAATCTCATTCTAACATTGTTGTCTTTGTATATGATTCAAAAAACCACCTAAGTCCAAAATTTAAAATGAACCCCACGAAGTCCCTGAAATGCTAATCGTCATACCTAATACAGGTTAATCCACTCATTTGCACGTAAAACTTACCATATTGACCAGGTAAATCTAACTGAAGGAATTAAAATGATACACAGGTTTTTCTCTCAAAATCACTTCCTATGGACTTAGGTGGCTTTTGTATTCATGTATTCAATTGTAAATTAGTGAGTTGCAACAACCACCCCCTTCGTAGTCCGTGTTGCAGAATATGGCTAATTAGTTCTAGGGTTCAAAGATTAACAGACAGCAAGATCATCCTAAGTACACTTACGATGGTCATGTGCTCCAGAATTTAGTGTTAAGTGCACTCATAGAAATGACTTGTTCGCCTTGTTGGCGCAATTCAAAAGGAGTAAGTTTGGACAACTCAAAAATAGTGTAAAAGTTGCCAAAACAAAATTCATTTTAGTTATCCGAAGTTAAAAAATGCTGAAAAAGCTCAAAAAGTTCCGTCAACTAATCAACTTTGTTGACATTACTTAAAAGGTTGATGTAAGTCGTTGCGTCAACTTTTAAGTAATGCCAACTTCTGAATTCAAGTTCAGGAAACTTAGAAAAATAAACAAGTTTTAAAGAACCAATTAGTTGAGTTATTGTAACTTAACATGTAAGTTGATGTAACTCGTTCATAATAAGTTACTGGTACTTATTGTACTTATTGTTTTGAGTTATTCCAATTTGGTACTTTGTTACTTTTAAGTAACAAAGTTATTATCCAATTACGTGAATTAAAATTCACGTAATTGGATAATTTTCTGCACAATTAGCAGTATTCAAATATTTATTTTTGTAATCTGTGCAAAATTTTGTATACTATATCACACCTCTAGAAAATTATGCTAACCTAGTTTCATTTTCTGAGTTGTAACAACTCAATAAAGTAAGTGCAAATGAGTGCGACCAACATAATGATATCGAGTCAGCGTTACTCAAAATTGTACGCGTTGGCATTACTCGGAAAGTTGACGCAAAACGACTTACATCAACTTACTGAGTAATGCCAACGAACAATTTCTCTGAGTGTGTAAGGCCATCCTAAGTGTAGCACTTTGTTATGATGAACTTTATGTGCATCAATATTTTGATAAAACCATACAAATTATCTTTGGTAAATGAACAGCTTTGTAAAACAGAAAACTAACTGCTGCTCCTGCAAAGCAATGTAATATGCACTTGCGATGATCTTGCATTCTGTCAACGAATTTTAGTATCTTAGACGTTGTATAAAGGCTGTATCAAAATGATTGGTATATACCAGTCCATCAGTTTAGTAAGAATGTCACATACTGAGAACATGATAATAGGTTCCAATACATTGTGGTGATTTAAGGGGGTACTACACCCCTCGATAAATTTGTGTCTCTTTTTGCATTTTTCTCAAAAACTAATAACACACTGGTAACAAAAGTTACGTATAATATAGGGGCAAGGAATCCAATTACTACACTGAATTTCAGTGACCCAAGACAAGCGGTTCGTTATTTATGATAAGAAATAAGGTACCGCTAGGATGTACCTCATTTCCTATCATATATACTGAACCGCTTGTCTTGAGTCACTGAAATTTCAGCGTAGTAATTGGATCCCTTGCCCCAATAATATACATAACTTTTGTTACCAGTGTGTTATTAGTTTTGAGAAAATGCAAAAAGAGACACAAATTTATCGAGGGGTGTAGTACCCCCTTAAAGAGGATCCAATGTTGCATACAGTAGAGGCTTTCAATATTAAGCATCAACATTAATTGGGATATCAATCGTTTTGGTACAGTCTGTATAGTTTTAAAATGTTTGTTCTTTTTATTGGTATGATTAGTAAAAATCATAATTATTACTTCTATTAAACAATTACAAAGATGACTTCTTATCAAGTGATTAGTATTTTTCTCCTTATAAACTTAGTTTCTGAAACTGAAAGCTTCGATAAAATACACTTGGCGTAATAAGTTTATCTAAGAAAAGCCAAGTTTATCTTTAAAAAAGCTAAGTGTATGGAATTATTGAACTCTTGGCGTGATAAACCGAATTTTTCTCACATAAACCTGTTTTCCGATATCGACACCATATCTTCAGTAATTCAGAAAAACTGTGTTTATCAGTTCGAGATAAACTTTTTTTTTTCTCAGAGTAACTTAGTTTTAAAGTAGGATTTTGATAAACCTAGTTTACCAACCAAAAAAAAATCTCACAAAAATTAAGTTAACTTGAGAATAACTTTGAAAGTTTATTGAATTGCTGAACATTTGGCTTACCATAATATAATATAATATAACTGCTACCAATAAGTTTACAGTAATTACCACAGACAAAGGCAGCGACATCCAATACAACGCAAGTTGTAATTTAAAAAAATCAGAAAAACCCTGACTATTTCAAGCACAAAGCATGTAAAATCTGAATTTTTATCATTTTATTTAGGGGTTTATGTCTTTTTTGCATAAAATTCAGCGATCGGTATTTCAGTCAAACATAAAAAGAGGGTCCATTCTTATACATGTTTACAGAAAAATGTTTTCATCCGTGTGAATGTCACTCTTTTCACCCTGTTTTTTCAACTGCATTAAACCTTATAATTCACTGATTTCAACTCCTTTGATATTGAATTTTGGCACCAAAATGATTGCCGAAAGACCTTTCTCTATTCATCTTTACTTAGCATTACTTAGAATTACCAACGAATACCAAACACAACATACCCAAAAATCCTCCTGGACACAAGCATAATTCCACAACGAGCAAAAGGAAGACCTGCAAAGAGATGGACTGATTGCATCAAGACAGATTCCATAACCATTAACCTGACATCCCTGGTGGAAGCTGGTGGCAGCCCAGCAAACACAAAACGTTTTCGACATCATTCGCAAATGGTTAGAATAGGTTGCCAGAAAAAGTTTAAATGTCGGGTTATATAAAGGATATAAAACGTTTTCATATACCCGGGCATATACCGTATAACATTCAACAAGAAATGTCTTTAAAAAGACAATGCCACGGATGAAGACCATGTTTCATAATTTGAATTGATAGTTCCTGATATGCTGGTAATTTGTTTTATGTGTAAATTAATTTCCGGATGGGACATACATGTATGGGTATTTATTGGTAAATACCACCAAGGATATAGGAAATACAAATTTACTCTTAAAATGTGTGCTAAGTATATCTAATTCAGAATTGTATAACAAAAATCTCCATGCCTATCAATCCAAGCAAGTTTCCTGACAATCCGACAATCAATATTCAGTTGACCTCAGATAAAAGTATCATTTGGTTCAATTACAGTTTGAGGCTACTTTTAACCAGCCGAATCACATGAATGTTCTATTATAAGATGTTTTGCTTAAATCTTGTTGGACCAAGGTCATTTATAATTAATTAATAAATAAATAATTAAATTAATAAAATAATACAATAATTTATTTATTTACCTTCCTATCTATAAGTACAAGTCAAATGGGGTACATTTGTTCAATATTATAGCCTACGTGTACATGGTGTATACATTATGCCCATGTCATAACTATGCCCTAAAAACTTTATTTTGCATAGGATTTTTCCTGTTGGAAAGACAGAACTGATGTTTTTAAAAGATATCAATTATTTTATAAATAACATTTTGAGTCCATTTTTATCCATAAAACGATAAAGGATAGGAGATTTACTGACTCCCACATGGTCCATACTAAGATTTTAATTATGTATACAATATTAGAACTGTTATCAACATGATCACAACCAAACATATCACGCTATGCTCAGCGGTCTTAGGTCTGCAAGGATACTACGATCTGTGATACTACTGACAACTAAAGTATTGTTGATAGGAGGAAAAGATGCCGAACATTACTTCAGAAAATATCATATTTTCATCAAAATGTTAACAATTTGAACATGTTTGGTGTCAATCTGAACTGAAATTGAGTCATGCACCTGATTTTGTTGATTATAGCCAAATTTATCCACAAACAAAACACATATCCAGCACATTTAATAACTGCCTAAATTATTCTAGTTAAACAAAGTTATCGCTACTACTCCTAATCTTCTACAAAACTGCTGGCGAAAATTGTTTATCTGGACCTCATGGACGGTCAAGGTCATGTAGATAAGATTTAACCCAATAGTCAGTGAATCCCCACAGTGCATGCATGTGGTTGAATAGAACTCAGGACGAAGCATATAGCCAAGCTTTGTCAACTCACATGAATTCAATTTCATGCATAAGCAAATTAAGCAAATTCCCATGCTAATCTGGCAACAATAGCAGTATGAGGGAGTATGAGCCCAAGTTAATGACATGAATTCCACCAACATTGGGTGTAATAAATAAAGTAATTAAAAGATAAGAGACCCACATAGCACCCAATTGGGCTATTTTTTAAGTGGAAATTCCGTATTATAGCCACTGCCGTGGCAAAAAACATTTTTGCAATTCAGAGTGATCCACCCGTGCCGACGCCTCAGGTCAAGGTAGGTCAAGGAAGGTCAAGGAAGTAATCAAACGGTAGCTTGTTGTTACTTAGATTTGGTCTACTTATATCTTCTTTGTAGAAAACAAGATATCAGAACAAAATTGTTTCACAAGCTAGATACTTGGATATAATCATGGAAAAGAAGCTGAATTATGAGGGCAGAATGTTTTGAATGACCATCGTATTTAGAAGAAATGTTTAAACTTTTATTTGCGTTTTCTTCATTTTTTTCAAGGAAATACTAAATTACCCAAATTCTTGAATTTTTTCAGCCAACTGTGAAAGGGCCAAACCTTTGGGTATGATAAGATTGATATCTAAATTATCTCGACAGCTTTTTCCGATTAAGTGTTTCTATATCAAGTTACAGTGTTTCTAACATTCGATCCCTAGCATTTTTCTTACATTTTATCCAAATATCCTGGCAAAATTTAGATACTAATCTCATTTCCCACCCCAGAATATTTGGTAACCATAGCACCTTCTTACAATTCCTACAAAACTCATAAATAGGTGGGAAATACTTTTCATTTTTATTATTAAATATTAAATTACTACACTGAAATTTCAGTGAATCAAGACAAGCGGTTCAGTAAATATGATAGGAAATGAGGTACATCCTAGTTGTACCTCATTTTCTATTCCAAGTATTGAACCGCTTGTCTTGGGTCACTGAAATTCCAGTGTAATAATTGGATTCCTTGCCCCTATAATATACATACCTTTGATTACCAGGGTGTTATTAGTTTTTGAGAAAAATGCAAAAATAGTCACAAATTTATTGAGGGGTGAAGTACCCCCTTAACTAGGCTGACAACTTATTAACCGTTGTTAAGGAGGGTGTCTGCTGGACACCGTCCGATAACTCTCTCAATTTTGATGGCGACATGGGCATTTTCCTCATTTTTGTACCTTTTCTAAATATCTGAACTTATCGAACTTATCATCAAGACAATATTGGAACTAATATACACATTAATGTTTTAAGTTGGTAAATTCCTAAACTATGATCATTCACCTTTGCATAATTGAATATTGATGATAGTGTCGCAAGCCATGGTACATTGGGTGCATGCCGTATTATCCGTGCATCAATTGCACGCCGTGGGGAGATGTTTTCCCATGTTTAGATAATTATATAAGTTTAGGGAAACGGGGCTAGGCAAATTTATGTATGGCGTAGGGTGGTGTGATCCACTATTTTCTACGAGCCTTGCTTATGAATCGGGACCTTCAAAATTAACTATATTTTTGTTTGCACACTTATTTACGAGAAAATACAATAATTATTTAGTTATATTTGTCTTCCAGATGTGCCTTTGCTTGCTCTCCGACGAGAATTAGGTATATTATATGTTATTATTTGCCTCAGCTATACCAAATGTCATATTTGGCATAAGGGGTAAGAAAACTTTTTATTGATGGTATTTCCAAATTCTTCAAATCTTTTTCAGAATTCACAGGTTTGTAGCCCGCCATTAACAACAAGTCCATGCAATACCTTTGTACTGTTACCATTGTTTTGTATGCTATTTTTGTTCTCCACGAGTACGCTGATTTTGAAGACGAATGCATTTTCATTTTATTAATTCGCAGCCATGATTTCACCGTTTCTGGAACAGGTAAACCAAGAAAATCATAAATAATTTGGACCATCTCCATTGGATTGTCTGCTAGATCTTCGTATCTCAGCAACATATAGCGATCTTTCAACCAAGATGGTGGATCTTTCCAATACTTTAAATTATTCTTAAACTCGTCACATTCACTAAGTTCCATATCAATAACATCTAGCGTGCTTTTTCTTGATAAATACACCCCACGTGGGTCACGTACCAGCTGTATCACCTTAACATTCAAACTATCATCCGTAACGACGCTTTTTAAGTGTTTCAAATCTGCTATCCGAACAGTTTTATTGCTATGTGTTTTCCACTTCGACAAATTTCTTCAACCATACTGGATCGGGACTCTTGAGTGAGGTTTTTTATGGTACTTTTTTCACATAGGATTGAATTTTGAAGTTTCTTACTGAACCTGCAATCTAAGTGCTTGTCGAATTCTCCATCCCACCAGGTGTAATTCTTGCCTGATTCACATTTCATTGTATCGTGTAACATGGTAATCGAGAATTTCTTATAATACACTCTGCGAAGCGGCTCAAAAAAGTAAATAAAGTCGGGGTTGTTGTTGAGAATTTCTCCTGTGAATGTAGACCCACATTTCCACCTCGAGAAAATGATTACGTGAACTTTGTGATCTCTGTTTAGTGATACGTTGCTGATGGTTAATCTTTCCATTGGGTGTAATGTCGCCTTGTTCTTGTCTAATTTTGAAAGACAGTTAGTGTTTGATGAATCTGTGTATGAAAATAGATTAAAATGTTAAAGAGATGCTAAAAAAGAAAAGGAAAGATGGACAAGATATTTCAAATGCTAATAATTCTACTTTGGGAGGGAAAATAAACACACACAAACAAACAAATCATTTTCTTAAAACTAAGAAGAATATGGGAGGAAATGCATCCAAACATCTTTTCATTTAAAAACCAAGATGGCTGCATATTGAGTTTTTTTGGTTAAGATGAAAACCAAAAATTAGAGAGCATTGGTGACAAGTAAGATATGTATATTATAGGGGAAAGGACTACAACTACTGCCCTGGAAATTTTATTTCAGCACAGACAACAGTTGTGGAGTTACAGTCAAAAATGAGGGGAAACCAATATTTGATCAATAAATCAATAACTACTTGCCTTGAGTTGCTGAATTTTCAGTGCAGTAGTTGTAGTCATTGCCCCTATAATATACATATCTTACTTGTCCCCAATGCACTATAATTTTTGAGAAAAATGCAAAAATAGGCACGAAATTGGCCAGGGGTGTAGTACCCCCTTAAATTTGTTTAATCTTTCATTTTGAGTGTAACTTCAATTCAATTCAAATCAATTCAATTTTAATATAACAAAAATAACTGCGTGTTTTTTTACATGGTATAAAACATACAAAATACTTAACTTAGAGTTGATGCTTTCTGGCTAGCGGCAATTGGGATAATTGAGATATGGCTAAGTAGAATTGCGCTTGTATCTGCAATATCGAGTTTGATTTGGGTGGTGATTATTTTGGTACCAAAATCTCAAAATGGCCAAAAAGTGAGTTAAGGCTTCCTGGTTCTGAACCCTCGAGAAGACAGTTAAAACTCATAAAGGAATCCTTTGTGAATTAAGGCTTTCTGGCTCTAAATCCTCGATATTTATTTGTACAAGATTCAATAAAGGCTAAAGGCCTATTCAGTGATTTGCTCATCCGAACGATCGTAAAAAGCATCAACATTCAGATTTTGGTACCTTTGTCATTGTTATAGATGTGCTAACATAACCTGATAGTGGTTCAGACGAAAGCCGTGTATTTAAGACAAATTTGTAATTTATATACTGACAGTATATAAATTAGCTACATGTATTTGAATGGGCCTTCAACTTAGTCAATACTGCTGTTTTTGTTAGTTTTTTTGCCAAATTTTGAATTTCATAAATTATACCAAATGACAATTTAACAACTTATCCTTCACTTTTAAGGGATGGGGTATGAACGTTTGGACAGAATTTATTGTGAGACATTAGAGCACATCAGACATATCGAATTGCATTCTGAATACGAAGAATGTCCTTCTGATATCAAATAATTTTGATTTTTTTGAAATTCGTAATGTTATACACATTTTATGGCAAATCATTAAAAATTGATATTTTTGATATTTAATAGTACTCGAAGTAAACTTTATAAATCTGATGATTTATACTTAAAGTGTAGTAGCTGGGATGAAAAGCCGACGATCAATTGAAAATTTTGACCTTTCGTATTGAAGATATGGATTGTTTTTCACAAAAGACCAAAAAAAATTAGGTATAAAAAAAAAAAAAATCTATATCTTCAATATGAAAAGTCAAAATTTTCAATTGATCGTCGGCTTTTCCTCCCAGCTACATACACTTTAAGAATATATCATTAGATTTATAAAATTTACTTCGAGGACTGTTATATATCAAAAATGTGAAAAATATAAAATTTTAATAATTTGTCATAAAATTTGTATTATATCGTGAATTTCAAAAATGAAAATTATTTGATATCAGAAAGACATTCTTCGTATTCAGAATGCAATTCGATATGTTTGATGTGCTCTCATGTCCCACAAAAAATACTGTCGAAACGCTCAAAACGCTCATTCCAGATCCCTTAACTGTCGTCCGCGGGGATAGATTTCCGATATCAATCATGATAATAATTATGTTAGCACAATAGGCTATTGTATACTTCTGGTTATATACCCTATACTGTGTCCTCTCAGCATAATAGTGTTATGATTGCAGACCAGATCTGCTCTACTTTTTAATCCCTTGGTTTTTGGTTTCTGAACAAAAGAGAAACCAAAACTAACGATTTGAAATGAGGAACTTACTGTCTATAAGCTGTTATGGCAGCGCGAAAGTGGTCACGTGCGCATTTATAAAGGCGCATTCATATATATATAACCGAAGTATACTACAGTACTGTTAGTTCTTGCTTACCTAAATGTCGAAGTGTGATGAGTAAAATGATGATGGATAAGAAGTAAATGGAAACGAGAAGCAAATAGTGCGGCCATTTCATGGTGAGGCTCGTCCGTTCTGATCGATCTTTTCTAAGAGTGGTGTTGTGTCGTTGACCTGTATACCCAGGAAAGCAAACATTTTAGATTCATAAAATGTGTTAATGGCATAAACGGTCCGGCAAAAAACAGGGTTGGTTTTTCTACTGTTGGTGGGAAGACTAGGTCTGAATGTTTTTTATTAACAAGGTCCCTTTCGTATCAAGAGAAAAACAAAGAAAGCCTTACAAATTGTTATGCCTTTTGAGAACTGTTTAAAATTCACGACTGCGACTTTTTTAGTCTACGATTACAACTACGACTACTGTCTTTCCGAGTTCGACTTAAAAGTCGACCTAGAAAAAGCACCCTTTCTTTTAAAGCACACACTTCAAGTAATATGCGTGATTTTTCCTATACATACTGTACTAAAAAGGGTGTATTTAAACGCTTTACCACAAATTAATTAATAGTCTTGTTTTTTGTTTTTTATGTATAGGCCGACGCATTTTATGGTTTTGAAGTCAACGAAGAAGCGCGTTTAAATTAAAATAACTGCTACTATAAAATTGAGAGCAATAAACGGCGAAAAAGTATTTAATTTAACCCGACTTCTGCGTTGTCTCATCACCCACAGATTAAACATAACAACACGCAAACTTTTTAGGGTTGTCTTAACCTTGGAATTGTGGAAACTTTTGGGCCTCATAAATGCTAAATTGTTGGTTTAAGGGCGTACTACACCCATGTATTGGTTTGATTGGTCTAAAAAAATATTTTTCCATTTATAGCTAGTCGATATATGCACGGATCATGTGAAATAAAAAAGATTATGAAAACACATCGTGAAAGTGTAATTTTTCACCTATTTGTCTTAAAGTTGACAGGTTGTTAAGGACGCTTATTTTTGTAGCGATCCACGTAGTCTTCTTCACAACCGGTTTCTGCCGTTACTCACACGTATTAGACTCGCTCCCAGTCCTATAATACGTCTATGTCAATCTTCATAGTGATGGGCGATACCAGCTTTTGTTACCGATTGTCGATCCAGAGCAGTCAGGGAGTGGGGCCGAATTTTTAGAAAAAAAAATAAAATGGAAAAAAAGAATGGCCGCGGAGCGCGCTTGCGCGACGTAGGGGGTTGTCTGAGGGGGATGTTCCCCCTCAGAAGTAAGAAACTTGTGCAAAATGAAGATCTAATTGAAGCGATTTGGTGGACAATTTTAGCAATTGTTTTAAACATAAATCGGCGAAAGCCCCCTTTCTCTTCTCTTCAGGCCAGCCGGCGCTCCCCCTGAATCCGCGCCTGAAATGAGTCGGGATGTGCTTGTTCAGGGGATGCGGGGTACGTGTGGCTGTAGGCCTACCACATTAACGAACTAAACTTACTCTTCGTGGGATTACGAATCGTAAACACAACACAGGTGATAATAAAACCAGTATAGCAAACATCACTTTAATCAACTAGATGCAACAAGTTTACAACTTTCTTTTTAATTAAAGCCTTAATGTACGATCGTTTTAAATTTTTAGATTTTTCTTTTTTTCTTCCAAAATGATAAAATAATTAAAAGGCCCATTCAGTGATTTGCTCATCCAGACGATCGTAAAAATCATCAAAATTCAGATTTCGGTACCTTTGTCATTGTCATAGATGTGCTAAACATAGCCTATGCGAGTGGCCGAAAGACATTTTACACGAATCTGTAATTTAGATACTGATAGTATCTAAATTAGCTACTGTGTATTTGAATGGGGCTTCAACCAGTGGCGTAGCTGGGATTTTTTTTTCTTGTGGTGGGGGCAAGACTGTATGGGGCGGGGGCCCAAATCCACCAAACAAAAATTTAGCTGCCCTTCCTCAACAGCCCGAAAAGGTTGACCCAATTTTTTTTTTTTTTTTTTAAAAAAGTGAAGAGAGAGAGAGAGAAAAGAGATTATAGGTGCTAGCGCCCTAAAAAGCAACACATTTTGATATTATATAGTACCATTCTCCCCCCACTCCTCTCCCTTTTTTCTCTCTCTCTCTCTCTCTCTCTCTCTCTCTCTCTCTCTTTTCCTCTTTTTCCTTGAGCTAGGGGCGAGGGCCCAAATAGCGCCAGGGGCGGGGCCCAAACAGGCAATTTTGGCAGCTACGCCACTGGCTTCCACTTCGTCAGTATACTGCTGTTTTTTTTCGTTTTTTGCCAAATTTGTCATTTCAAAAATACCAAATGACAATTTGAATGACTTATCCTTCAAACAATTTTAATTTTTTTTACACTTGCGCTGGGATCACTGAATGGGTCTTTAATATGCAATCATTATGAAAGTTCCCAATACATTTGGAGGCGAAAAACATTGGAAATTTGCAAAAAAACATCATAAACTTCACCTCTATCACTCGCACATATCACGCATGGTATGCCGCTGAGTATATCCCATAGACAATCCCGGGGACAATCCATTGGAATTAAATCACTATACCACACAATTTATTCGCTACCTGAAGTCCCGGGGGGGGGGGGCACTTCAATATGAAATGGATTATAGGTGTAGGGCTGGCACTTTCGCACTAAGGGGCATTCGGTGAGAGCAAAATTTAAAAAATATCATTGGGTGAGAACATGACCTTATTTTTAAATGGAATATTTGGGTGAGAGCCGAAACAGCGCTGCAAAAACCTCGAAAATCGAATTTCTAGTTCTAAATGGCTTCAAATTTCATTGTTTTTTTTTCAAAATAAGTAACAAAATCAGTGATAAATGAAAGTTGCTGTTCAAATTGAACTTGTAAGGGTCTTTGGGTGACAGATCAAATGGAAAAATCAGGTGGTGGTCGCATTGCATTCTCTAAATTCAGTAAATTTTCATCTTCAACCGTGTAATTGAATGGGATTATTTTGAAATTTTAAAACGATTGAAATATCACAAACAAATAGGCCTATGTTAATAAATAATATAAATACAAGTTAAACCGTTGGGGTTCGATAATGAACCCCACAAAACTAACCAAGTAGCGGTATATGGAAAATGCCATACGGCCGGGCGGTTTCACAAGTTGCCGGCTCGATCATGCCATTCGCCGCCTGGGGAAAATAGGGGTCTTCGGGTGACAGAGCATGTGTTTGTAAAAAATATGGGGTCTTTGGGTGACAGCGATGCTGAAAAAGGGGGACTTATCCAGCCCTACAGGCGCGTCACCTCCAAAGTTGCCGAGTGCCCCCCCACGGCATGAAGTCGAGAATGAAAGATTAGAATATTTGCTTATAATTATTTGTTTTAAATTTTCGAATATTTTTGTTTTCAATACGTTTCATAATAATACATTTAATTTTTTCTATATTCTGTCAAAAGTAGCCTACCGGTATCGTATGGCCGATACCAATTAATCGTATCGACCCACAGTACCGATCGGCGGTATCGCCCAACCCCAAAATACAAAATTATAATGGCGACCTCCACAAACTCGGAAATATCATCTGGCAGGAATTGTTCCAAGTGAAATATACAGGATTGTCTTCTCTGATGTAAGTAAAAATGGTGGCATATTAATTATGCTCCAACATACATTGTGAACGTTCTCACTTTAGTTGATTTTGTGCAACAAGTTGCGACAAATTAACATTTTTGTGCCAAACACATGTACTTGTGATAGCGTTTACATTGTATTCAGTGTTTGTCTTTTACTGAGATGGCGACCCTAAAAATCGCCTAGAACTAAAAAACAAGCATTATCTTATCATTAAGATTTTACTGTTTCAAACCTGAAACAGATGTGCTGGCTAGCGAACACAAATTTTGCATATCATTGTCAACTGGAAGGGGAAAAAAAGAAGTTTATTTTCTTTAATAATGATAAGTGATGCCAAGCATGTGTTTTCAAAGCTGTGCATAATTAATGCATTTCCAAAAAATATATATTTTGGTACTTTTAGGGTCTGACATTAATGCTTAATTTGTGCGTGTGACTGGTTTTACGGTAGCAATTCTGAAATTTTAGATATACTCCAATTTGTAAAAGTGCCCCATGTACCGCTTTTGGGCATGTCCTTTAAAAGCATGTAAGCTACATCGATACCGATGCCACCAATAGAACGAGAAGATTTGCCCCTTCATTTTGCATACCACTTTGACCAATTTTTTTTCCCCATTTCTTCACAAAATGCAAAAAACCCGCAAAAAAATGCGATGGGTGTAGTACCCCCTTAAAGGATATAAGTATACATACTTAGACTGGCGAAGACATGATGAATCCATCTGCGAGGTTGCAGCTATGGCACGATTTAGGGTGTAATTTTTGTGTGAGGATTCAGTGGCGTACCGTGGCCGCTCCTACCCCGGGGGGCTGAAGAAAATTCAATTTTGCCGCCCCTTCGTCAACAGCCCGAAAAGGTTGGCTGCTGTTGTGAGACGATCTGGTCATAGATTCTGTCCAATTTGTATGCCCCCTCGTCCTTGTTCATAGTGTTTTTGCCCCTGCTCCTGATCCAAATAGCTTCTTTAAGCCAACGCGTGGTTTTGTCTGCCTCTTGATCGATGATTTTAGCCTCGTCCCAGCTGATTACATGGTTGCTAGCTGCGACGTGCTCAGTTATTGCCGATTTATGGATTTGGGATGTGGAGGATTTTCTTTGAGACCTGGTGAAATTTTTGGCACTTATTTTTTCAGCTTCAGTTTTGTGTTCATGCAGCCTTGTTTTGAACAAACGGCCCGTTTCTCCGATGTACGTCTTAGGGCAGCTATTGCATGGTATTTCATATATGGATTCTGCTGTTTGGAGGGGGTCCTGTTTGTCTTTGGGATGTACCAGTAAATTGCGCAAGGTGCAGTGCGGCTTCATGACGGTTGAAAAACCATGTTTCTTGAACACTCTAGACACTCTCTCTGAAAGGCCCTCGACGTAGGGTACAACGACTGACCCCTTAGCTTTGTCTTTGTCGTCTTTCTTCTCCCTTTTCTTGGTTTTTGGATGTTGTTTATCTTCCTTAACCTTGTCGATGGCCCAACCGGGGTATCCACATTGAGAGAGAGCGTCCTTGATCTTGCTTTCTTCTTCAACTTTGTCGGCCTCCTCTGTGACGATAGAATTCCTTTTTGTCAAGGAGAGTCCTTACCACTCCCAATTTCTGGTGTAAAGGGTGGTGCGAATGGAATTGTAAGTATTGGTTTGTATGTGTGAGTATATCGAGTGAGTACTTCATTTTCTTGGATCTGTTACCAGAATCTTAATAATTTAACTTGACTTTGAACGATCCTGATGAATCTCATCAATAAAAACCGTTATGTTTTCTTTTATATTGCGAGTGGATTTCTTTTGTTATATATTGTTTTATGAAGCCGTCATTTTAGGGGAAAGAATTTTTGCCTCACATTCACGCCCTCTACAGTCTCTGTACGCATAAACTGTATTATTTGATATTGTTTTGTGAGTGGACTTCTTTTGTTATATTATTTCGTGGGCCGATTATTTTAGGAGAGAGTAAAAAAAACCACCATGTTATCTTTTGTAAGATGTGATTTTTTTTGAAAAAGTGGAAGACGATATTTCTTTCTTTCGCTCACTATTTCATTCCGTTTTATGTTCTCTTCACCATGTGTAAGTTTAAAAAATATTAAATCTACTAAATCCAATTTTTATACACAAATACGCCAGCTGTCAATGAAACTTCCAAAAGTTTGTTCTTTATTTTTGTGTTATATTATCATGATTATCAGCTGTTTTTGGTTCTGAATAATATTTGAATTAAAAAATGTAGCCGTACTAAAAAAGATAAACAATACACAATTTCACCCTCAAAAATATGCCCGGGACAGTGCAGAGAATAATCAATAACGTTTACAATACATTAACAATATGATTTATTGATCTGGAATGATGCGTGCACAAGAGTGCTACATCCGGGAGAAAAGTCTTCGAAGATCCGGGAGGGGGATCTTCGAGGGGTGTACGCCCGGTAGGGGTGTCTTCAAAAAGATTTGTACGGGGTAACAACTCCAGGCTTCCCATCCTGATTCAATCTTTCCCTTTTGAAAGAAGGCTGATGTAATGTAGTGCCAGAGCCAGTGAAACTGTGAATACAGTGATGGCCAGAGATCTGTCTTCACCCAGAGTTTTGCAGATATATATTATATTGAAATATTTAAAATGTTTGGGTGTACCAAAAACAATCCTTATGTCTGCTGCTGGATTCAAGGTGAGTAGAGGCCGGTGCAACTTGCCAATGAGGATCACCAGAACAACAGTATCCACAGTGCGCACTTGGCATGTATTTGTTTCAGGGAGGTAAATAAGGATAATTTACTTGGTGGGCAATTTAATTTATTTTTGCCCTCAAATCAGGGAAAATAATTTACTGGGTGGGCAGCTGTAATTAATGGCACCATTTAATGCGGACCTGTTTTTGCAAACTTCAATGTAAAGATTGAACTTTACCGCCCCCATGGACCTTTGATGCGGGATTCTTTTTTACTAAGCCTTTGGAAAAGCTTATTTCAATTGGGATCCTTTACAAGCAAGAGATAACATTGAACAAAATGTCGAACAAAAACAAGAATAGAGACAACAATGCACGAAGGACGCAAAAAGCAGTTATGTGAGACCAGCTCAAACTCTAAAAATCAAATGGATCCTTGATCAGACAACAACTGTTTAACAGACTGTTTGAAAAATTTAAAATCATTAATGTTCTTGATTTCATTCGGCAGTGAGGTGACTGAGTTCCAATGATGACTTGCAGTATTAAAGAAAGTGAATCTATCTTGACCCTTGGAGTGAGGAACCTTAAAGTTGAATGGGCTACCCCTGGTACTGTAATTATGAAGAGATGATACTAAATGCATTTTCATATATTCAGGACAACAGTTATGGAAAATTTTAAAATCATGGCCAAGTTTTAATTTAACTAGTCTGTCTTGACTTGATAGCATACCCACAATATCCAATTCTTTCTGCCCAATTTGAGTGCGTGGCCCACATCCAAAATAAAACAAACGATCTTGTTCAAATTCTGACCAGTGAATTTTGACTGAAACGAAATACTGGAAAATACTGAGAAATTCTAATAAAAGTGCATTTCAAACGAGTAATACTAAGTACTTTACTTTGATATATATTTAAAAACAATAAAGAAGTAAAGGTACTGTTGGTAGAGGGGAAGGGCAATGTTTTTATTTGGTAGTGAAATAATGTTTTGAACTTTTACTGTGTAACTTCTTATCAATATCATAAACAAAAACATTAGAGAAATGTATAATTACGTACCTGCTTTGCCTGAGTGGCATTTTCTAAATAATGTTAAAATTATTTGCGAATATGAAAATCTGTTTGCTTTTAATTTAAAAACATGAAGAAAATGTATTTTTATTTATTTATTTAAATTTGATTATTTCTAAAATATAAAGTATTGCCTAACCCTACTAATTAACCCAAACATTTTAGACTTAAAAACTCCAATTTACATAGACCTTGGGTCAATTTACAGAGATTTTGATTTATAGTTGACATTATAGAACATCTAAACCATTGGATAGTTTTACAGATTTTAATCAGAAATATAATATATTTTCAATTTGTTAATAATTAATTAGATGTGGATTGAATTTAAAATCTTAAACATTTGATATGTGTGATAATGTAAGTTGTAACACTTTGGACTATGAATATCATATCCGGCAGTTTTTGTGTTAATATTAATAGCTGAGACTAAATTGAAATTTAATAGGACTAATCACTAGGAATCGGATACACACAAACCCACAGACATACACGATATAGAAATCTATTAGATATGATATATGATTTCCGTCAAATTTTAATTTGATTATTCTTTACCCAAAATGCTGAAATAATATTTGTAATAACTGCCAGGAAGGCTTTTTCTGTCCATTTTCAGCTTTATAAAAGAAAGTGAAAGAAACCCCACTGGGACATAAAGTCTTAATTATGACTTTATGTCAAAATTGTTGTGTTTACCTACAAAGACAACAAATTTGGCTTACTTCATTTAGGTGTAAATTGGGACATGTGTAAACATTACAAATATACCAACAAAAAGGAAAGAAAAAATTAATTAATTTCATATTAAAAGATTGTATGATGGTTATGGCTTTAAATCAAATTTCTTTCTTTTCAAACAACATACATTTCTCATAAATAAGTGACCTGCAAAAACCTGCCAAAGTTACCCCTGCATGCCAGAGTTATTATAATTATAGCACCATTAATGATATCAGCATTTCATATGCAAGAGACTGGTCAACTTTCATGTGAAGAGACATTATAAACTATCTGAAATTTACAGCCAAAATAGGGGGAGGGGCCTGGCCGATCAAAGAACATATTTAAAGTTGTAACTGAATAAATTGGCAAATTATTATGAAAAGGTGCAGCACTTTCATATAGCAAGAGATATCATCATGGTACTAGTTTTATGATAATTACAAAACATGTATATGCTGCCCATTTTTGTGGGCAAAATTATTTACTGGGTGGGCATTTTTGGGCAATGGGCAAGTTGAATTTACTGGGTGGGCAACATAATTTACTAGGTGGCCACCCAGTTAACATGTTATTTTCCTCCCTGATTTGTTTGCTGATACCGGTACCGACTTCAGAAATGCCATATGTAATGAAGATCTCTTGAATTGGGCAGTGTTGAAACCTTGTTAGAGATGAATGCAAAGATTTCTTACTCTCCGAACTTGATCGTGGGAGGGGGAGGGGGTACACAAGGTGTGTGAAATGTGGCCACGAAGTGGGGTTTTCGTCGCGCTTCCAAGACAAAATAATTTCAAAATACTTTTCCTGCCACAAATAACATAGCAGGATGACACCACATGCAAATATGCATTGACATTAGCCAGTGTCTATTGAGTGTTCACAGATTTGGGTTCAAAGGTCATTAGTTGATTGAGGTCAGGTATCCTTTTTTGAGGAAAGTGTGGGGATGAGGCTGTGGGTCACAAAATGCCCCTTTAACACAGTAACACCACTTACACACATGCGTTGATATTCGCCTATGCATAAGATAAAGGCTGCTTACAAATTGGCCCATGTATCTTTAGGGCTAAGGTCAAAACGACTGTCTTTGTGGTCCAAGGACCACTGAGCTACACGTCTTAGTTTTTTCCCTTCAAATACACATTTCGTGTTTGTTTTTGTTTTTTTCAATAACCATGACAGCCTTCCCTGTTATCACTTGATTCACACCCCTGTACAACATAATACCGTGTGTACACCAGCAATCTTAGAAATAAGTCTTGGAACGCTTGCATGTAAATAACGGAAAACTGTCACCCCCTTTCCCCCATGCAATGTTGAGAAATGCCAATGTCTTCAGCGGTTTCCCAATGTGTCCAACATTGATTGATGGGAAGGGAAAGGTAAATCATTGTTGTAGATGTCATGTTTGTTCCAGCGCAATATACGTCATCTCCATGATCATCAGAAATTCTGCACGGAATTTACGGCAGAGTATGCCAAGCGTCCTAAGTACTTATTTCCAAGATTGAGGTTTCCAAACTCTTGAAACTCATTTAACAAGGTACCGGGTGTCCCAAAAAAAGGTTACATGTAGATTTTTGAAAACAATCTAAGTTTACTTTTATCAAATATAAATGTCCTTTTCATGACATAATCTGTGTACCCTATACTAGTACCCCTGTGAATGTCAAGTTCACAACGTGCATATTTAGCTCGCATTCCACGCATTCCTGAGCAAGCTGTTTACCATGTTTACGTGACAGGTTCGCTGCCTGTTCACTGCGTACAGGCATTCGGCGGGTCATTTGAGTAGGTCAGCCATAGCATGGCAGGCGCAGTATATTACTTGTTCAGTTTTACTTCGAGAGTTTGGTCAGAAAATGGACAATATTCTTACAGTATATTTATACAGCAGCGATTTTAACTCAACAAAACCCAAACAAAGCCTAAATGCAAATTGTTATTAATGTTATTATGTTGATGGCAGGAGATGCAGCGTGCAGAAATGCTTTCACCAAAAAGTGTTCCTCTTTAATGACCATCTTTATTTTTACTAACAAGAGTCAAGAAGCTCTATAAGAGATGTGCAATATTTAATTGTCAATGTGGTTCTTTACTGCAAAAAGTTTTTCAAGCATGAAAAAAAGAGAGAAATAAAAAGTAACAAATAAAAAATAGAGCACAAAGATGTGCTTGTGTTTAACTTTCGTTGTGCGATATTTTGATGATAGTCACTTTTGACACCCCTGTCATCTTGCGCTCATAAGTTAAGTTGCATTTAAGATACGGAGTTGAAACTTAGCAGACAATTACAAGAAGGATGGATAAATAATACTTGAAAAAAGGACAGTGTTTTGTTGTACCATCGCAAAATGCAGTTCATTTTCTACATGTAACCTTTTTATGGGACACCTTGTACTTACCATAACCATGATAACGACCAATAGATAAATAACTAACTATCATTGAAGACTGAGTTCCGCAGTCTGGTACTTACCCTAATACACAATGACAAATAATCTTCTTCGTTTTAATACTTTCAGATGTAGGTTTCTGTGTTGAAGTGTCGTACTGCATTCCAGCATTCCACACAAAGTGCGTGAATTTCAAATGGGTTACCTGCATAGGCGACTCAAATACTAACGTCCACGGTTATCATGGTTATAAAGTTATCATTATCTTGGCTCATTGACCGTGTCCACGTGGGTTCACAGTATTGAAATTTTCATTTTTCATGGTTGATTACACCCTTCTTTTTCAACTAAGGCTAAAAAACAAGTTTGTATTGCCCTTCAAGCGCCAAAGTCAGTCGGTCGGTCGGTATTTATATGGTCGACTACAACCTTAGGTGCACACGGGTCCTTTTTAAAAATCCAAAAATAGAAATGCCTTCCCATTTTTTCGTTTTCCCCATTGAAGGCATGTTTGGCTTATAGGAACCAAAACTAATCTTGAAAAATAAAACCAGGACATGTGATAGTTAATGTGACATCATAACCCAATGTTACATAGGAATACCACTAGGACGCTTTCACTATCGCAAAACTGATCAATCTAAAATGCTTTTTTCGTGTATTGTAGACCACAGGGTGTCAGGAAAATGGTAGCTCAACCAGAACAATATAACGCGAACAATATGATCATGTTCAATTTCTGCTAGTTTATTTTTGAACATGAAGTTTGGTGGGTCAGTTTCTGGTCATAAGCAAGATCAGACCTACCAGATGTGTAACAACCAGAAGTAAAAAGAAATAGCACACACTGCTTGTGTGTAGGTTAGCACAAAAGAAATGGTCAAATTCTTTTGTATATGTGACCGTCCACGGCGAACGAGCCGTAAATTCCTCCCCGGTCAATTTTGTTTTATTTCGTGTTTAAAAATAAACATCATAAACTTAAAAATGGTATATCATTTGACTTCAAACGATATCCAGAAGCGGAGTTATGGTTAGTTAAACTTTGCTCCTTCAACAAAATTATAGCTTTTTTCGTTTAGAATGTGTGTCTCTTTTTCCACATTGCTGGCATAATATCAAACAGTCATAATTGGCGGTCATTTCAAATCATCCCCAAGTCAACGAGGTTTAAGAAGGTTCTCTCATTGTTAATTGTTGGTTATGCATACCTATACAAATAACCCACCACTTGAAAAGGATTTAGCAAAAGCAAACAAAGACCAGAGTTATTAGAGAGCTTGCGGAATGAAGTTACTGGAACTTTAACGGCAACTTCAAAAATATAGATTCGATTTCTTGCTCAACTTCACTTCAACGCGAACGTCAAATTGGTTTCTGTACCAACAGCGTCTTGTTGTTTAAACTGGGGGAAGTGTATCAATGGGTGATCAAAAGAAGGGTATGTAAAAGCGACTGCATCAAATTTCTCCGTTTTGTTTGCTGAAGTGGTTTGTTGGTAACACTTATTACAATAGGCGCTTAGTTTGAATAAACATGGATTACATCTCTTGGCGATGACCAATGCAATGGGAATTAGGCCTATGTTATGAGCTATACGCTAATATTATACTTCTAAACATGTTTCAATTAAAATATTCTTGTGATATGCCTATATTATTGTCCCGGATTATTATAATAAAAGCTCAATTATTATTCCAGTAAACGTCAGCTTTGTCAATTTTATATTTCCATCAGGACACAAGCCCATTTTATCTGTTTGCTCTCCCTAGCCCCCCCCTCCCACCACCACCATCACCACCTCTCCATATCATCCCCTCCCTCCATCTATTCATCTATCCTCACTTTCCCACTCCCCAGTGGCGTTGCCAGGAGTTTTCTTTTAGGAGGGCAAGGACTCCTCTTTGCATTCTGATCGAATTAAATATATCTCCCCGAATGATCCTCATTTTGTTCTTTAAAAACTCCCAGAATTGTGAATTTCAACCAACATATTTCTGGATGCTCCTTTTCTGACATTCTTTTTTTTTGTAACAAATAGGTCTCCTCTTTTAATAATGAATAATTTGGTTGACATACAATACCCATAGGCCTATAATATGCGTATAATAGCCTGGCACATGTTAGACCAGCTTTCTGCTGAATTGGGGTACATAATGTAGGCCTAAATGAATAAAATAATAATTAAATAAAATACCTGAACAGTACAAACATATTTGGTTATATAGAGGTATAATTATACGACACGCAACGTTGTAAAAAATGTTCACAGTAGCTGCAATTCGCAGAAGTTCACTATACTGCTGGGCCCCGTAAAATCAGTCCATTTTACTGGAACTTAATCCCCTTGGCGTTGAAGTCAAGCCAAAAACTTGGTTCCGCAAGCTGATTTGGTGTACGTCATGAGCACACACAAATGTATATATCAAGTGTGACGTTTGGAACAAAATTTATTTTGATCTAATTCAATCAGTAATTTTAGCATCATGTGGCATGTTTTTACCCAAACCAAATTAAATTTCCAATAATTGGTCTATTAACTAGACAATACATAAGTGGTAAATATGTAGTATATGCAAACCATTGTTTTAATTATGACGTATTTTCATCATAATTTACGGCACACTATAGATTCTGGCGTTAACTTTAACTTCAAGCGGCTTTAATGGCAGAGTGGTTTTGAATACATAATCCTCTATAATCCTCTAGACGTTAAAGTTAAAGTTAAAGTAACTCCATTTCGCAAGCTCTCTATTAAAAGTTCTATAGCAATCTAAGGTAGAAGCTTATTATCCACTTCAATAATAGGATTATTGATTGGTGTTGTGACTATCAAAATAAGACAGATGTCGCCGCCAGCTTTAGTGACCGATGAATACGACCTTCGTACACATTTTACACCATAACTCAGAATACAATTTAGGGAATTTACGGCTCGTTTGTGCTGCCGGGTCACATATGCCTATTGTGATTGTGCAAGTGTGACCTTGTGTGCACTAAGATACACACTGTAATTTCAGTTTTTCCATCTATATCTATAATGAAGAAATATACAGGGTGTCCCAGAAAAAATTACCGAGCGAGTAAAATTGAACGTAAGTCGAGAAATAGACATCATATTCATAAAAAATTTAAATGTAGCGCTTAGCTTATTTTGCTGTGCATCACATATGAAAATTGTATTTGATTCGGTTGACTGGTTGCGAAGAAATGAACGATTACATAATGAATGCATCAATGCAGTTCATTCCAAGTTTGATCAACAGGCGCTTTTTTCATACTCGCTTACCGTTACCTAAAGTTTGTGTATATCTCATTAAATTCCACATTATCTATTTTATAATGCGACGGTGTTATGTCATTCATGCTTTCACTGAAGATGATAACAGTTTGTCCGAGAAAACTTTGATCTTTTCAATTGGATGCTTTCCAACTTCAATTCTTTATGTTGTGCAAATATGTTATATTTTAACTTTCCAAAGAACATTTAAGCCAAGAATAACCATGATAAAGTGCTTACAACTTTACGCGTGATTTTTGATACCATGCAACATTAATGTTGAAGTTTTAAAAGATTTAAACTTTGCATTACAATATCTTGGAAATATTCCTAAAACATTAATGTGTGTGAGAAATTTTTTAAGCCAGCTGGAATTCTTTATGCAATAATTCTTTATGCAACATTTATATCAACATTAACGAAAAAATATATTTACAAGTACCGAGCATCATCTTACATGCAAGCTTTCATTTTCAATATCGTGCAGGTTTTCAAATTTGAACAAAACCTAATTAAATGTTTTGCAAGAAACAGATTGTTTAAAAAGAACGAAAAGGATTTCACATGAGGTCCATTGACAGTTAACCACGAGTGTGAATTGTGTTGAATGATCTTTCTTTCAAACTTGGAATGCAGTGAATTGAAGCATGCGTTATATAATCGCTCATTTCTTCGCGATCAGTCAATCGATTCCAGTAATTGGCGTATAAGATTTTTGGATTTTGATGTCTATTTCTCGACTTACGTCCACATTTATTCGCCCGGTAATTTGTTCTGGGACACCCTGTATGTTTTTGCTATCATGAAAGCCCAGAATTGATATTGAAACTTCACGTCATTTAAAAAATCATAATGACACCATTTAACATAAGAAATCTAATGAAACACAATGTAGGCCTATAATACTTTACATGTTAACCATGTTAACTATAGAATTCAAGGGCATTACAACAAGGTCGCACGGGTTAAATATTTATTGGGGTGTGTCGGGAGATGGTGTCAAATAATTTTTGATAGAAAATCAGCTTTCCATGAGTTTACATAATGGTGCTCATAATGTAGTGAATTGTCCTAAAATGTCGGGTTTAAGAAGACTGAATTTGAGGTGTTTTTTGGGGGGGGGGTAAATTTCTGAATTTCTGAACATCGGTCTGATATTATCAAATCTGTTGAAGTTTTAATTGATATGTACTGAACCTAAATACCAATAGGTTTTGATCAGAATTGAAATGCACTTGTAATGTACCAGTTTTAAATGTGGGAGGACCTTTTGAAAAAAAGCTCTTAAAAGTGGTACGTAGACCCTACTCAAAAAGTTTGAATGACCCCCTGGGGCCAAGTTTGATAAACTTACTGTACACAAATAAACAGTGTCATGCAGATCATTGGACAACCAGGAATCCGCGCAATTGTTTTTGTACCGTAAGTTTATAACATTTAACCCCAGTGGGGGAGAGTCAAACTTTCTGAGTACGTACCACTATTAAGAGCCATATTTTCCAACAATGGTGCATTGCAAGTGCATTTCAGCTCTGACAAAGTTTAGGAAATATTACCTTAAACCCCAATAAAGTCAGAAATATTGTGTCCCAAACAAAGCTCGAATTCAGCCTCCTTAGATCTGCCATTTATGCAAATAAAAAAAGACCCATTCCTAATTAGTCAAGGCACTTCGTGAAGAAATATTTCATACTTAATGTCAAGTCTGTACTTTATTAGCGAGCTTGCGATACATACGTATCATTAGCCCGTGCAATCTATTCATGGGCGTATGATACGTACGTATCATACGCCCGTGCAATCTATTCATGGGCGTATGATACGTACGTATCATTAGCCCGTGCAATATATTCATGGGCGTACGATACGTACGTATCATTAGCCCGTGCAATCTATTCATGGGCGTATGATACGTACGTATCATTAGCCCGTGCAATCTATTCATGGGCGTATGATACGTACGTACGTATCATTAGCCCGTGCAATATATTCATGGGCGTATGATACGTACGTATCATTAGCCCGTGCAATCTATTCATGGGCGTATGATACGTATGTTTGGAAATCGCAAGCTCTCTATTATTACCTAGCTGGAGGGTTTCCAACCCCCCGAGCTAGGTACTGTTTTGCTATCCGATCTTTCTTCTTCTTCTTTCTGGCAATTTTCTGGCACTTTTTGCTCTAGCTCAGACATTCTTTGACCGATTTTGACCTAACTTGGTCACAACCATCACTGACTATGATCATACATGTCACATGGCACTTAAGTTGTCAAAGGTCACAGAGAGGTCAAATAAGCCAAAAATGTGATTTCAGCTAAAAATGCTTCTTCTCCTATATATAACATCCTACAATAACGTCACTTGCACATAAGCATCGACTACATTCAGTGCTCAAAGAGTGTAAACAGAATTGAGGTCAAAGGTCATTAAGGGGGTATTTCTGGTATATAACCAAATACCTTCAAAATGCTTCTTCTGCAACAAATTACATAGCACAATAACGTTACTTGCACACGGGCATCGGCTATACCAAGTGCCTATAACTTGTACACAGAATTGGGGTCAAAGGTCATTAAAGGGGTAAAATCTTACAATTGCATTATCTGGACATCTGTAGGGAGTATGGGGCTCAAACTCAGTGACAACAAATCTCATGACCAGGGGAACATTTTGCAGGGGTCAGGTCAAAGGTCATGCAAAGGTCAAAGTTTAGAAATACATTTTCTGGACATTTGTAAGAGGTACGGGGCTCAAACTCGGTGACAACAAACTTAATGACCAGGGGAATATGTTGGAACACATTACAGAGGTCAGATCAAAGGTTATCAGGGGTCAAATCTGAAAATTTCATTTTCTGGACATCCGTAAGGGGTATGGGGCTCAAACTCAGTGACAACAAATCTCATGACCAGTCGAACATTTTGCAGGGGTCAGGTCAAAGGTCACGCAGATGTCAAATTTTAGAAATGCATTTTCTGGACATCTGTTAGGGTACAGGGCTCGAACTTAGTGACAACAAACTTAATGACCAGGGGAACATTTTTGGAACATTTTGCAGGGTCAGATACCTCCAAAATACCACCATGTCCAGGTAGGTTTGTGGTCTATGACCACCATTTGCCACTTCTTCTTTCTGGTAATAAATTTCAAAATGCTTCTCCTCCTACATGTTACACCCTACAATTGCGTGACTTGCACATATGGTTCGGCTATATCCAATGCCCATAGGGTCTAAACATAATTGGGGTCAAAGGTCATTAAGGAGGTATTTCCGGTATTTAACCAAATACCTTCAAAATGCCTCTTCTGCCAAATATTATATAGCTTATTGACGTCATTTGCACATACGCATCGGCTACACCACACACCTATAACTTGCACACAGAATTGGGGTCAAAGGTCATTAAGGGG
Organism: Amphiura filiformis; assembly: GCF_039555335.1. Lineage (NCBI taxonomy): Eukaryota > Metazoa > Echinodermata > Ophiuroidea > Amphilepidida > Amphiuridae > Amphiura > Amphiura filiformis. The sequence continues at coordinate 55,461,881 of NC_092639.1, read as the reverse complement.
GTAAAATCTTACAATTGCATTATCTGGACATCTGTAAGGGGTATGGAGCTCAAACTTGGTGACAACAAACTTAATGATCAGGGGAACATTTGGGAACACTGCAGGGGGCAGGTCAAAGGTTATCTGGGGTTAAATATTAGAATTTCTTTTCTGGACATCTGTAAGAGGTACGGGACTCAAACTTGGTGACAACAAACCTCAAGACCAGGGGAACATTCAGGAACATCATGCATGGGTCAGGTCAAAGGTCATCTGGGGTCAAATCCTAGAACTGTATTATCTGGACATCTGTATGGGGCTTAAACTCGGTGACAACAAACCTCATGACCAGGGGAACATTTTTGAAACATTTTGCAGGGGTCAGATACCTCCAAAAGGTTTGTGGTCTATGACCACCATTTGCCACTAGTTCTTCTTCTTTCTTCTTTCTTCTTTCTGGCAATAAAATTCAAAATGCTTCTCCTTTTACATGTTACACCCTACGGTTACGTAACTTGCACATATGTATCGGCTATATCCAGTTCCCATAAGGTGTAAACAGAATTGGGGTCAGAGGTCATTAAGGGGGCATTACCGGTATATAACCAAATACCTTCAAAATGCTTATCCTACCACAAATTACATAGCACAATGACGTCACTTGCACATATGCATCGGCTATACCCAGTGCATATAACTTGTACACGGAATTGGGGTCAAAGGTCATTAAAGGGGCAAAATCTTACAATTGCATTATCTGGACATCTGTAAGGGGTATGTGGCTCAAACTCATTGACAAAAAATCTCATGACCAGGGGAACATTTTGCAGGGGTCATGTCAAAGGTCACGCAGAGGTCAAATTCTAGAAATGCATTTTCTGGACATCTGTAAGGGGTATGGGGCTCAAACTCAAAGGCTCATGACCTAGGGAAAATTGTGAAACATATGCAGGGGTCAGGTCAATGGTCATCTTAGGTCAAATCTTAGAATTTCATTATCTGGACATCTGTAAGAGGTACACGGCTCAAACTTGTTGACAAAAAACCTCGTGACCAGGGAAACAATTTGGAACATTTTGAAGGGGTCAGGTCAAAGGTCATCGGGGGCTTAATCTTAGAATTGCGTTAACTGGACATCTGTAAGAGGTACAAACTCGGTGAAAACAAACCTCATGACCAGAGGAACATTTTTGGAAAATTTTGCAGGGGTCAGATACCTCCGAAACACCAACATGCCCCAGCTAGGTTTGTGGTCTATGACCACCATTTGCCACTAGTTGCTGTTGTACTACAACAACAAAATAAGGATGTACATTACTATGCAGCTACTTATTTCAATTTTGATCATTGAAAACATATTTGAAAAAAATCACAATTTGTTTTGAGGTGCTAAAACTGTACAAATTATAATATAGATTGTAATACAGATTAATGCTGTCCCTGCAAAACAAGGTAATATGCACTTACGATGGGCTTACGTTTTGCGCACGAATTTTAATATCTTACATGTTGTATACCCGGCTGTATAGGCTACATACTGTTTAGTAACAGTTAAGTACATTCTGGTAATTTAAGGAGGATCCAATGTTGCATGCAGACATTCAATAATAACACCAACATTGATTGTACAAAGATGACTTCTTTATCTTCTCAAGCGTTCAGTAATTCAATAAACATTTTTTTCTTATAAACTTAGTTAAAACTATATATAACATCCTACAATAACGTCACTTGCACATAAGCATCGACTACATTCAGTGCTCAAAGAGTGTAAACAGAATTGAGGTCAAAGGTCATTAAGGGGGTATTTCTGGTATATAACCAAATACCTTCAAAATGCTTCTTCTGCAACAAATTACATAGCACAATAACGTTACTTGCACACGGGCATCGGCTATACCAAGTGCCTATAACTTGTACACAGAATTGGGGTCAAAGGTCATTAAAGGGGTAAAATCTTACAATTGCATTATCTGGACATCTGTAGGGAGTATGGGGCTCAAACTCAGTGACAACAAATCTCATGACCAGGGGAACATTTTGCAGGGGTCAGGTCAAAGGTCATGCAAAGGTCAAATTTTAGAAATACATTTTCTGGACATTTGTAAGAGGTACGGGGCTCAAACTCGGTGACAACAAACTTAATGACCAGGGGAATATGTTGGAACACATTACAGAGGTCAGATCAAAGGTTATCAGGGGTCAAATCTGAAAATTTCATTTTCTGGACATCCGTATCGGAAGTACAGGGCTCAAACTCAGTGACAACAAATCTCATGACCAGTCGAACATTTTGCAGGGGTCAGGTCAAAGGTCACGCAGATGTCAAATTTTAGAAATGCATTTTCTGGACATCTGTTAGGGTACAGGGCTCGAACTTAGTGACAACAAACTTAATGACCAGGGGAACATTTTTGGAACATTTTGCAGGGTCAGATACCTCCAAAATACCACCATGTCCAGGTAGGTTTGTGGTCTATGACCACCATTTGCCACTTCTTCTTTCTGGTAATAAATTTCAAAATGCTTCTCCTCCTACATGTTACACCCTACAATTGCGTGACTTGCACATATGGTTCGGCTATATCCAATGCCCATAGGGTCTAAACATAATTGGGGTCAAAGGTCATTAAGGAGGTATTTCCGGTATTTAACCAAATACCTTCAAAATGCCTCTTCTGCCAAATATTATATAGCTTATTGACGTCATTTGCACATACGCATCGGCTACACCACACACCTATAACTTGCACACAGAATTGGGGTCAAAGGTCATTAAGGGGGTAAAATCTTACAATTGCATTATCTGGACATCTGTAAGGGGTATGGAGCTCAAACTTGGTGACAACAAACTTAATGATCAGGGGAACATTTGGGAACACTGCAGGGGGCAGGTCAAAGGTTATCTGGGGTTAAATATTAGAATTTCTTTTCTGGACATCTGTAAGAGGTACGGGACTCAAACTTGGTGACAACAAACCTCAAGACCAGGGGAACATTCAGGAACATCATGCATGGGTCAGGTCAAAGGTCATCTGGGGTCAAATCCTAGAACTGTATTATCTGGACATCTGTATGGGGCTTAAACTCGGTGACAACAAACCTCATGACCAGGGGAACATTTTTGAAACATTTTGCAGGGGTCAGATACCTCCAAAAGGTTTGTGGTCTATGACCACCATTTGCCACTAGTTCTTCTTCTTTCTTCTTTCTTCTTTCTGGCAATAAAATTCAAAATGCTTCTCCTTTTACATGTTACACCCTACGGTTACGTAACTTGCACATATGTATCGGCTATATCCAGTTCCCATAAGGTGTAAACAGAATTGGGGTCAGAGGTCATTAAGGGGCATTACCGGTATATAACCAAATACCTTCAAAATGCTTATCCTACCACAAATTACATAGCACAATGACGTCACTTGCACATATGCATCGGCTATACCCAGTGCATATAACTTGTACACGGAATTGGGGTCAAAGGTCATTAAAGGGCAAAATCTTACAATTGCATTATCTGGACATCTGTAAGGGGTATGTGGCTCAAACTCATTGACAAAAATCTCATGACCAGGGGAACATTTTGCAGGGTCATGTCAAAGGTCACGCAGAGGTCAAATTCTAGAAATGCATTTTCTGGACATCTGTAAGGGGTATGGGGCTCAAACTCAAAGGCTCATGACCTAGGGAAAATTGTGAAACATATGCAGGGGTCAGGTCAATGGTCATCTTAGGTCAAATCTTAGAATTTCATTATCTGGACATCTGTAAGAGGTACACGGCTCAAACTTGTTGACAAAAAACCTCGTGACCAGGGAAACAATTTGGAACATTTTGAAGGGGTCAGGTCAAAGGTCATCGGGGGCTTAATCTTAGAATTGCGTTAACTGGACATCTGTAAGAGGTACAAACTCGGTGAAAACAAACCTCATGACCAGAGGAACATTTTTGGAAAATTTTGCAGGGGTCAGATACCTCCGAAACACCAACATGCCCCAGCTAGGTTTGTGGTCTATGACCACCATTTGCCACTAGTTGCTGTTGTACTACAACAACAAAATAAGGATGTACATTACTATGCAGCTACTTATTTCAATTTTGATCATTGAAAACATATTTGAAAAAAATCACAATTTGTTTTTAGGTGCTAAAACTGTACAAATTATAATATAGATTGTAATACAGATTAATGCTGTCCCTGCAAAACAAGGTAATATGCACTTACGATGGGCTTACGTTTTGCGCACGAATTTTAATATCTTACATGTTGTATACCCGGCTGTATAGGCTACATACTGTTTAGTAACAGTTAAGTACATTCTGGTAATTTAAGGAGGATCCAATGTTGCATGCAGACATTCAATAATAACACCAACATTGATTGTACAAAGATGACTTCTTTATCTTCTCAAGCGTTCAGTAATTCAATAAACATTTTTTTCTTATAAACTTAGTTAAAACTTTGATAAAGAAAATGTGACCAGATAAAATAGGTTTATCTAAATAATAACTAAGTTTGTCAAATTATTGAAACTTGATAAACCGAGTTTTTCCTCACATAACTTAGTCTATCTGAAGACGACGCCAGATGTTCAGGAATTCAGAAAAACTATATTGATCAGTTGGAGATAAACTTATAATTTCTCAGACAGGATTTTGATATACATAGTTTACCAACTGAAAAAGTATCTCATAAAAATTAAGTTTAGTTGAGAAAATTAAATGTATTTGTGAAAACTCAATTCATCAAAATACTGAACGCTTGGCTTACCATAAATGGTACCAATAGTACCAACTGTAATTACCTCATCCAAATTCTGCAGCATTCACTTGCTGGCATTGGATTCATAAGTGCCCTCAAAAGATGTAATAAAACAATCAGAAAAATCCTGATTATACGTGTAAAAATCTCAATTTTGACTATTTGTATTTATATTTAGAGGCTTATGTCTTTTTTTAAAAATAAAATTCTGCACTCGGTATATAAGTGTGGGTTCATTCTTACATAATAGGCCTATTCATGTTTACTGTGAAATGTCCTCATCTGTTTGAAAGTCTCTCTTTTCCTTCTGATTTTCAACTAAACTAACGCTTTGTAATTTACTGATTTCAATTCCTTTGATGGACCTTGAATTTTGGCACCCGGAACAACAAAATGCTTCCCGAAAGGCCCTCCTATATTCTGCATTACTTCCATTATAAATTAACGGGTTGATGGCAGAGTTAATAAAAGTCAAACAAACAGAAGCCCAGTATAGGTTCCTGAAGAGATCTCTTGCGATGATATCATCATAGACCCTAGGATCATCATTTGCTACCCCCGTGATTTTCTGTACAGCAATTCCAGCATATATGATATGCGTTGGTGCTAAGCAGGCGAAAAATACAACAGCATTAATAGAGAGCATTCTAGCGACGTGATTTCGCGCTTTTACAACTTTACCTTTGTTGTTGTTACTCAGAGTATGAACTATCTTAATAAACATAACGACATTACCTGCAAATGCTACGGTAAATTGACATACAGCAAATGTATAAATTGAGATATTTGCCCATTTATGCCATTTACATATCGTAATGACGGTAGGGAATCCACTGAATTGTCTGTCTTGTGGCCAACTTAAGCACAAACCGATGAATTCAAATGAGCCACTGTGGATGACTGTAAAGAAAATTAAAATCATCCATGCTACGACCGCCAATTTCAGCGTTCTTCTTCTGCTGCTTGTCTTCCTGTGTACTACCGGTTTACAAATAGCTCTATATCTCTCCAAAGCAACCAAGAAAACGAATGCCACGGACGCGAATAATGATAAATAGTGCACCAAGTACGGTGCCCCACAAGCTACACGGGATTTGAAGTCAGTAGTGTACGGGTAATCCACCGGTTCAGACGCGATATATTTTCCAAGGTGGTGGAAACATCCAGTGACTACGGTTAAGATATCTGCGACAGCAAGATTACCCAGATAAAAGTTCGTTGTTGTGCGCATATTTTCAATGCGGTAAATTACGAACAAGAAAGTCGTGTTTAGTAGCAATCCAACACAGGCTATCGCAGGAATGAAAACTTTGATGAGTACCAACTTGACTGGGGTGTAAGTGTGTGCTTCGGCTTCTGGTAAAGTAAAGTTGAGACAACTAGCAGCGTCTGTGTTGTTATTAAATGCCATCCTTTCTAGTAAGCTGTCTAGTAAGATCACTCAGTTGAAGAATATTGATCTGTGGAAGAAATGTCAAAATACATTTGTCAAATGTTTTGGCGTCTTCTGAACAACAAATAAGTTGACAATTGAGAATTTGATAAATGCCTCCTTATCCACTCTGTTTCCACTAATGGATGTGCTGTTTCGTTTTTATTTGTATTGTTGTTTCTATTAATAACTTACGCCCCTCTGGAATAAAGCCTTGCAAAATCCATGTAGTAACCTAAGTTGATGGTTCATTCCGGGGGTTCATTCTGCCATAGATATTAATTATTAGGCCTGGAACACATTTGTGATTCTGCGCAACCATGAAAGAATCTAGAACATTTGAAAGTCTATTCTAATTTCTGATAGTAAATTTATTATAATATTAACCTTTTGAACCATAACGTCTCCTCTCATCATGTCACTGTTTACGCTGGGCTGGTCGGGGTATGTTCGGAAATGCCTCAAGTCATTTGCTCGAAAGGCAGGCATGTTCCTAAAGGTTACTAAAGTTTTTTTGCCTACATTATAGAGGAGCGGTGGATTCACTTTTCCATGATAAACAACTATTTCAAGAAATGAAAGAGCTTTTGGAGTATGTAGTATTATGAATGATTGACGCAATTTTAATCAATGTAAAAAATTGCGATCCATCAGAAAACAAACTTATATTTTGTACTTCTCCTGTTCAAATGCCTATAGTTGAAGCATGATCGTATGATCTACGGAGGATGGAATTCTTAATTCCCATTAAAGCCGGTGAAAAGTGTTTTTATTTTCTTCTTCCAATGCATGTATACTAGTGCAGTCCGTACATAGCGTATATTTTCATAATGCATGAGCAGCAGGTTCGCTAGTTCCCATAAAATGCGTGATTTTTAACGAGCCGTAAATAAGGATCAGTCACGTATTTATTCTCACACAAAGACAGGTATATTCTAAACTCGAAACAATTTGAATAGAATAAGGGACACGTAAAGGGGAGATTTTATACCACCGGAAACCTTTGGCTACGCAATGTTTGCAGGCAGAACTTTAGTCCCGGCTTTAGTCACCAGCTTATTTGTTATGTATAGTCACGCTAAAGGTCGATCGATGCAAAGTCATGTTGAAATCAGCACAATTCAGAGATCACCTTTTTGCTATGAAATTAATTTTCTCGGTCAAATATATAGCAATATTTTTCCCTTGAGAAATGTTAGTTAAAAACATAGTGCTTCATGGATATACATTTTTAAAAATCCTGGTGTTAAAATTAGGCATGAAATTGTGTCATTTAGTGTAAGATATTTTATTATTATGGGCCTTAACTTCGCCCGCGAGCTTTTTTTCGGAATTCATTTTTTAGCGTTTCAAACTAGTATCGTTTGCTAAAGAAAGATATGTCCCACCTCTGTAAGGCACATCGTGTGGGTCTATATATTATAGTTTGTCAGAATATCCGTTTTGATTTAAGCTTGTTTCACTTGCGACTGCCAAAATATCCAACTCAGTACTTCATTTCTAATAACCAGTAGAAATAATCAGGGAGGTAAATAAGGATAATTTACTGGGTGGGCAATTTGATTTATTTTTGGCCTCAAATAATGGAAAATAATTTACCGGGTGGGCAGCGATAATTAATGGCATCCATGCGTTTGGATTTTCGGAAATGTAGACCTGTTTATGCGTACAGTTTGGCTTTGATGTAAAAAGTGGACATTACCCTCCCCTAAATGCATCTTCTGCCAATTTTTAGCATATTCATGCAGCAACTTTCAAGAAAAGTTGCATACCATATTATATTTCACTTTGGGTATTAACAAATCTTATACTAATTATCACTCACCATTACTCCTTCGTAGGGAAAAAAGCAGTAAAATTAGATTGTAATTATTATATGGTGCCCAATCTTTTGTGGGGAAAATAATGTACTAGGTGGGCACTTTTGGGCAATGGGCAAGTTGAATTTACTGGGTGGGCAAAATAATTTACTGGGTGGGCAAATGCCCACCCAGTTAACATGTTATTTACCTCCCTGGAACTAATCGATATTTCTATTGTGGCTTACAAGACGATAAGGTTATTGGATATGGTAGGGGATCATAGGGGTTGACATGGCATACGGGATTAGAACAGTTCCAGATCAGTCACAACGGCGTTTAACCACCTTTTTCCGTTTCCAATGACCTACATTTGATCCATTTTGAATAGACCCTTATAATATATTAACACATTTTGGAATAGGTAGTTTTGACACCTCATACTATTTACCAGTGTATAGAGTATATATTTTTGGAACGGAAATAATGTTTTGATGGCATTTATGTTGTCATAATAATGCATTTCTGCCGTATCATGAACAATTGCACAAAATGTGTCTCGAACATTTAATCTAGTCCTATTATCTACGGCATAAATAAACAGCAGTTTTGATGCGAAACATTAGGCTAAGTGTAACGACAAATCCTGCAGTGCCACGCTTGTTAATCCAAATCCCAATTCTCATCATTTCCTATTAAACTCTTATCCCTAACCTAAAGCTTTTGTTCCCTATTCCAAAAGACTTGTGCAAAAGTATTTTGACAAAACAAACGAATAACAATACAATAAAATAAGTATTACATATCATATCAAAAATCACTTTAAGCTCGCGAATCATTTTGTTGTACAATTTTGTATTCAACGCCATTTTTATAATACATTTTGGTAAAATAAGTCCTTCAGATCATTTCAAATGTCCTTTCGTTGTCTTTTTCAATTAAAGCAAGCCAACTTACCGGTTAAAGCTGTTAGCTTTTTAAGTCTTCCTCGCACATATTCCTCCCCACCACATCGGTCACGATTTTTTCATCCGATGTACAATTCATATAGTCACACCCTACCGAATCACGATTTTTTTTCAACCGATGTACAATTCCATAGAGTTCCAACTTCCTGCTGCATCACGATTTCGTCAAAGCAATAATATAATGCAATATTCTATATAGTGAATATTATAATCATTCAAAGCGAACAGTCATATGTATGGTTTTCCTCAAACATTCAATAATTGCATCTTCACATCAGCAATAGCAATACCAAAAATACATCTTCCGCTGTCGGTTCATCAGTCAGCGTTAAAACATTTTGCCACGATGACGTTACTGTGCTTTAATGTGCATGTAGCGTGGGAATGAGAACCATAGTGATGAATTATTATCGGAAGTCGGATTCGTGTTTCAAATAGCTCCCAATTTACCTCCCAAAGTTTTCTCAACGGTGCATAATGCAAATAAACTTGGCTAATCCGGAACTGTAAGTAAGTCTGTATTGCGATACAGTACGCTCAGCAATTTTACTTACTACTTTTGTCACATTGGTAGTTTGGATCTTAATGTGAAATAGGTCACCGATTCACCCTGTGCTGCATGCACCACTAAGGGACCGTTCATAAACACTTGTAAGGGGGGGGGCTGATGCAAAACAATTTCATCGCGAAAATGTTTCCGCCCCCCCCCCCCCCTTTTGACATGAAAATTATGGGTCAACCCCATAGAAAAGCATATAAACTCAATTTTTCCAGGAAAATTTGTGGTCATTTTTTCAGGCCCCCTTAGGAGGGTCAAAAATTTCAGGGCCCCCTTTTGCATCAGACCCCCTTACAAGTGTTTGTGAACGGTCCCTAACAAGACATTTCTCCAAGAAATATGTTGCAAATCTCGCGGTCATATTATAGTAGGAGACAACCATTCATCATGTTCATGATAGCATCGTTCATGCATTCGGAATTTAGAAAAACAGAAGTGCTTTTTGTGGAGGCAGCCAAAGAACAACATTGCCCAGTGAGCATGGCGAGCATTAGGTCGGCCCAATTTTAATACCGGGATATCTTTTTTGTGCAACGCGCGAAAATTATTATTATGTGCGAGGTGTGTTATAGGGTGTGTATGGGCGTATACACTCTAAATTCCTAAGATTAAATCTATTCGATTGTGATGAGGGAAAGATCCAACCTTAGACTATCAATTCTTAAATTGAAGTAAATAGATGACCATTGTTTAATCTTATAGACTAAAATTAAAATCCATAAGATTAATTTTTAAATCTTCAGCATGATTTTATATCTTTAAAACTTCAGCATGATCATAATCTCGGATTAAAATCTGGGATTAAAATAAACACTAATCCAAGACTAATCCAAATTATAAATTCAATCTGATGGATTTGAATTACAATCTACTAGATTAAAACTCTCTCTCTCTCTCTCTGGGTGCCATATCCTAAGACGTTGGCGATCATGTCATGCCACAATTCTCTGTTATAAGCCATCTCCAGAAGCTCTGTCGCTTTATGTTCAGCTCCCTTTTCTTTTAGCCAATCTTTCAGATTTGATAACCACATCACTCTCTTCCTGCCTCTGCTCCTTGTTCCTTCTATTCTTCCTGTCAATACTAGGTTCTCGAAACCATCCTTTCTGAGGATATGACCAAGGAATTTGAGCTGCTTAACTCTGATTTCACGTAACAGCTTCCTGTTCACATTTGCTCTTCTAAGGACATCGTCATTAGACACTTTATCAGTCCATGGGATCTTCATCATTCTTCTAAGGAACCACATCTCGCAGCTCTCCAATCTTCTTTTAATGTCTGTTGTTATTGACCATGCTTCACTTCCATACATTAATACAGGGACGACATAGCAGTTGAGTACCCGAATTCTGGTGTCTATTACCATGATTACTGAGGGCACTGTTTTTTAGGATCTTGTCTAACTTTGAGAATGCAGACTTAGCCAGTGCAATCCTTCTCTTAATCTCCTTAATACATCTGGCATCTTCTGTGATTAGACTGCCAAGGTAGTTGAAGGAGGAAACTTGCTTAATTCTTTGATCTTTCACCTTCAATATGCATGTTGGGCTTTCAGTCTTTGATACACCATACATTCTGTCTTCTTGCAATTTAACGATAAACCTTTCCTCTCACTTTCCTGAACCACCACATCAAGAAGCCTTTGCAGATCCTCCTCAGACTCGGCTAATAGGACAGTGTCATCTGCATATCTTATGTTCGTGATGTTATGTCCACCTATATTGAGACCATTTTCCTTTTCTAGCTCCCTTAGAATCAGCTCACTGTAATAATTAAAGAGATCTGGTGACATCACACATCCCTGTCTGACTCCTCTCTTAATGCTTGTATATTCACTACAATCTCCATCCACCCTTATGCACGCTGTTTGGTTCCAATAAAGGTTCTGCAACAGTCGTAGATCCTTTCCATGCAGGTCTAGCCTGCCAAGATCTTCAAAAAGCTGATCATGTCTCACCTTGTCAAAGGCTTTTGAGTAGTCAATGAAACACATGAAAACATCCTTCTGCATCTCTACCGCTCTCTCTGTTATCATTCTCAAGACGTAAATCGCATTCCTGGTACCAGCATCTTCTACAAAGCCGAACTGCTCTTTACCAATCCCAGGTTTTATTCTACTTCTTGCACGGAGTAACAGGATCCTTAGAATTATATTTGTAACATGGCTCATAAGGCTAATTGTACGGTGTTGTTCACAATCTACAGCGCCAGGTTTCTTGGGAAGAGCAATAAAGATTGATTTGCTCAGGTCTTCCGGAAATATCCCATCATCATACATTCTGTTGATGACTCCTGTCAGTTTCTCAATTCCATAATCCTCTAATGCTTCAATCATTTCTACAACTATTCCATCTGGCCCAGCAGCCTTATTTCTGCTCATCATTTTTATAGCTGATCGAACCTCTGACTGCAATATCTTTGGACCCTCATTAGAATCGGGAAAGCTTGGCAAACCATCCCTTACATCGTGAAATAACTCCCCAACATATTCAATCCATCTTTTCATTACATCATCTTTCCCTACCAGCATATTACCATTCTTTGCCTTGATGCACCCAGAGCTTGAACAGCCTCATTTATCCTCTGGTACACATTCCGATTCTCTCCAAATTGACTCTCAATTGTGGCACATTCACTATTCAGCCAGGTCTCTTTGGCCTCCTTGCAACGTTTCTTTATTTGCCTGTCCAACTCTCTATATTCTTTCGAATCCCTGTCCATGATCTTTTGCCTGTCTCTCATCATTGATAGAATTAAAACATGGTAATCTAATCTAATTCAGATAAGCTCAATTTTAATCTATTAGATTAAGAATTTTTTAATATATGCTTGCATTTGTTCATCATCGCAGTCAAATATGTTAAGTTTTTCTTTAAAGAGTTAAAGAGTTAGGGGGTATTATGTATATTCAGCAGCTGTAGCAAATTATTAACAAACACAATATTGGACGACCAACCCTGAGTTTTGACCAATGATACTAGTTTGTTTAATATTATTAAACATAAACCTTTTGGCTGCTCATAATTAATATGGCACAATATCTTTTACAACCAATGGTTTTATGATTCATTTTCTTTTTTTATAATTCCAAGTACTGGTACGTGATCTGTTTCTTGAAATTCTCCTCCATCAGCGTGTACGAAATTTACAATTAAGCCTACGAAGCGAAGCGACTGGTTTCCAAGATTGTCTGGTTCCCAGTAGTTTCTCTCCCTATGGATAATATGTCGGTCGTCTCCGTAGCACAGACTAGGCGCCTCTTCACGGATTGCGTGATAACTAGGCGCCTCTTCACTGATTGCGTGTTAACTAATTGTGTTATTTGAGACAGATGATTGAAAAAGATTAAATGATAGAAATATCAAACGATATGCTTGATAATCACATCAATCATGCATTATATGATGCTAATAAATTAGCAATAAAACAGCTGAAAACTATTTCTCAGAATTAAAGGACTATACTTTGATGTAATCGGCGGAAAATGTTAGGTTTTTTTACCACTACACCGAAAAATAGATCCACATAGCATTAAGAGTGACATAATTGACCTGTCTGGTCTAATTTGTGTGTGTTAAATAAAGTAGGCAAAGTATAGGACTTTAATAATTCGTGATATTTCTAGCAAGTTGTCACAAGACAACTCTCGAAAGAAAATATATTGATATTATTCGGCGATGTTATAAGGCCCGCCGATTACGGTGTGAACATACTGTATACTCTGCGAATTTGAGGTTTTTGTAAATATGTAAAGTATTTAATCCCGGTTACCATGGTTACTTCAAAATAGGCTCATTACTATAACGAATAAAAGAAAATACCTAAATCCTCTCTCTATTTGTGATATATTATTACGAAATATGAAGAAATAAGGTTGCAAACCACACTTGTCGGTAAAGGACTGAACACTCACTTTTGGTGGGGTTGAAATACATTTGCCATTTTTCGATGCATTTGAATACTCTGTGCAGGTCTTCTTGGAGTTGTATTTGGTACCCGGCTCGATACCAATGTCTTTTCTTTCTCTCATATTCTAGTGATGTGATAAATTATATCAAGAATAATTCTTCAAATTTGAATAGTGTAATCGTTTTTCATTAAAATGAAAAAGAAAGTACTGTACAACTGTTCAGTTTACGATAGAGCTCGATAGTAAGAGCCATCGGTATCGGTGCACCGATAGCGCTATAGGTCCAAATTAGACAGTGTCTTCTAATGTGAATTTCAAATGGGGATACCTGGATGGGTGACTCCATTTGAAATCTACTCCCCCTGTGTGGGAGATTAAGGTCATGTCTTCCATTGGGGTGTATGTGGATTATCCCAATTGATAGATTGGATAAGGTATGAAATGAAATCCTTTTTGTGCTATTGATAAACGAAATGTCAACTCTTGTTTGTTTATGTAAGTGGAGGCAAATTCTAGTTGTGGTACTATCACCCCAAAACTAAAACGATATGAATTACAAGTAAAACCATAGATTCAATGAGGCTTGAAAACAAAAATCTTGAAGGCACATTTATACGAACATGGTAACGTAACCTGAGCTGGTACAATTATATCACATCTTTTGGTTACGTTTCATGTTCCGTCCCTTAACACTTTGTTTAAGTTTCCGTAACCACAACAATTTGAATAAAGGGATGTATATTTTATGTTGTTAAAGACGATTATGTTAAAAATGATTTGTCTTTTAGTTCTTGAGTTTACATATTGGTTAAAATAAAGAGCATTTTCAATTTTCACTATAAAGTAAATTTAGTTAAGTACATTTTCTGTCAGATGCACGTGATACGTAATTTTGACACTACGCGCGATATTACATGTGATATGATGGCCAAAACACTCTAATCATAGTAATAACGTCCCCGTGTTGCCGTGACGTCACCGTGTCAAATTTGTATACAACAATATTGATATTGTTTCAAGCATAGGTTCGGAGAGTCCACAAAGTTTTGCGGAGGTTATATCTGTTGTATTCCTTTTCTTTATATCGACAAATGGAAATGTTCTGCTAACAAAACTATGCCCAGTCATGGGTTCATGAGATTGTGTGATCACGTTTTACCTCGACTATGATCAGGAAACAATATAGCCTATCAAACTATAGGTAAGGATGTCTCCAAATCCCGCTAGACCCCGGGTAGAGCTGGTGGTTTAACCACATTCTATTGTCGCGAAAAGATAAATCAGGACCAAATACTGATTCTGCCTGGGCGCAGGATGTCGACCTGTGAATTTTAAAGACATGACTACCTATAAAGCGTTGGATAGTCTATAAATTGTTTTGTCGGAATCTTCAATTTATCAAAATAATACAGCGTTCTATATTGCAGAGTTACAACCTAGATTATGAAAAAAAAAGCGGAGTAATTTTATAGTGCGCTACGCATAGGCACAACGCCTAGACGTTGATCCACAAGCCTCAGCACACTTTACAGGTTGTCGCTGACCACTATGGCCCACATCATTCCATAAACCGTTTAACAACAATTCAGGGACTTTACAACAATTCAGGGACTTTGCTGCTACAAGAGCGCACGCCCTAGACATTCCACAAATAACCTTCGCAACCAGGTTCAGCTCCTCGAGTTTCGTACGGGTTACAACGAGACAATTAGCAGTAAGTTTCTTGTCCAGGGGAATTTCAAGCTAGCTCAATTTTTCCACGAGAGCGTACTAGGCACCGCCATGGTTCGAACCCGCAACCTCACCTCAACTGGACTGCTGATTATGAATCACATTAAGCTAAACTATGTCATACAACTTGTCGAATGAAATCAACATTAAATCCCCTTGCTTCCATGTTGATAAGGATTTCTTGAAAAGAAAGTCAACCAATCACTACTCGACCGTGACAGGGACCGAAACACATTACTGATGGCTTATGGTTTAACTTTGTCAAGAGTCCAGTAGGTAAAACTAATAATAGAGAGATTGCGAAGAGGCGTTCACTGCAAACGCCATACGGGTTACGTATTACGACATTGTGCGGTAGAACGTCATAGTGCCGTTCACATCCAAACTAGTCTCCTACACAGCCAGTTTGTGTCGGTCCTAACGCTTGTCGTTCCTAGTATGTTCGTGATAGCCTCATAAAGTCTGACCGGAGACTATATCTAAACGCAATTTCAATAAGCTCATGGTGGCGCTATGCTGAGACAAATACATCTAAAGATATAGAAAGCACCCATTGATTCACCTTGGGTGCATCGAACCAGAGAAGATGAGAATAGATTCTCTTCTTCTCTCTTCGAACCCAATTTCCTCGGTATTGATATGCAAATACGACTGGCTGTATCTATAACTGATATCGATATTTGAGTTTTGTGGGCTCATTGGAAAATGAGTAGGCCTATTGTTCATACGTGTATGCTATTTGTCTAAATAAACTAAACAGAGTTTGGTGTTGGATGCCTCGGAAATCACCATGGTGTATATTATTCGAACAACAAGAAACAAACCCCATTATCATATAAATAGCAAAATGAAAATAAATAATTTAACATGCGTACTCGATTACTACCAATATATTACAGAAAATGGAAAATGTCGGGTTAAAGGGTATGTGATGGTCAAGGGTATATAAAAGGTTTTAATAACATTCAAAAAACATTTTGTTCAAAACTTGCTGCAAAACATTCTAACATAATAGACTTAAGAACGCACAATGTTTAGCAAATGATATTTTACTCTAGCATTTCGAATTTTGGTTTAAAATGTTGTATTATTTTTTTCAGTATAACACGTTTTAAAAAAGAGTTTTCATGATTTTTATATAAACTGATATTGATATGTTATCCAAATGTTTAAACTAAAACCAAAAACATATGCATTTATTATGTTTTAAAAACATTTTGGTGTTTGCTGAATAGTATTCATAAGCAAACACTTTGACAGCTGTTTAATGCAAGGAAATAGCAATGGCGAAAAATGACGTTGCACGAACTGCTGTCACCCGTCCAAAACAGACAATTCTACCGCATAATGTCGTAAGACGTCACGATCTTGCCTAAAACGCCTCTTCGCAAGCTGATTTTTGGACGGCATTCTCCACACACAAATGAATAGGCAATCTGCCCGTTCGAATTCGCGTCGAAAAAAAAAATCGAAATTTGTTCACTTCTTCTTGTCTATACTAGGTCAAATTGTAACCCCCAAAATGGATTATATTACATGTCGGACTCTACTTGTTCTATTTGGATACTTTGATTCGCTTCATAACACGACAAACATAACATTTTTCTGCATTTTATAAAGCGTTTTTTTGTCATTTTGGAACGTCATTTTTGCTACCAACCGCAACGTAATCGCCTTACGATAATTCCACGATTGACCAATTTACAATAGATTTCACCCTCTAGAGGGCATACTAACTGATTTTCGACTAATGTAGCTTGCCGTTGGCGTTCCCGTATCACGTTTCACGTAAATTTCGCAATCTCTCTAATAATTAGAAAAAAAATTTAGCGGAGGCCCCTTTCAAGATATTGAGTTACCAGTTATTTTGTTTTATAAGTTTCGACCTATTTATCTAGACAAAGAGACGTGTGTAAGGTCAAAAGCTGTCTATTGCTGATATACATGAGGTAATATCCGTCAAACTTTCCTGTTATTACAATTCAACCAGTCGGTCAAGTACATCCGTTACATCGCATGGAATTTAGCATAGTACTTCATGATGAAGAGTTTAGGATTCGATTTTCCTTTCTGTGGTCGATGTTACCATATACAGTGGTCTAAAATACATATCTGCCTGGTTATTCGTTCGAAAAAAATTGAATAAAAAGAGTCGTAAATCTTGCACAATGTTTATAATACTTTCATTTTCTGCTTTATAAAACACTTAGTCTAATGCACTATCCCGGGAGTAATATTCCTTTACCTGGTCAACATTTCTATCGCATATATCTATATTGGACCCAACTACCGTAAAACTTTACTCTTGGAAGTATCCGCGTTCGTCGCTAGCGCTTCCTCACGCTTTATATATTTCCCCTTTACAAAAAGTAACGAAAATTATAAGAATTAAAGATTTTACCAGGATTCGAATCCACAATCTCTCCTTCCATTGACCAAAGGCTTTCACCTCTATAATGCTACACGATTTTACGTTTCACGTAGAACGCTATTCAGGCGATGGCTATTGTTAAACAAGACCCACTCAGTCAGTTAATTAAGGCGCTTGAAACGATCGAATTCAAAATTGGCAAAATTTTTAGTTAAACCTTCGTTATTTATTTTCTCGGACAAATAAAAACCAATAATTTTCATTTCTTCGGTAAATGTCAGAGAAAAACTATAATGCTTGGTACTGTAAATTTTTTTCAAACCCTGATGTTAAATTTAGGTGTGACATTTAGGCTTCTAGTGTAAGTTTTTCGATTTTCATAAGCTTCAACTTGCACCGCGAGCTTTTTGGAGGGTCAACATTTTTGCTTTTCAAAGTAACATAATTTGCTAACGAAAGAAATTTCCCAACAATCTAAAGCACATCATATAAAGTTCATAGTTTTGTCAGAATTTCGGTTTTGATTGCACCATTTTTCAATTCCGACTACCAATGTTGTCAAAATCAAATTACGAATATACCCATGGATGGATGATTATGCAAGCCACAATAGAAATATCGTAATAGTTGGCCATTTGGGCAGTCGCAGTTGAAAAAAAAAAGTGAAATCAAAACGGATATTCTGACAAAATGCGGCCTATACACGATCAAAATATTGATCAATACCAATAAAAAATAAATAAATAAAATAAATTTCGGAATTTATATAGCGCTTTTTCCAGAGGATTCAAAGCGCTGTAATTTCGCTGCTTGGTGAATCATCACAATCAGATCGCATCAACTAGGCTAGTTGCAGCCGAACCTGGCGCAAACCTATCCGCACTTAGATTGTAACATCCACCCATTTTCTGCAGCTCCCCAAATTCCATTGGGTGAAGGAAGTTTTTGATAACGAAACAACTAATCACCGATTTTGAAAGCAGGAGGAAACCGGAGATCCCGGAGAAAACCTGCGAGAGCGAGCATGGATCGGGATAAACCAAGTGCACATGAGTCCTTGGGCCGCGCCGGGGCTTGAACCCGGGACCTCAGCGGTGCAAAGCGAGGGAACTACCGCTGCGCTAACTCGCCCTACCACTGAATACCGGGACCCTAGATGCAGGAGTACATACAAAATCTACCATTGTGCGTGATCAATGGGGGATTTTGTATCCACTCTTGTGTCTAGGGTCTTTGATATTGATCAATAAGATTGAACGTGTATGGACCGCATATAGACCCACACGATGTGCCTCACAGAGGTGGGAAATATCTTTCTTTTGCGAACTATATTAGTTTGAAACGCAAAAAAAATAATTCCGAAAAAAGGCTCACGGGCGAAGTTGAGGTCTGTAAAAAGATCAAAAATCTTACTCTGAAAGACACAATTTCACCAACATTTATCCAAGCACTATGTTTTTAACTGGCATTGCTGAAAGAAAAAAAAAGCTTTATATTTGACCGAGAAAATGAATTTCATAGCAAAAAGGTGTATCTCTGAATTGGGCTGATTTCAACATATATCGATTGATTTTTAGCGCGACTATGCATAACAATAAAAACTAGTCAGTAACGTACTGAGTGGTTTGCTTTATATCACCCCAAATGATTACGAATTAAAGCGCATACACACAACATCATCATGCAGTTATTGTTGCCTACATGTATGCACACAACACAGGGGCACTCACAATATGCAATTGACCCCTACTGGTAGCGCTGTGTTGTAGATATAGGAGATGAACTAGTTAGCGCTATATATCAAAAAGTATAAAAGCTATGATTTTAGTACTTACTCTATGTTTCAATTACTTATTCTTTTCATAATTTCTGAATTTTCAACCCTGTACAAGCTTTAATAACGGGGGACCATACATTTGTATGAGAAAGAAATCCTACCATCTATATTCAAACTCCCGTGTTATTCCAATGCACATTTTGCTTCATCGGGCCGCCCTGGCTTGGTCGCATTTGGAAGAGGGGTGTCACGAAACCGTAATAGGTACAAATTTAGTACTTTTTGTCAATCAAGTATGGTTTATTCTCTACATGTCAATCTTTAAATTATTAGCATAGTCCTTATAATAACGATGGACCGCCTTCATGAGTAAATGACAGCAAACCATTGCAAAATACCATAAAACTCGGTCAGTGGAGCTCCGCCCGTACATGTCAATAGCGTCATTATCGATTGGATTAGTCGAAGCGGACAATTCGATCGCTCATTGGATTAATATTATCACGTGGTAATAAATTTGCATTGGACAATCGATTACTATAATGGTTTAATACTGCATATCTCGGTTTAATCTTCACTAAGCGGGTTTATGGCTGCAAAGGTCACGGTGAATTTGCCGTGGACATAACTGCACTATGTTACTTTAAAACATGTCAATCACAGTGCAAGGCCAAAATATTGTGAACAGATTGTAGCACCGCGCACCGGAAATTTTAAGCAAATAGAAAGTATCAGCTACTTGTCATGCACCTTCGTTTTGATTCCTTATCTATAAAAATAGATTTTTATTTAATTTTTTCTCCACAAAACGGTAGTTTTCACATTATCACAACGACTCAATGTTCTACAAACATCCCGTAGATTCACATGGGTAACGCGACATTTCAGCCATACACAAGTTCGACTAACATTTCGATCAAACCAGTTAAATTCAGAGCGTCGTCCTCCTCAGCAAATGTTACTATATTGCTTTAAGTTAATGATCCCATTTGTGCTAGACTAATCCCGGAAAAGGAGAGCAAAAAATTAAAATTAACAATATTACGGTCATTTTGCTACCATCTCGTCTCGTTAGTACTGTTGTTCTAGTTGCCTTGCTTGTCTTTTAGTGAGGGATCCGATTTTGGCATTTGTGAGGGAGTCATTTCTCAAGTGGAAGTGCTTCTTTGTTACTTATTAAAATATCCAGCACCATAATTATATTATTACTTTAAAAAATATATTTTCTAGATATCAATCTGTCGATGAAACATAAAATGATTATTTCCGATAGAATATTTACCATCAGATCAAATACAGGTTGTAACAAAATGTTTAGTACCTATAATTATCAAATGATTATGAACAAAACAGCCATCCAAGTACAACATAAGATGCATCTAAATAAAAGGTCGTAAGAGTGTAAGGTTATACATTGTGGCTATATCAAGAGGACCACATTGGAATAAGCAGGCGTTTGCAACAACTTTATATTATGGGTACCAATCATTTTGATACAGCGTCTGTCGCGACTGGATTAATACAATCTCCTCCTCAATGGCATAGACCCAGTAAGACCTGGATCGCTAATCCAGTAAGATGTAGCCGATTGCCTATTAAATCATTTGTCTATATAGCATACATTCTTCCATTAAAGAGTCTCGCCTTCCTTTTCAACAATGTCTTGCAACATTTTCTGCTTTTCTTCACTGTCGTCAGCGTTTTTTAAATTATTATTTTGTCTCGCAAAAGTAGGAATCGGACAACCAATAGCCGTGTTCTCATAATGGTGAACTGTACTGTCTTCCCAAATACCACATCCTTCGAAGGTTGACCACGTCTTCCCCGGGTCCTCTTCAAGTGGTGCTGCTTGATAAAAATTCTCCGAAGCCGCATTTCTTTGAGACGTATTATAGATGGTTCCTTCATACATACTATTTTCAAATTCATTAGCTAGCGGGTTGTTAGCGGCTGGTAACGAGTCTGTCGGACTGTCCGGTACGACTGAGAGTTTTTTACGAGGATTATTTCGTCGTTTCTTCACAACAACGACAATGATGACGATGATAATCAAAAGGCATATGAAAACAACGACAGTCGCTGTTACAGGAGCAGTAGATGATTGTTTCTTTTGTGAAGGATCCTGCCTGCTGTTATCAGACTTACCATCAAGAATTGCAACTCTCTTGTAAGTGTGTGCGTCGTTTTTGTTTTAGGACCACTTTTTGCAGATGTGGTCTTCGTCTCATCAGAACGTTTGGTGCTGCCAGCTTTCGTTACCTGCGCAGTTGTTTGTACTATAGTAGGGCGATTTGATGGAGGGTGACTAACCATTACAGTAGCAGTAGGCCCAGTGATCATCGCAATTCGTGTAAGCGAGTTGGCAGTTAGTCCAGACGGTAACACAACCTCGCACATGACATCCATTCCATTTTCATCTTCTTGGAGGTCATTTAAGGTCAGAAAAGATGAATTAGATGTCTTCAGGTTTGCCTGCACTGCCCCTCTCGAGGAACCACTCTGTAGAACTCCATCCACGTACCAATCGATGCGATCAATGGATGGAAGGCCTTGTCCAGAGCAGGTGAATCTCACATAAGCCCCAGATGTAGCCATAACGCTTGCAGGTAATAACATAACACTAGGATAGATCTCCAGAGGCATTACATGACAGTAGCTTGTTTCGGATAGTGCTGGGCTCATGGCATGGCAGCTGAATTCCACACCATTATCAAACGGGCGCAATTGATATTCCATGATGTTAGTGTTCTCCCTGATTTCTCCAATTCGCATACCTTCCTTATACCACACTAATTGTGCGGGTGGATTGCCTCCAGAGAATTGGCATGACAGTTGGATTATGTTATTTTGCGGAGAACTAGAAGGTGTGATTACGGAGTGGCTGCATCGAGGTAACGCACTGTCCGGTGGTCGTGGAAGGACTCTCAATTCATGTTCCGAAAATATGCCTCTGTCACGATAGTTTCCCACATGCTTACAGTTATATATCCCAGCATCATCAAGTTGTACGTTTTCGATGATCAAAGTACAGTAGTGAGTGAATCGGAAAACTTTCTCGGACCTGTAAACAGTTCGAAAGTCTCCATGACCGGTGTTAAATATTGAATCGTATAGAGAAGCTGTTGTTTCGGCATTAACTAGCACAGGTGTGTTAGAGCTATCCCATTGTATTTGCCATGATACGTCACCAGCTGGTAGTGTCTCAGTTAAAGAGCAACTGAATTCCACTGCTTCTCCTGCTAAGACAGTTTTTATCTGCTGAGCTGCGACGTGAATTTGTCGTAGTAGCAATATATCGATGATAGAACACAGTAGTAATATCATAAAACGGTTAGCCATTTTAACGGTGTTTCTACCACTATGGGAAACTTTTCACATTTAAATGGTTCACTGCTGCTATCTGGTAGACATCGATGAAAAAGTGATCTAAAAGCCCACATCCGGAGAGAGGTTTATTGAAACACGTCATGTATATTATGGCCCGTTTCCTCTAAGTTAAAATGGATATATGTTGACTGGATTGCAGTTTACATTATTTTTCAATTTCCTTTATCGAATCTATCTAGAGTATCCGTTTTAAGTTGATACCATTCATTCGGTGACTCTGTGTTTTCCAGTGAAAACATACCAAATGTCTTGAATGCATGGGCGTTTATGAAAAAACAAATCTTAAGATTTTACAAACCATGCCTTCTGGGTATTTGCATTTCGAGCATACACTCAATACTAAACTATGGCATATGATTCAATGTCACTCTCACCTCGATTAACCCCTTTCTGTTACCCATGCTTACCAACTTTTGCGTACGTGAAGTTCACATGGTATTAAACAGGTTTCCAATACCAATTTTGAGCCATATAGTTTTGCTATCAAAATTTCATTGCCTTCTATGAAAGCGAATTTTATTTTCAACATTTTTGGAAAAAGATATCTGCTATTTTCATCACGAAAGGTTTCCTTGTGCCTTTCATTTAATATCTTATTAATTTGAATAACAATAGTTTTGAAATCGAAAGCAAAAGTATCGAAATCAAAAATGTTTAATGTTTTTGTTCTTTTATTGTATTGTGTCTGCATGGTTTTGATTCTTGTATTTTATGGTTTTGCGTGATCCTTTCTTGTCTGTGAAAGAATTTTGTTTGTGTTTGTATGATTTTGCTTGTTACTTCGTGTTTGCCATTACAGTCTTGTTCATTGAATGTATTAATAGCATTGCTATGTGGTGATTTTTGCTTTTTCTGATCATTGGTTCTGATTATTATTAATATGTGTTTGTGTCTATCAGGCCGTTAGTGCTGGGTACCTCCGAGCCTTTGCTACCTGCATGTATAATAATATTGCAATTATAAAATATAAGACATTATGTAACGTAAAGATACTATTTTCTGCAAAGTACATAATAGTAATTCCCCATCTTTTATGAAATTATCCAATGTAATTATTACATACGTAGTTGTATTGGTTTAGTTTGTATTGGTTTTCCAAATATTTTGTGAAAATATGGACCTATTGACTTCTCTGTACCATCAAGGAAAAAAATAATTTTGTTAGCTTATTGAAATGTGCGATATTCTGTATCCTCTTTTGTATACTAGTAACTTTAATATCTTTATTATTTTGAACGATCTTACCTAATACTTCGAAAATGAATAAATAAGGAGTAAGCGCGTCACCTTGTCTGAATCCTCTGTCCACATTAAAAAATTCAGAAAGAAATCCACGTTTGGTATCCACGTATAGTATATAGGTGAACGAACTTAGATTTTCCTTGTTACTGTTTTGTCTGCAATAATAGTATTTTGGTGTCTTTTTGCTTTACCTGTTTGGTGTATTCTTTTGCATCGAGAAAGATAACTGAACAAGTGATAACTGATATCGCAACTTTTAAAAGTTTTAGATATTTTATTCATTTCTTCTTCATATCTTCATAACTTTTATACCCACCCCTCCAAAAAAAAGCCAATTGCTTATACCTTCAGGGTTTTGACAAAAGAATATAATAGGTGAACCACATGGCTCAATGTTTTTCACTGCCATGACGTATCGAATTGCAACATGAATAGGTTATTGACCTCTAGTTTAATGCTACTTTATCCTGAAGTACATTCACATTATGATAAAAACATGAAAATCACTGAAAAGAAATATATCCTTTCAGGTGGGTATGTTTGGGGTGGGTGTGTTTTGCTTGGGTGTGTGGGGGTGAGAATGAGGTGTTATGTTCGTGGGAAATTTCATCATGAAGCTAACGTGATGTTTGCAATTCATTTTAAAGGAGGATTTCGTGATCCTAGCATCCTGTTTTTATGACATTTTTCAATAGATATCCACGAAAAAAGCTTATTCCCAAAATTTCAGTTGATTCCGATTTGCGTTTGCGAGTTATGCATGATTTAGTGTATTTAGGCCACTGCTGTAATTTCGTTCTGGTATACCATAATTAAATTCAAATTTGGCGATATTTTGCTAAACGAATTAATCTGCAAAAAAATTTTGGTACCTAAACATTATATAGCCAGAGGTATCCAGTGGTATAAAAATCTCACATTTTTTTGTTGACAAAAGTGAGGGATGAGGCTGTGGATAACGAAATGCCCTTTTAAAATGGATGAAGCTTCAAAATCACATTTGGAGTTTAGCACTGTGCAGTGTGATAGTGATCTTCTAGTCCAGTCAAAGTGGGTTTTGACTCACCACTAATTGCAACAGAATTTTTTTCACTGCTATGAATGTCAGAGATGTCCGCTGAACAGCATACAAAAAGTATACTAAAATATACTTGGAAAAATCGCTCCAATCATTTTAAAAACTATACCAAATTATTCCTCTAGCCATAAGGATTCAGAAAAAATATAGTTTGCCATATCTGTACGGTTTTTGAGTTATAACCGAAAAGGTCAAAGGTCAAATGTTGGGGTCAACAGAGGTCAAAAAACTAAAAATTGTCTGATTTTAACCAAAATGGTCTCAAATTGTTCGGCTTGCAAACATAATTCATTTAAAGAATATTTGCACTGTTTAGGTTGTTTAATTACATGCGTAACATCGAAAACTAGGTCGGGGTCGAGTGTTTTTAAAGGACGAACACATTGAGACCATTTTTAAGGAGATCGGAGCATTTTTTCGAAGTTGACCCACGTGGAGCCCAAAATGTGACCTTTGACCTTTTTGCTTATAACTTGAGAATGGTACATCACAGATATGACAAACTAAACTTTTTCTGAATCCTTATGACTAGAGGAATGCTTTGGTATAAAAGATTAAAGCAATTTTGAAATTTGACCCCTGTATGACCTTTTCGCGCCAAAAACTACCTTTCCACCAAGTATATTTTAGTATATTTTTGGTATGATGTTCAGGGGACATCTCTAAAATGTATAAAAGTGAAAAAAATTCTGTTGCAATTAGTTGTGGGTGACACCACTAATTTGTTTAGATTGACTGGACTATTCAGCCATTTTCAAACCAACGGAAAATGGTGTATCATGTTATATTATGTGGGTTGGGTATGGGTAACCTTCATTGCACATTATTTATTGTTAATACATGAAATAATATTCTCTAAATACATACACACCCACCCCCACACATACACACACCCACGTTGTCTAGAGCAAAATGTTGACGTCCCAATAATACAATGAAGGCTGACAACAAATGAGCACAAATAACCATGACGTCATTGCTGTAGACAATTTCGGTGCGGGAATTTTGAATATCGCGTGTTGAGAGATGGCTGTTTTTATTCGTTTTTATGGTTAATATGAGTTTCTTTTTAAATAAAACAATGTGATTCGTGCTTGATTATTATTTTCTTACATTATAAGACATAATTGTGTGATTGCCGTACACTTCTTTTAAGACTTACTTTCAAAATACATAGAATATAGTATGCCGGGATAGTATGTATACAGGTCAATACTGAATGTCCAGGGCCAAGCACAGGAAATAGTGTGACTCTGTATCCTGATATAATAGCTTATAATGAGTTGACTCCAATGTCAATGTCAAATGCAATTGTATTATATCTACTAATTTAAATTTTGAGTGATAATGATGAACACATACATGTTGTTTACAAAAGTAAATAGTGACTGCAAAAAACAAAATTGTTTATAAAACCTTAGTCAATTGAAGCGCCAGTATCGGTGGATTTACTAAAGAGGTTTAGTTATCCGCAGTTGTTATAGATCGAGTGGACTTTGCATTCGATTCGCTTAATTCGCTGTAGAAGTGACGTAATATATCGGATTAACTACCATAGCAATAGATGAATACAATTTTGACTATATTGCCCTGCACTACAAGCCGGTTGCACTCATCACCTGTGTATGTCTGCAATCATAGATTGAATACAATACCGCTCTTTTCAAAGATACTAATCTTACAGTGATCAGCATGATATGGTTCAATGTATAGACACCGTGAACGTTGTAGTGCAGGGCGATATAGTCAAAAATTGATTTCATCTATTGCTATGGTAGTTAATCCGTGCTTATTAAGTCACTATTACAGCGAATTGCCCATGGGCTGACAACCGGCGTTCTGGGCATGACAAGTTGACAATAACATAACACTCCGTACTTAGTTGCACGTTTAAATTACTTTCTCGTTTCTTTTTTATTGAAAAGAATTGATTGTGTTAAAATACTTAATTCAACTACAAATGTGCGTGTTTTTGCTGGACCATGAAATGGTACAAGCCTATATTAGTGTTTGTTACTTACTAACTTACTTACTGAGTAACCTTTTGGTCTGAAATGGGCATATGTTGAAATGCCACGAAGTTATGACCACCCGCGTGGTGTCAAATGAAATAGACAAAAATACAGAAATACAGGGGGTTCTACTCCTTAAAGTTTACAAGTTGTGGTCCATTTTGATCTAAATCATCAGAAGTCGCCCAATTGGGCTTCTAATCACGGGTTTAGCAACCGGGTGACACTCCTACTGGGGTGACACTCCTCATAAGACCCTAGGTCAGCATTCATATTTGTGTCCTTTTGATATCACGAAATGACAAGACGGTATGACCCCCAAATGTGAGAAATGAAAGAGAGCAAAGTCCCCCCCCCTCGCCTGAAGCCACATGGTTCAGCTATGGTGCGGTAACCGCACTAGTTTTACCAAGACTACCAAGTTGCTGCTTTAGTTTCATTATTTTTCATCGTTCATCCGGAAAGCCAACCTCACCAATGAGTACGTGCTGGTAATAGCTGTTAATTAAATACTATAGCTACCGAATCAGACCATCAAGTTATTTATAGAGTCATGAAATCTAACTATATTTTACCATGTTTACCCATTTCTTTACCCGCTTCGTAATGTTATACTAGACTCGAACAATATTAACAATGAGGAAATATATTAATGTCAAATCTGTAAGGCTTCATGTCCAGGAATAGACCTATCGTTTCCTTGACTAGATCGGTTTCAATCAAAGCTGCTCCCAATTGGTTGATTCTTCCCACCACCACCACCACCTCAAGAACTCACTCAGCTGAATTTGTTATACACAGATGTCTCATGCTAGGACCAGAGGATGCTATGGTGTCATATGACAACATAGCATAATTATATAATAGCTTTCCTTGGACGGTACACTTTGCATCATTTGTTGAACAATGACACTATTCTTGGTGACCACATCTTTAACTAAGCTAATAACCTCCTAGCAAAACAAAAATGTTGTTAAAACGTTTATTCAAAACGTTTTAATGTCGGGTTATATAAAGGTCATGAAAACGTTTTTAAACCTTAGTTTAAAATATGTATGGCAAACATTTAAGTAACATTCTATTTAGAATGTTTTGCATCAAGTTTTCAAAAATGTTTAGGATTGAAAGTATGACTTTATTTAAACTTTAAGTAGCGATTTTATTGTACTTTCGTAGACATTTAAACGTTTTCTAGTAAACGTTTTGTGTTTACTGGGCTTATGTCTGACCCAGAAGACAAACTACTGCAATTGGCAGGGGGTTATTTACAAACCTGGATCATTCGCCCTACACACTAGAGAAATTATACAAGAAACTAATATGGTAACAAACAATTTCCAAAGGTTTAAACTGACGTTCAGCTTAAATTCAACTAACCTTGAATTTTCGATTTGTAGACCAAAAACTTGCCTTTTGTTACCCACTTTTGGTCGAATGAGGGCGTCGTATCGGTGTATAATGACCAATCTTCTGATGAAGATGTATGTCACATATCGAAAATTTATTGTGAAAGTCAGTTTAAATTTTTGAAAATTGTTGATCGAGTTAGGCATAAATATTAGCAATAACAATACTTCTATACTCTACTAAATATATTAATGTCAGATTTACCCTGTTGTATAGTCATTTTCTGCACGATTAGAAATAATCAACTTGCACCTTAAGATTTGGTTTGTTAATTTCGGGCAATATTTCTCCTGAATATCGTCTCTTTAATCTTTGGCATGATATAGTTACGTTCTCGATCTTCGGAAGGCTTTTGATCACTCTGTGCACTGTTTGCAGGGAAAACTCTGGACCTTTTTCGATTTCATAATCGCTGATATACAGACTCTGTAAGCTTTGATGACCCCGAAGAGAGTTCAAACCATTGTCAGAGTATTCACCACCAAGAAGAGATAGTTCTTTAAGTTTTGGAAGATGACCTGATATTGCACTTAGTATAGAATCTGAGATAATGATATCTATGCCTAGAATCTCAAGTTGGGGCATTTTGGACGTCATTTCAAGAAATGCGTCATCTGTGAAGTCGAGTCTACCCAACCACAGCTCTCGCAAAGAAGTCCAGCCAACCACTTCATCCAGTACAAAATCAACATTTCCGTATCCACTGAATTTGAAGATTTGTAATTTCCTTAGGTTGTTGACGAATGTTTTGAAGATTTCTTTTTCGTTATCATCGATTACTTTAGCGTCAATCAGACATAGTTCGCGTAAATCGGCGATAGAATCTGTCAAAAGTTGGACGCCGCGAAGAGTGAGTTTGTAAGAATGAAGCGCAAGATACTTTAGTTGTGTACATTTACTCATACTTCTTGCCGTTTCTTCAGCTTGTTGTTCTTCAGACACGTATAGTAGTGATTTTATTGTACTTTCGTAGCAGTTATTATTACCGGACAATTTCTTGACATTGTAATTTGCTAAAAAATTCAAACGACATTCAACTACCGTTGGCGGAATTATAAAAATGTCGCTGAATGTTTTACTCACGCGTTCATCACAAAGTAACGATTTGTAAGAGTAAAAATCGTCTAAAGTATTACTGTTTCTTGGAAGAAATGAAAACACCCGAAGATATGGACAATTTTCGTTCAGAAATGTCAGTATTTTAGCGCTTATGAATCGTAGATGTATTTGTAATAGTGCTGAACCCGCGTGTGTTCTAAGAAGATTCAAAATGGCGTCTTCTTTAGCGGGGAATAGCCACGGCTCTGATTGGTGGTTCTTAGAAGGGCCTTTATCCCAAAAATCAATGCATTGCCATGGTCGCTTTTCTTTCATCAAAGTATACCAGCGCGTACACACTCTGTAAACAGAAAAGGAAACAAAATAGATTACAGAAGGCATATTGTTACCCAATGTGAAATGTCTGCAGACACTATGACGTGGTGACCATTGAGCTAGAGACTCATGTCAGCCTGTCGCTCTCGCATAGCCATGTTCAGATGTTAGCAGTCTGAGTCTGAGAAAGACGGCACATATATGGTAATGACCTTTGACTTTGGCTGTACACCGGCATAATGGGGATCTTATGGGAAAACTGTACACATCAGGCAATCACATCTGCGACTTGCAACCATATAATTTGGTTTGACATAAATGGCCAGTGGCATGGAGGGGGTGTAAGCCCCCCCCCCCAAAAAAAAGAAATCATGGACCGTTGGTACAGATCGGCGGTAACATGGCGGTCCTGTGGCCGTGTATATACCAAAATTAACAACATGCTTTTTCCTTTTGGAAATTATTTTGCCACAATGCTTGTCCGCCAATTTACCGAAATAGCTGGTATGTAACAAGGTACCCATATATCAATAATACATTGCCCAACGTTGGTCCGACGTTGGCATACTGACCATCATTTAAGGTTGGCATAAAACCGTTGGCTCAACTTTGGCGTACCGACCGTCAGTTTAAGATTGGCAAGCTACGTTGGCTCGACGTTGGCATACCGATTATCATTTTAAGGGTGGCACAAAAAAAAACCCGTTGGCCCTACTTTGGCGTACCGACCGTCGTTTTAAAGTTGGCTGGCTACATATGTTTGACGTTGGCATACCATAATAAGGTTGGTATAACGTTGTCCGCTACATTGGTTCATAGTTGGCACACCGACCATTATTTTAGGGATCGGCACAACAGGCGTTGACCTAACCATGGCATGCCGACCGTCCTCTTAAAGTACATAGCTGACTACGTTGGCTTGACGTTGGCATACCATAATAGGTTGGCATAACAAGGTTGCCACAGCGTTGGCCTAACGTTCCTATACCAATCATTATTCAAGGCTGGCGCAACAACATAGAACCTTCGTTGGTTTGGCGTCGGCTTACCATTGCCAACGTTATCTTGCTATCTGGGTACACATAGCAGAATATATGGCACGTCACGCTAACAAAGTGGTAGTACCTTGTTGCTTTGGAAAAACACTGATAAAATTGAGCTATTTTGAGCATACCTGGGAGCAATCAGTTTGTCGTAGAGTGAGAGGTGAGAGAATATAATGACCATGACATTGTTGGGTAATGCGTATGTCATATCAATGTTCCTGCTCCTGGACTGTCCCATTGCAGTAGAGATTTGTTGTGCTTCTTAGCTGTTAGTATCTGTTATCTACAATCATAGGAAAACAAAAAACCGGAATTTAAAGCAAGGACAACTACAAGCTGTGTCAGAATGATTGTTTTTATGGTTATTGAAAAGCTACTTCTTCCCAATGCAACATTGAATCCTCTTGCAATGACCATGACTGGTTGTTACATGACTGTTTATGATATTAAGAGCACACGACGTATTTTTGGTCGAAGCAGCCAACAAAAATCGGTTTTCATTATTTAAATCAATATATTCAAAGTGAAAAATAACACTTTGAAATTTTGCAAAAGTTCATTCTACAAATCATATACTTTGAAAACGTGCTTTATTTTATTGTTGTTAATGAGTTATGTACGTTTTACAAAGGTGTTGTTGTTATGACACATTATTCAAATTACTTATAATTAATTTCTCACCCCCCCCCTACACCTTACACATACCTACCCTACCCCCTCTGGAAAACACAGCTCAACAAATGAACAGAATAATGTATAATTTAATATACACACAAATATGTTTCAAATTATGTACAGACATTCAAACTGGAACTGAATGTAACTCGACTCCAGAAGAAGTAAATATTTCTCGATTTACTGTTGAATGCCTGTTTAAACTTAGTTTATTATCTACCAACATGACCAACGCGAATGAAATATCCACAAACTTGCACGTTAAATACGCAGATCCGCATAGTCCAAGATCATAAATTACAGATTTATATGTGTAGCGGCATAAAAACTGATGGCATTAAATCATGCAATGTACATAAAGTTTTAAAACTTCATAAGCATCATTCCTTCTACACAATAGCATACACTTACGATTATATGCTTTTTTGATTACATAAGTTATAATATTCTTAATTTGTTGCGAATCAACCTACCTCCAAGTACTGCAACGTAATGATGAACTGCTCTAGGCAAGCCAATGAAGTTGAGATGATTCATGCTGAGTCTCATGTTCTGCTTCTCTTTGAACATTTAATTAATCAAAATTACTTTATTTATAAATTTTAGTTTTTCCATCATGACTGGTCATAATTGCTTACTGTTGTTGTTACAACCAGTACCAGTACTTGCTGACCCGTAACACTCGGTGTACATGTCAATGCGTAACAAAACAAGGAAATTGCTTGTCGTTGCCTAGATAGTGACGACCTTTATTTGCAGTCACTGATTCTTTTGTGTGCTAATTAAATCGTTTAAAGGAAAGTTGTCCTTTTTTATATAATTTTTTTCATTTATATACTTGAAAAATGCATCCCGTGAGGGTTAAACTATATGGTTTTGAATTGGCTGTCTTGTGCGCATATCTGTAACGTCTTAAAACACATGCAAATAATAAATAATAATAACACTAATAATAATAATAATAATAATAATAATAATAATAATAATAATAATAATAATGATAACAATAATAATAATAATAATAATAATAATAATAATAATAATAATAATAATAATAATAATAATAATAATAATGATATTAATAATAATAATAATAATAATAATAATAATAATAATAACAATAATAATAATAATAATAATAATAATAATAATAATAATAATAATAATAATAATAAAATAATAATAATAATAATAATAATAATACTTGAAACAAATTCATCAGGATCGTTCATAGTTCAATACAGTAGAAAAGGTTCTTTTTCAGATCCAATTATTCTGGTACTTACTCAGAAATATTTCAATTCCTATCAGGAATCTTGATCACTCTGTTGTGGTGTTTCTAGATGTTTGATGAAACGGCAACACTGTTTGGTCTTGATGACGTAACCACGACGTAACTTGATGACGTAATTGAAATATTTCTGAGTAAGTACCAGAATAATTGGATCTGAAAAAGAACCTTTTCTACTGTATTAATAATAATAATAATAATAATAATAATAATAATAATAATAATAATAATAATAATAATAATAATAATAATAATAATAATAATATGCTCCAAAGGTGTTAAAGAGAAGCTGTATCTAACTTTGGTTAGGCCACACCTCGAGTATGCCTCGATAGCATGTAATCCAGTCACAAAAGAAAACACAAAACTCCTCGAAATGGTGCAAAGACGCGCGGCACGCTTTGTCTTAGGAGACTATGGAAGAAAATCAAGTGTGAACAATATGCTTCAAACCTTAAATTGGAACACTTTAGAGCAAAGACGTGAAAAGCAACGTTTATATGCTTTTCATAAAATAATTCATGGTGGATTTGAGCTTTAAGTTGATTTGAATAGATACACCACCAAGAAAGTTGACAGACCAAGACGGACGCACAACCAACAATACCAGAGCAACTCTAATTTCATCACAACAAGCCAGTTCGCTACATCATTTTCCCCCTTACAATTTCATCCTGGACCAGGGCCGTCGCTAGAGGGGGGTCACCCCCAATACACAATTTAGTCGGCAAAATTTGAATGCTGTCGGCAAACCATGTGACTGTCGGCAAATGTAGTCAAAGGTATGTGTGATTGTCGGCAAATTGTGAGAGCCATATAACAGATTAATGTGTTACGAAATTGTGTTGTTGTAACGTAATAGACCTACTGTGAATGGTATAGTAGTTACAAGTTAAAAAAATTTGTTTGAAAAAAAATTTTGATTCCTAACCCCCGATTAAAAAATCACGGAAATGTTCAAAATGCGTTGTCAAATTGAGGATTTCCGATTCTGAACTCCAATCTGCTGGATTTTCTCGCCTTTGCATACTTTAAAAGTATGGATTTCCAACAATCACGACGGCGTGTGCATTTTCTGGAATAACCCAATGGGTGACTCCATTTAAAATCTACACCACCTGTGAAGGAGATAAAGGTCTTCCATAGGTGGTGTATGGATTTCAAATGGAGTAGCCCAATATGCATCGTTACCCAACACGTCTCTTTACGTTTTCAGCCATTCTTCTTTATTTCCCAAAGGAATTATTTCTTTATCCCTGAAATCGGACCAGCTTACCAGTTTGTCATACAGTCAAAGGTAATATACAAACCAAATGGGGAATCAGTTACATCACTAGGATCAGGCAAGTGACCTTTTTCAGTCCAGCTTTCCAGAAAGTGACCTTCGCAATTGGTCAATGTTTACAACCGGTAACAGGTGCGTGTTTTCCATACTGTTGAATAAAATATTACCAGCTAAAACGCTGGTTCAATAGGATTTATTCGTTTAAGAGGTTTGTATACATTACATCCTAATACCTAGTCTAGTCTATAATCTATAGCTTCTATTGATTATTGAAAAATGGAATACATCGTATGAAAGTATTGTACAAAGCGTTCAGTCGTTGTTGGCAGATGATGTCCCACATTAATACTGAAGCGGTGATTGAAAAATTGTGTACTTCCAACAAAGACAGTTGA
This sequence comes from Amphiura filiformis, assembly GCF_039555335.1. NCBI lineage: Eukaryota > Metazoa > Echinodermata > Ophiuroidea > Amphilepidida > Amphiuridae > Amphiura > Amphiura filiformis. The sequence goes on along the minus strand of NC_092639.1, from coordinate 55,427,401 downwards.
CCAGACACAAAGAAATTCAGGATGACGCTGCAAATAAGAACAATAATAATAATAGCATTTAGAACATTTAGAACTTACTTGTAAGCCAACTCACAAGTAAGGACGTCCTTCACTGGTAAATTTCACCCTATTTTCATCGAAGTAAAAAAAGCACAAAGACACATTACGTGGTCAGTGCCTTAGATATCGAAGCAGAAAAGACCTGTCAAAAATAGCACAAAAGCACCAACACTATTGTGCTATTGACTGGTCAAAACAGATGAAAAATAAGGATTACAAATATACACCAATCCGAGAAGCGTTTACTGTATTTGGCCCTCTATTGACGGCAACACAGATGTCCCAGAGCGGGAGATTTAATTCGTAATTCAATACTCATGATTGTGTATTGAATATCACTGTTGTGTACAATTCCCGGGTACAATTCTGTATAGCACACAATAAATAATGGATGGAACCCCCGACCTCGGGACACCGCAGTTTTACATCGGGGACACCGCAGTAATGGCGAAGTCGGATAGGTGTATAATTATATGACCAGTGGTTTTGATTTTTACGGGTCTTTCTGGTTCGATCTGTTCTTTAAGATGCTTTTTCTTAGAGTGTTTGATGATTATGACGATTTGCCCTGTTGATCTTCAACAGTTTCACTCATTGTCTCGTTATGGACTGCAATAGAAAATGGATTGTGAACTGAAAACAGAAATGATTCCCCAGCAAACACAAAATGTTTGACAGAAAACGTTTAAATGTCAGGTTATATAAAGGGTATAAAACCGTTTTAATAACATTCCAAAAACATTTTTTGAAAACTTGATATAAAACATTCTAAACAGAATGTTATTTTTGGGCTGAAAAAAATATTTTGCAAAAGTGTTTGCCCAAAATATTTGCAATAACGTTTTAAAAACATTTTCATAACCTTTATAACCCGACATTTAAATGTTATTAAAACGTTTTGAAAAAAAAAAGAATATTTATGTGTTTGCTGGGTCAACTGCTCAGTTCATCCAAAGACTTCAAATATAGTTCAACACGCTCCCTCAGCTTCACATCCAGAAGTGGACATTGCTGAGTATCAGCGAAGATGTGTTCAATACAAACAAACTAAATTTGATTTTCGACGAACCTTTTGTTCTTATCCTGCAAATGTAGCAGGACAACAAATCTGATATGAGTCTCGAATGACGCTATGAGTTGCATTATAGGGCTCTGGTCTGACAGTAACACTCTGGAAGTCGAGACTACACCCAACAGGGGCTTCTGGTGATAAGGTTGTCTTCACGTTACCATCCTTACAGTTTACTACACATGGCTTAGGTGTGGGTACATAAACTGGAAGTTCAGCTTGTTCTGGAGAAAAAATTATGCCAAAAGTATTAGAATTTCAAGCAAGTTATGGTTATCTTCGGGTTCTGCATCTAGAACTGGGCTTTCTTCCCTCAGAATATTAATCCGCCTTGTCTCTCGTATGAATATGATATTAAAGTAAAGTGTGCTGAGGCTTGTAGCTCAACGTCTAGGCGTTGTGCCTGTGCATAGCGCACTCTAAATCACTGCGGGTTTTTTTTAAAGGTAATAATAGGAAATTTCGCAAATATTCTGAAGCGGAATTTACTCTAGATCGTTGAGCTATTTCGCTTAGCGTGTATCGCTTTTCACGCTGAGTGATTGCGATGCATTACTTTTCACGCTAATCAACTGCGATGTATCGTTTTTCAAAAGCGTTAATCGCATAATTTTGCGATACATCTTTCGTTTATAGCATAAATTATTCAAAACAGAACAAAATACATTTTTACGATATCCGTAATCCGTAATGTTGATAATTCTTGTTTGAATTAATTTACTTCCGAAAATTGATGATCAAGAAGAATAAAATAATTTTAATTAAATTTGTTAAAACAAAATATAGATTCAGTTGGTGGGCAATGATTAGATTAATTGATGCATTCATGTGACAAACGACATTACCCGGGAGTTTTTCAACTCGCACAAGTAGTTTTGCAAAAGAGATGAAATTAAAAGTAAACCGAAAGCATGCGTGCGATTTAACGATAAGCGCCTATAGGTCCATGCAAGCACCCACCGAAGCCAACCTTCAAACAACTTATAAGGCCTATACTGCGTCTGAAACGGTTAGTTCAAACTGAAAGCAAAGCTGCAGAATGCTTAACATTACCTAAGGCTTATAATCGATCAGTCCCGTTATTGAAATGCGCCACCGATTGGTTCAAATAGCGCGTATGCGTATCGCATCGACTCGTATGCGCTGAACCGTGTTATATCGTGTCATATAACACGGCTAAGAATCAATACGATTGCAGAAACTTTTTGCGTTTAAGAAGTATTTAAGAATGAATAAAAACAAACAAATTGTTTTCTGTCACTTAACAGTCGTCTTAGGGTATTTAAATAAAGGCACTTAATTTAATGCCCACGTGACCACATGGGTGCTGACATTACAGCGTATAGACAGGATGTCTGGAAAAGTGACCTTTGGCACAGCGTGTGGTCTTCCTGTGTATTTCAATTGGAAACGCGGGATGCATGTCCAAATTTTCTAGCAAACTTGTCATTTTTTTGCAAAAGTTTCCGTCGATTTTTTTTTCGTCGATAAAAAGTTTCAAATTTTAGTTCTTGAAAACATAGTAAAAAAGCAGTGTGTAATTAATTTGCTTATTACATTTTCAGCAGTTTTGATGATATTTGTCTGAAAAATTCCTATCTATTAGCATTGTAGCACATCAACTGATCACTTGGTGATCTTGGTATGGCGACGCCCATGGGTCACGTGGGCATTAAATTTAGTGCCTTTTATGAAATAGCCTATGGTGACTGCTTAAGAATGACAAGTTTACTTTTGTATATATTGTATAGCTATAGTAAGACGTTAAGTGTAGAAAATATATTATTATGCTCAACATATTTTGTACTCAAAGTATTCTTTCTCCGACCAGAAGAGTTCTCCAAATCGTTCGCGGATGAAATGTCAAATTTCAGAAAATAAAAGAATAAAAAATGCAACCTATATCCCGGGCAATATACGTACATTGACAGCTTACCCAGAATTTAACGTAGCCTAAATCAATTTAGCAGCTGCGTGAGACCTAGCCAATTAGCCATTCGCCACGGAATCTTGCATGACAACTGATATGACAAAAATCTTATAGACCATCCATCACATATGGGCCATAATGTCGGCAGATCTCCTTCTGAGATTTGGTTCATTGAAGAGCTCAAAACAATTTCCAACCCATTTTTTTTTCTACTACCTTACAAATAAGCAATAGTATACAAATATTGAATGTTTATGAGTACAATGGCAAGAATATTTTCATGAGATGAAATATGGACTGTTCCATTGAACGAGGCTTTGCCGAGTTGAAAGGAACAGTTCATATTTCACCAAATGAAAAAATATTCTTTCCAGTGAACGAATAAAAGCATTCAATATAAACTCATATAAATTTCCTTATCATCCACTTAATTTTATAAATCACCACGCGATATACGCCCGCGTCTATCAGCGTTGCCATGGAAGCTGCGTGCCAGTGCAATGGAAAATGGACTATTGCACTTGTGCGGAGTGCAATAGTCTTTTACTATAAAAAGTAAATATATTCATTGGGTACCATTGGTTACCATTGAGTGCCATTGAGTACCATTGTACTCATAAATATTCAATATCATTGTACTCATAAATATTCAATATTTGTATAATATATCATTGTAAAGTTTATTTTAAGAAGAATTCGCCTTTCCAATGTCTCAAAGTGAGAATGCCACAATTACATTTCAATTTTTGGTAGACAGTCACATAATATATGAACTCACCCGTCGTGGGTTCCTCTGTCGTAGGTACTGGCTTAGGTGGAGGTGGTCTTACAGGATATATTGGTCTTCGAGCTGTTTGCAAAAATGGTGAAGGAAATGAAATATTAATACAATGCATTTTACAACATGATGAAAAATATATACTTCATGATTTGCTTCTCACCTCTGGCTTCCCATATTAGTTTGTTTCTTCCGTTTTAAGTTGTAACATAAGCTGCGGCTCTCTGTATATGGGTCAGGCAGCAGCAACATATGATTCATCTGGCTAAATCACAGTGTGTCACGGGTGTAAGTCTAAATTTAATAACAGCCTTTTTTGTTGAAGAGCCCATTAGTCAGAAGGTTCATCAGTCCAATGAGGGTTAAAGTTATAGGGTTTGAGGCATTCTAAGTTAGGATTGGGGTTAAAGATAAGGTTAGGGTTGTGGTTTTTATTCAAGAGTCGTCGAGTACCATTTTAATAACCGCTGTGCCATTCTATCGTTTCAAATCATAGTGGAAATACACATCCAGTGGTGTCAACGTATGTTAACTTTTACTTACGTAAATCATTGCATGTATAATGGCAGTATCCATGACAACAAACTGCTGTAGATAGTGTCCTGCAGATAAATTCATATCCTTTGCATGGCATACCGATTGGATCTGTAAACCAACACAATAAATACAATAATTAGGCCAATATTTTGCATGTTCTACAAATGAAGAGCTTATTTCCAAACCGTGTTAAGTCCACAAACACATGTTTCTCATTTACTTATGTAATCACAATTACTTTGACAAGTTTGACATTAGCAACAATGAGTTAATATGTACCATCAACAAGCCATTATTTACCATAACAATGCTGCATAACAATATGCAGACTATTGTTCTCATTTGGGAACCAACGGCCTCACGCAGTATTGTTACTGTGCATCAATCCACTGTTTGCTTTGTAATGGTGAAACTGAAATTACCTATAGCATCACAAATTCACAACCCATTGCAATATCGCACAGGTAAATAAGAAACATGTGTTTGTGGACTTACCACGGTTTGGAAATAAGCTCTTCAAATAATGTAGTTCAATTTAACGATAAAAACAAACATGCTTGCCATATACTTACTTCAGTGCTTATGTATGGCAAATCTTGTCGTCGGACTCCCGCAATGGATCTCCAAACTACTGAATCTAGCCTCGGAAGTTAGAGACTCTTACTTCCATGATCTAGCATAGGACGATTTTCGACAGCTGCCTTAAGAATATTCTTCCTCTTGATCCAAGGGATAAGAGAAAACATTTTTGGGAGCCTGGTGGATGTTTTCACTTGGAGCTTTATCTTTATCTTTACCCGTTTCCCCCATGTTTCGTTCATAGGGTGCATGCTGATGCCTTTTCATTGACGCCGCACTGTCATCACACCTGATTTTCAAGCACTTATTCGCTTGGCACTCTCCAGTTGGCTCTTTCCTGTGTCAGTCTCTTGATGTGGGTAATGTGATGCATCTGTTATGCACCTGTCATGCACCCTTCTCAATTCAGTTATAAGCGAAACTGTCAAATGTCATATTAATAACTTATTTTGATCTACACAAGGCCAACATCGTACAAATGCTCTAACAGTCTTTAGACTATATAATTTGTTACATTATGAAAAACCATAAAATAAAAACTATAACTTGATAATTCGTTACCCACTTCAGATTCCCGAAATATGCAGCATTACTTATTTTTGACAACTTTTTGGGAAAGGGGGGCAAAAGAAGATTCATATTCGCTGTCGAAGTTATGTAATAATCGGATTAACTACCATAGCAATAGATTAATACAATTTTTGAATAGATCGCCCTGCACTACAAGCAGGTTGCACTCATCACATGTCTATGTCTGCAGTCATAGATTGAATACAATACCACTCTTTTCCGAGATTCTAATCTTACAGGTGCGAGTGATAAGCATTTCTTTGACATCTATGGTTCAATGCATAGGTACCGCGTGAATGTTGTAGTGAAGGGCGATCTATTCAAAAATTGTATTCATCTATTGCTACGGTAATTAATCCTGTTACATCATCACTTCGAAAGCGAATTGGTTATCTTCTTATTAATAATCTAGTCCTATATCGACAATTCTATTACCCCCACGACCCACTATTCAAAATCGCGCACTGTGATTTGTTGAAACGCGTCACGTGAAAGACCATTAATTAGCGATAAAGTGGCAGGGCAACGAACTTTATGTTCTTCTATCATCACAGCGCACAGCAAAGCGCACACCACACCTGCTTATGTAGGGGAGGATGGAATGCCAGGGGTGTGTTATTGTATGTGCATACCTGCTTATAGGGGAGAATTGAATGTTAGGTTGTGTTATTGGAATGTGCATACACTTTGGCTACGCGTAGGCGCTCCACCTTGAGGTAAACAACTTGAAATATTTGGGCAAAAAATGTGATATTTTCTCTTTAAATCGCACTATTTTGTGGTAATAGAATAGAAATAAAGGGTGCAGCATTATCCTTTACACGCAAATAATGTGTCCTCGGCAGTAAAACGTTTAAATAATGGGTTCGGCTGCGCCTCACCCATTATTTACGTTTTACTGCCTCGGGCACATTATTTGCGTGTAAAGGATCATGCATTTTAAATACCCTTTATTTCTTAATTTTTAACCAATTTGCTCAAGCATTGAGCTCTCTGATATTAAATGTCATTGAACCTAGGATAGCGTGCCACCACGGAGAGTAATAAAGGTGGTTTGTGCAGTCAAGGCTGGGGAAACAAGGTTATTTTCTTAATGTATTGGATAAGCCCTCATTACAACATTTGAGGAAATCTTGCATAACAAGTTATTAGACATATATGGTTGGATTCATAGGAACTAGGTGTTAACATGGTTAAGGTTGTGCGCTCTGTCAACTGCAGACTGGAGCAAGTAAAGCAAGGCTAGTAGATTTACCACATGCTGCAACGTCTAGTAAAAATAAAATGATTGCTTTCTCTTCCTGTGTGCAGAAATAAGCAATCGTATTTATCATGATCACTCTCAGTGGGAAATTTCTGACATTGTTTTGTATTGTATCTTCGAAAGTAATGATGATAAGTGCATATCCATAAAAGTATACATCTTTTAGAAAGGAAATGATACAAGGAATGCAACTAGCATGGCCTTTTTTCGTCCACCATAACAAGTTATCTTAAATTTCCAAATTAAAGAAAACTACACATTTGTGTTTTTAAAGACACAAAACTAGAAACTATTTTTTCAATGTCCTTTGTTTCTTTTAACAATTGTATCTCATTATACAGACTTGACATTAAGTAAAGATAATTTCTTCACGAAGTGTTAAGACTAGTCTGGAAGTGGTTTGCATAAACCGCACGGGCTAAATATTAATTGAGGTGTGTCGGGAGAAAATAATAATTGTTTAATAGAAAATGTGCTTGGTGGATTAATGAGGTTGATCCTTGGCTTGGTGGATTAAATAAGGCTGTGTCCATGGCTGAGGCTTGAGAGGCACAATTTTATGCAACATTGTTCTGTTATTATTAAATTTATTGGGGTTTGAGGTGATAAATTTCTAAACCTCGTCAGCAATTGGCATTCATCAGAGCTGAAATGCACATGCAATGTACCAATTTTGTGAAAATGGGAGGAGCTTAAAATATGGCTCTTTAAAGTGGCACGTACTCAGAAAGTTTGAATGGTCCCCGGGGTCAAATGTTATAGACTTACCATGTTTACGGTACAAAAACAACTTCGCGGATTCCTGGTTGAAAATGAACTCGCGCTGTTTTTTTGTTACTGAACATTTTGCCCTAGCGGACCATTCAAAATTCCTGAGTACGTACCACTTTCTAAGAGCCAAAAGCTTGTCCCCCTTTAATTTAAAACTTGTACATTACAAGTGCATTTCAGTTCTAACGAAAATTTATTGGTATATATAGACGAATCCAACAAGCCAAGTCATGGAGAGGATTTGGTCGGCCATAACGGGTCCCCGCATACACCAAACTGGTGTAGTGACTGCCCAATTGGGTGGATTAAAGCCGCTTAAATTTCGATGCTAGATTATTTTGTGTTGTACACTGTCATTGTTCTTTTGTCTACGTGTAACACAGGTGATAGAATGCAGTTTAAAATACCCTCCAAGGCCGAATCATTTCACATTTTAGGTGAGATGGAGCCGACGGGGACCCAACTTTGGTAGCCATTGAGGTGTAGGAATGCGTGAAATTGGATTCGTCTATAGGTTCAGTTCAGTAAATATCACCTCAAACCTCAAATCCGCCGTTTGTGTCAAATTCACTACATTATGAGCACCATAATGTAAACTCATGGAAACACATTTTCTATCAAAATAATTATTGTGCGCCATCTCCCGAAACACCCCAATTAATATCTACCCATGCGGTTTATGCAGACCCGTTACCCCTTTCAAACTAGTCTGGTACTTGGTGCAGAAGTATTCCATCATGGGGACCGGGGGGACCTAGTTCGTAGAAACATAATCTGATTGGACAATATCAAAATACTGATTAAAATACCATGTAAAAATCACACTTCAAGACATACATCAATATATAAAAAATACATAAAGGGTATCCGATTATGCCGAAATTGCAAGTTAGTGTGTCTTCAACATTAGTATTACTACACACCTTCACTTCATCCCGTATATTATGCAATACACGTATGTATCAAAATAATTGGTACCCATCAATTTTGATGGTTATTGAAAAGCCGGTTTCTTCCAAATGCAATATTGGCAGTCATGTTCACAATCACTGGAAACTGATGGGTACCAATCATTTTGATACAGCCTGTAGCCTCTGCGGCGCGAAAGTTGAGATTGAATTCAGATTTGCTTTCATTTGTAAATAGCTAGGTATCATATTTTCCTTCCACATGTCGTGATCTTATCTTAAATTATGTTTCATTGTTTCCTTGCTGCTGTAGACTCTTTAGCAATTCCCTTATATTATGCCCACGCCAGGATCAAGCGAGTCTCCGCACAGAGCGACTGTATAATCAAATTTTCATAACATCAATTTTATTATTATATAGATTGGTAAAATAGACTACTCACGCTGTCTTTTGGCAACTTCGAGTAATTCTCCTTCGAGAACATTGCTACAGAAAGCTGGTAGCGCCAACGAAATAAATATAATCAATCTCATGATGGCTGCCAAAAGGTGGTCGAATTCTATTAAACACCAAAAGGATTCTTTTAAGTTTCCTTAAAGCTCTTGTGTCCACTTAATATCCAGTGTGGGCAGTGTCCACTTGGTATAGATAAGAAATATATGCTTCAAATCTCTTTTAATCATTTTGAAGACTGACTGCGTCTTGGTCACGTGCTTTTAATTTCTATGCTTACTTAACCCCGTGTGTATATTGGTATCGTCTGCAAACGTCCAATTTGTGATGTGATCAAGCAAATTCAGTCGGAAGTCGGAAATATTGATCTTGAGATATAGCCAAACAAGGAAATATGTCCTTTTGTTTTTTCTATTGTTTTGGGCACTCTTTAACTGTTCACATCTTTTGAACTAGTTGTATAATTTCAATGGGGTTTGCGGCAAAATGCTTTTCACAATCCTATAAGAAACTGAAAATTGAATATGACCGACTTCAGACTGATTTTGCTTGATCACACGACAAAAATTTTAACCAAGAAAAAACAACCGCGAAATATTTCAATACCGTATTTCAAACATTTTTCAAATGTTCCTAGATTAGCCTATACATTTTTAGCATATTCGATGAGTCCTTCTCTTAACCTGAAGTACACTTTTGCGAGGTACAGTCTTCAATATTAACAATTCTGTACCGAGATCTAGACTACATCGTCGTTTTATTTATTTATTGTCCCAAATTAATCCTTAACAATGTCCACATTATAGCGAACATAAAATGTAACCAGATTTATTATGTCAAATTCAACCAAATTAAGATAAAATATTTTATTTAAAAAAAAAAATTAAGTAGAATGAGCAATCGTATCATAGCGTGTTTCTAAGTGATGATGTCATAAATCATCTTTTTTTAATGAACGAGACGATTGAGCATGGTCAGGTTAGCGTGAAATTATGGCACCTTCATTTACAATATAATTTATTATAATTAGGAGACGAAACGTGTTCAATTCAATATTAATTTTAAAAATATTAAAATTCGATAACACAAAACTCAGTTCCACAAAATCATGTTGTTAGAAAACATGGTAAACGTTCTGACCAGATAAAAAAACATGGAATCAAAATGAACTTGGGAATGCGTCTAATCCCCTCCCCCCCCCCTTATCAAGGTTCGGTTCACATGGTTCAGTAAATTTTAATTTAAACAGCAGGCGAAGAAACGCTTACGTCTACGCAATGCTGATCATCCATGGACACATGCAATTTGAACTCTTAGACAGTATAAAGCTTAGAATAATAAGTCAATTTTGAATTGACATGGCTGGTCCATTTGACGTTTAATTTAAGCGTGTAAAATATAACAGATGGGTTACGGCAATATTTCAGGGGGAAATGAAATGATTATTAGGTGTTCTTTAATAGTTACAGTGATCTGTGGTTAAATTTTTGTTTCACTCAAACTGCTTTGAACTTAGGGACCGTTCAGAAACACTTGTTAGGGGGGCCTGGTGGCCTTAAAAGGTTTGACCCTCCTAAGGGGGGCCTGAAAATAATGACCAAAAAATTTCCTTGGAAAATTGAGTTTACATGCTTTTCTATGGGGTTGACCGATAATTTTCACGATGAAATTTTTTTGCATCAGGCCCCCCCTAACAAGTGCTTGTGAACGGTCCCTTAGATTTATTGCGGATTGAACCTGCTGCTGAATTTGACTGCAAACTATTTTCTCAGCATATTCGTCAACCCTAGAAAAAACGCGCGCGTTTACGCCCAAACGACCTAAGCTAATCGCCATCCTTTTTGAGTGATAAAATTGTTACCCAGTACCTTACCCAGGGGTATGACCGGCCATCAAAGATGACCATATAGTGGGGTTGGTGAGGCCCACCATTGGTTTCTACAGTAAAATCAATGATTTTCATTTCGCTCTTTTAAAAACATGACAATACAACCTGTACATTCCGTCTTTAGCGAGCCTCCATTTAAGGAGGTACTACATCCTTGCCCAATTTTGTGCCTATTTTGCATTTTTCTCCAAAATTATAGCGCATTGGTGACAAGTAAGATATGTATATTATAGGGGCAAGGACTACTGCACTGGAAATTTTATTTTAGCACAGACAACAGTTGTGCTAAACAGTAAAAAATGAGGGAAACCCAATATTTGATCAATAAATCAATAACTACTTGCCTTGAGTTGCTGAATTTTCAGTGCAGTAGTTGTAGTCCTTGCCCCTATAATACAGCCTGTCTCAAAAAAAATTGTGCAAGTGAAAAGCGCCCTCTCTGGCAATTAGAAAATACCGTTGTGACATAATGCTTACATCAACGTCAAGGGTGTAGTCTTAGCTCTGAAATGCCGTTTGTTCTGTTCAATTTGCTTGTTTTCATCTCGAGATATGTTTAGTTAAAGACGAAAGGGTAAAATCACAATTGTGCCACTTTTACTAGGGAAGAGGGCTTTACATGTAACAGTGATAGCATCAAGTTTATCAAGAGTTCCTTAGTGAAATCAAAAGAATACATCAATAACACAATACAAAATTGTTTTGACTGTTTTTACTGTTTTATCATGATGCAGGAATGATGATTCTCTTTTTCCACTTAAAAGAGATTAAAAGATAAATAAATATTTCACATTCTGCTGTAAAAATTAAATACATGTGCATGTCAATGATTTTATCATGATTTTATCATAGTAAATGCTGTTTTCTTAGTCACTTAAGACATGTTAAAAGACAAACAAATATTGCGCACTTATACATGTTATAGGTTAATGAACGCGTATTACTTGTTGGGAGAGATATTAGACAAAATAATGCACGCGTGCTGATGCGTCTAATGCATGCGCCCCGAAAGGAGGAGTGCAATAGACGCATCAACATCGGCTATCATTGATTTACATGTACAGCTATCTTCCCTAGTAAAAGTGGCACAATTGTGATTTTACCCTTTCGTTGTTAATTAAACATATCTCGAGATTGGAACAAGCAAATTGAACAGAACAAACGGTATTTGAGAGCTAAGACTGCGCCCGTGACGTTGATGTAAGCATTATGTCACAACGGTATTCTCTAATTGCCATAGAGGGCGCTTTTCACTTGCACAATTTTTTTTGAGACAGGCTGTATATATATCTTACTTACCACCAATGCGCTATAATTTTTGAGAAAAATGCAAAAATAGGCACAAAATTGGCCAGGGGTGTAGTACCCCCTTTAGACTATTATATTATAATTAAGATATTGTTGGTCATGTTGATCGAAGCAACCAAAAAAAAAATCGATTTTCATTATATCATTGCAGAATAACACTTTGATGTTTTGCAAATGTTCATTCTACAAATCAAATGAGAATTTCTAAAAGTTGGTCAAATAAAAAAAAAATAAAAAAACCGCTACTAGATATTTTTATCTAGCTTTTAAAAATTTAGGCATGAGACATGCCCATCAACATGCCATGATCTTGCCAAGAACCCATTTTTGATGGGTTGTTCATGCTCACACATGAAATTTCATGCATTTGCATGTTTTTTGGTGTCATGCGTTTGGTCAGAGCCTTGACATGTTCAGGGTATGTTCATGAGTAACTCATGGGCATGAATCGCGGTCAATGTCAAATTCTCTATACTTCCATGCCCATCAATTCCTTATTCCTGGGTACCTCATGGCATTAATCGTGGTCAATGGCAAGTTCTCTCTACTTCCATGCCCATGAATTCCTTATTCAAGAGCGTCAATTACATTTTCAATATTCACACCCTAATTTCATGCCCATAAATCCTTGAAAGGGGATTTTATGGCATGATCATGCCACATACGAAACAAAAGAATCGGAATGTCTTGCCATGTTCATGGAATGAACGCAGCGCTGGCGTGATTGTTAGACACGGCACGATCGAACAATCGGCCCTCATGAATATGCGAGAACTCACATCATAAACTGCTCAAATAAAGAAAGTCCGCAGTCATGTAACCCGTCCTACACCAAAACCTGATCTTGTTATGACAATTTGATTGAAAAGGTCGTGTTCAGAATCTTGTTAGCTGCAATTTAATACCCAATTTGCTGCCGAAAACTCTAAATTCACAGAGATTAATACCAGTTTATGAAATTTGGTGCATTTTCAAAAGTTGCAAATTAAAAACAGACCACGCGGACCTGTAGAGGAGAATGGCAGAGCGCGACCATTGGCATAGCCCGAACTACACCACATTTCGCCATAATTCATTCTAGAAACGCTTGCTGTTAGAATAAGAAAAAAATTAATGCTAAATTATTGCACATTCTAGGGAAGCGTGATTACCGTTTTGAAATAACCGAGTGAGAGGGTTTTCAAGAAAATATTTTTCCTGTCAAAACTGAAGCATCCTCTGTATAAAAGAAAATATGAATATTAACTGCACATCATATATAACGATTCGTGATACCCAATTGTGGCACGTTTGATGTCGTTTATGAGGCAGAGAATTTTATTTCAATTTTATATACGCCAAATTATTTTTTTAATTGAGCAAGAATAAGGATAGAAAAAACGTTGAAAATTCTATGTATAAATAACATTAGACCCGGCAAAAGATTACTGTTTCGTTTTTATGGTAATCTAATCTTTTATTTCCTGAAAAAACATTTGGGGTCTAAAATGGATTTTTTATGTAATTGATAAAAACATCGAACGTGTGTACAAGAAAAATGGTAGGTTCCTCTATAGTATTTTACTGACCATGGAAATGTACTGACACCGTGCGAGCCCATGTCAAAATCGATATAATGTATTGTCCATATAGACGCGCATTTATCATGTTTATTGACGGATTAACAACAATTGAGCGCTATTAATACACATTAATGTTTTTAGGCAAATAAAATTCCAAAATATGGTACGTTTTCTGCTTTTGCTTGTCACGTGGTAGGCCTATTTTGAAGTTGCGATTATATCTTCAAATAAGTTTTAAATGGATTCCATCAAGACAAGTGGCCGAGTGGTCTAAGGCGCTAGGCTCATAGAGCATATCCAAAGCGGCGTGGTGCGCCGTGAGTTCGAACCCCGCCTCTGCCAAACTTTAAAATTTAAACTTTTTTAAAATTTCATATTGGGAAAATGTGACTAGGAGAATTTATGTATGGCGTGGAGTGGTGTGAGCCCGAACCAACCGCTAGGTCATATCGATCGCATCGTGCCCTAGTATTCATCAGTAAAGCACTGTAGCAATCCATGCGTTTTAAATTAACAATTATTGAATAAAGCGCGCACTTGGGATAGTCGGCATGGGCCCATCGTGGGCAAGCAAGCTTGACCATATTGCCATGCTAAGCAATTTCGACCGCGTGCTTCGTTTTGATTTGCAACTTTTGAAAATGCACCAAATGCCATAAACTGGTGTCAGTCTTAGTCACTTTTGAGTGTTTGGTAGAAAATTTGGTATCAAATTGGAGCTAACAAGAATCTGCACACGACCGTATCAATCTAATTGTCATAACAAGATCAGGCTTTGACGTAGGACGGATTACATGACTGCGGACTTTCTTTATTTGAGCAGTTTACAATACACGGGGACACAGGAACTGACACAAATATTGATATCAAATGAAAGACCCTATTTTTCTCATTAACATATTGAAATTAGGAGTTCCAAATCGGTGTATTTCGGAAGATATCATCAAAAAACTGCTGAATTAGTCAAAACATGGTATACCAAAGTTGCGGACTAATTCGACAGTTTTTGACGATTTCTTCGGAAATAAACCGATTTGGAACGCCTAATTTTAGTATGTATTACCGTACCTGATACCAAAATCTGCATTTGAAAGGGTAAAATTGGGGATGAGGCTGTCAATCAGGTTACCCTTTAAAGCACAGACATCATATTTCATGAAATGAAGTTTTACCCCTTGCCCCACCCTTTCTGCACAAATCGGAGGTCCCGGGTTCAAGCATCTCTAAATTCTACCAACTATCCACTATCTATTGACTAATTTGTCTTTATATGCTAATTAAAGACGTGATGGAAGTATAAGAGTTTGAAAGAGCAATCAGTCGATGGAATTTAATGATGGTTGCGCCCTGGACCTCAAAAAGGCTGGGAGAAATCGTATAGTTTACTTCATTAAATGAATTATGATTTGGTATTCGGTTACAGCTTCTCTTGCTTTTGACCATGTGGTTCCACAATGTGGTTGTATCTGTTCTTTAGTTTTGTGAATTGGTGGAGGCAATATTATGATAGTCCGATGTATAACGTGAGTGTCAGCAAACAGACATACATTATGGCACGCCACAGGCTGCATATTGCATCGAGTCGCAAAGAACACATCGAGTTTAAACAAAACGCACCGAGTTTAAACAAAAAGCATCGAGTTTTAAAAAAACCGCATCGAGTTTAAAAAACACACATCGAGTTTAAAAAACGTACATCGAGTTTAAACAACGTACGTCGAGTTTTAAAAACACATGTCGAGTTTAAAAAACGCACGTCGAGTTTAAAAAACACACGTCCAGTTAAAAAACCAAAAAAAAAACACGTCGAGTTTTGAGGAAAAAGACAGGGGGGTGGGACGTTGAGGTTTCGATACTAGATTTGGGGTTTTGAGGTTGCAAATGGCGCGAAACTTTGTGTTAAAACCAATGGTGGCATATCCGCTAAGGTCGATTACGTTGCCCATTTTCCGTCATCAATATCATTTAAACTACCGAACGCACCTCCGCAAGTTTTGGAATGTAGCAAGAAAACGTTATTTTGAGCAACTTTTTCCAGCCCACCTCAGAGGTGGGATGGAGAAATTTTGCGAAAAAAGCATTTGAAATTTGAGTTTTCGCGGGGTTTTGGGGGATTTTTAGTTTAAAATTTGCCGTTGCATTAATCTCTTCAACAGACTCAAAGCAGTCGGTCGTGTGGGAAGAGGTTATAGTAGCGTACTGGATGTACTGTTTCATAGTTGGACAAGTACATTGTAGCTCGTCGCCGATTATTTCCTGGTGATTGATACCGTACGAAGCATCTGCATCTGCATTGGTATGGAGAAGTCAGCTCTTCTGTTTACAACAAGCTAATAGCTCTGTTTACAAACGTGATGACAACCTAGACTCGCTGAGTCTCATGGACGCCGTTCCTATGTCCATCAGACTCGTATTTCCCATTTTGGATGTCAATGGGAAATACACACTTAACGATTTGCGCCGGTTAGAAAAAAAAAAAAAAATCTTTAAAATTTTATCAATGTATATAAAAGTGGTACCAACCTTATTGTGCTTGCTAATTTAAGACTCGGTTGAAACAAAATTAAGGATCGAATGCATTTTAGTGTCCAAAAGGCAAAATTATCGTCAAAGTTCTGCTGAAATCGGCACCCTTGCGAAGGGTTCAGAATTCGAATCGGGAACGAAAATATCCGATCTTTGCGATCAAAAACACAAAATTACAACTTTAAACATACTATTGGCAAAAGACATTATTACCAAACAATATAGAATAGAAAATTTGACATCATTTTCTCAAAATATTGAAGAAATTTGCTCACTAGACATCAAAAAAGTACGCAATCCAATTCCCGTTCAAACGCGTGAGAAACTGAAAGTGCATAATCCCGACTATGACAACCTGAGCATATTATACTTGATGGTGAGTGTGCGGAGTATTAAAATTTAAATTGGTATAGTAATTTCACTGAGT
The DNA here is from genome assembly GCF_039555335.1 of Amphiura filiformis. Taxonomy (NCBI): domain Eukaryota; kingdom Metazoa; phylum Echinodermata; class Ophiuroidea; order Amphilepidida; family Amphiuridae; genus Amphiura; species Amphiura filiformis. Next base: position 55,410,770 of record NC_092639.1, on the reverse strand, counting down.
CGCTTTCTCGAGCTCACTGTTTTCGTACGGTAGGGTCACGGACACTGCCACTGCACTGATATGCAGAAAGCTTATCATTTATATTGCGAGCGAGCACACTGATCAGTGCATGATGTGTCTCTAGTCCACAATAATTATCCATCTCATGATCTATTTAGTAATTATAAACTGTCACTGTAAACTGTGTAACCCTGACCATGCTTACCCTGGCCATGGTAATTGCCGCGGCGTAATTGTAATTTCACTAAACTTTTAACCCTTGACGTAACTCATTTACCGTTCGACGCGTTCACGTTCGTAAAGTTACGAATACCCAAAACTAGATGTAACTTAAGGTACTGTTCGTAAGTAAGTTTAGTGAAATGCAACTTTGGCCTAGGCTACGACTCGTCACAAGTTACGATTAATTTTGAGACTTACGAAGCTTCGTAAACTAAAGCTTAGTGAAATGGACACCTTGATCAAACTGTAACCCTGGGGCTGGGTGCTGGGGGGGGGGCACTTAACACAAATGACCATACAAGTATGTTCCCCCGGAAAGACCCCCCCCCCTTTTGGATTTTGCAGCTCTGAAAGACCCCCTATAAGTGACCAAACTAGAGCTCCGAAAGACCCATGAATTTGATAATTTCAGCTGTAGAAGGTTTTGTCAGGCAATTTTCAGCCAGAAAGCAAAGCAAGACCCTTGATTTTGACTGTTCGCAGCTCCGAAAGTCCCCATTTTGCTTGTTTGCAGCTCCAAAAGACCCCCTTTTACCGTGGCAGCTCCCAAAGACCCACCACCTCAAAATTCCGGGGGAACATACCCACCAAATTTTGTTGATGCCCCCCCCGGCCGTATACCCTGCCTATCCCCTGCTAACTAGTGATCTGGACATATGCTGGACAGGAACTCAAATTCTCCCACTATAGGAAGAGGAACGTCAGTACTAGACGCTTTAATGTCTTTTGTAGTTGTAGTAGGCCTACATACCTTCGGGGGGGCATTTTTGAATGCCGAGCCCTGACCATGTCTCGGCCCCATACAACATGGAATTTCTCCAATCGCTGTCCATCGACTTCCAACATGTGATTGTCTTGGTGCCTAGCAGGAAGTTGCAGAATTGCCTGGCTGTCCTGCCTACTGCCAATATGAACTTTTTATTTATCTCAAGATAATTGTCTCAGGATGATGGATTATCTCAGAATAATTGATTATCTCAGGATAATTGATTATCTCAATTTATATGGCAAACAGGGACATTGACAGGACAGGACTTGAGATAATTGTTGAGATAATTTGAGAAAATACATTGTCTCAAGATGTTTTATCTGGAGATGATAAATTATCTTGATAGTAAATAATAAATTATCTGGAGATCATTATCTTGAGATAATCAATTATCTTCAGATGATCAATTACCCTGAGATAATAAATTACCTTGAGACAATTATCTCAAGATAAATATATGGAAACAATAAATTATCTCAAGATAAATATCTCCATAATCTTTTTGTCCAGAGATAAATCCTGCGAAGATAAATATCTTGAGATAATAAATAATCTTGTCATGATAATAAATAAAAAAAAAAAATACATTATCTCAAGATGTTATTTATCTGGAGATCATAAATTATCTTGATAGTAAATTATCTTGATAATCTCTAGATGATTAATTTACCCTGAGATAATCAATTATCCTGAGATAATTAATCATTCTGAGATAATCCATTAACCTGAGACAATTATCTTTAGATAAATGGAAATAATGAATTACCGTATCTCAAGATAAATATCTCCATAAAAAACTTCTCTCTATATATCTTTTTGTCCAGAGATAAATATCTCATGATGATAAATTATCTTGAGATAATTGATAAGTCACTCGAAAAAATACATTATCTCTAAATCTTTTTTATCTGGAGATCAATATGTTGAGATAATCTTGAAATTATCTTGAAATAATAAGTTATAAGATGACTTATCTCAAAATAATTTATTATTTCAAGACTCTAATTTGTTATCTTTTATCTGGAAATAAGTGTCTCAAGAAATTATCTCAAGATAAGTTTTATTAATAAATCTCAAGATAACAAATTATCTCAAGAGAATACATCATCTCAAAACCATTTTTCTGGAATTAATAAATTCTATAAAATAATCTCAAGATAAATATGTGGTGATGATAAATAGCTCTTATGATAAATTATCTCAATTTATATTTTTGAAGTTAAATATAATATGGAGATAATAGTAATAATGTCAAGATGATAATGTATTATCTCAACTTAATTGATCATCCAGAGGCTATTTAAAGCAAGTACATGTAAAAAGCTTTTCTTTTTAATTTTTTATGTCATGTAAAATTATTGTTATTATTGTCTTCTGTTTTTTACAGGAAGCATGCATGATGGTTTGGAAAATGGACCTTGTGATGGCTATACCATGGACATAGGAAACCATTGATTTTTGAATCAACAGCGGGAACTATTCTTGGTGGTTATTCAATGGTGCTCAATGGATTTTTCAACCTACGGATTTGTCGCAAACTTCTCACATAGCACTATAACATGATTAGTCGTTTGGATTTAAGTACCAGCATTCAGCAGTTGGGGAAAAAAATCAGCATAGTTGAATGAAATACTTAATTGTTAGTAGTTAATGGCATTATGTCAAAGTCTGGCTAACTTTGCGACTAATTTATGAGACATTGCACTGTTTCACTGTTTGATGAACTCCAATAATAAACTAAAGGTTAGATCTGCACAATAATTATTTGTGAACAAAAATATTTATGGAAATGATTGTGCTCCTGGAGAACAAAACTATGGTAAAGAGCTCCAGAAATACTCCAATAATTACATAAACAACTGAATAATGCACCAACTGCCTGCCAAGATTATAATACAGGACATTGATATGATACAGGGTCTTTGAAAGAGCTGTGCAGTCAGAAAATTTAATATATAATGGCACAACAAAAATGATCAGAATAGAGTATGATGTTGCGTGGTATTAAGGGGTACTACACCCCTCGATAAATTTGTGTCTATTTTTGCATTTTTCTCACAAACTAATAACACAGTGATAACAAAAGTAATTATATATTATAGGGCAAGGAATTCAATTACTACACTGGAATTTCAGTGACCCAAGACAAGCAGTTTGTTATTTATGATAAGAAATAAGGTACCACTAGGATGTACCTCGTTTCCTATCATATACTAAACCGCTTGTCTTGAGTCACTGAAATTTCAGTGTAGTAATAGGATTCCTTGCCCCAATAATATACAACTTACAATATATAACTTTTGTTACCAGTGTGTTATTATTTTTTGAGAAAAATGCAAAAATAGTCACAAATTTACCACATGGGTGTAGTACCCCCTTAAACATCTGCCAATTTTTTTTTTTTTAATGTTGAAAATTGACCCATATGGTCTGGATAACAATTTGAAAATTGCACCTCAATAGGTGTATAGTGTATAATTTCTTGCATTCACAGTTCCGATTATTACAACATATGGGTCAAAAATATTTTTGCAAGCTATAAAATTTACCATTCTGAAATTAAAGAGGAAACCCAGCCAGAGCAGTTCTTCTGGGATAAACCAAACCTGCCTGGTTATCAAATTAGTTAGTGACAATTTACAAGTGACTAAAACTAATGCATATTTATACTATGCCAGGGTCATTTGTTTGGCAATATTTTCTTAACATGATCAAAGACATTTCACTCCCTGGAGGTTTGATTCACCCCAGAAGAACTACTCTGGCAGGGCTTCCTCTTTAGGTGGTATGTACTACACCCCTGATAAATTTTGTGACTAATTTTGCATTTTTCTCAAAAATAACTACACACTGGTAATAAAAGTTATGTATATTATAGAGGCAAGGAATCCAATTACTTCACTGCAATTTCAGTGATTCAAGACAGGTGGTTCATTATATAAATGGGGTATACATTCTAGCGGTACCTCTTTTCTTATCAGAAATAACGTATCACTTGTCTTGAGTCACTGAAATTCCAGTATAGTATCTGGATTCCTTGCCCCTATAATATACATAACTTTTGTTACCAGTGTATTATTATTTATAGTCACAAATTTATCAAGGGGTGTAGTACCACCTGCAAAAATAAAAACCTAGTAAAAATTTCCAGCTATGTAGTAATTGTGATGGTGCTCTTGGAGCATATGATCACAGTGAATCCATGTTGCAACCATGTAGCATCATAGGGCACGGGGGTGCCCATCCCCACTGCCATAATGCCCTCAAAATATGTCCTTTACCCAAGGCAGTCACTTGCCGTGCCCTCTAATGAAGTTGCCGTCGGTGCCCCGGCCCAGCCCTGCCCCTTCATAATAAAATCATCTATCTATGTGTTGTGTGTGTTTTCTTCACTTTTGAGAAATTGCCTTGGCACCCTTCTCAAATTTTCAACAGTTGCCATGATGCCCTCTTGAAATATTACAAACTGCCGTGCTGCCTTGCCTTTTGAGTGAAAATCCAAGGCAATTAACAACTTGCCCTAAAAAAGTTGCTGTGCCCCTTCAGATCCTTAATTCGAGGCCTGTCAATCAGACACAGATGCTTTAATTACCCCCCCAATATGATGACCTATGCTATGCCACTGATTACTTCTATTTGATCATTGATGGTGCGTAACATTTAACCTTGGTCCTTTTTTTTTTTTTTTTATAAAACTGGAATGAAAGCCCCAAGTAGGTCAAATTATGCATCTCTTGACTGGAATTTTCAAATTTCGCAAGGTTGTCAACCAACCATACTTCCATACAGCAATAATCAGCAAAGAAAAAAAATGGCAAACCATCTTCTCTGCCACTGAACTATGCGGAGTCTGATACCATTGTTTATATGATATTTACCCATCTTGCATGTATTACACAGCCGTGACGTTAGTCACGGCTGTGTCTTTTTTCTTACAGGATCTTCTTCTTCTTTCTTCTTTCTTTCTGTCAACCATTACATTTGCTCTAGCACTCACATGCTTATATCGATTTTGACTTAACTTGGTCACAATGATCATTGACCGTGCCCCTACATGTCACATGAAACTTGTGGGGTCAAAGGTCACGCAGGGGTCATAGGGGTCAAAAACGTGATTTCAACTAAAAATGCATCTTCTCCTTCAGATTACGTACGACAGTGACGCCACTTGCACACATGCGTTGTTATTAACCAGTGTCTATATGGTGTACACAGATTTGGGGTCAAAGGTCATTAAGGGGTCACTTCCGGTATAAAACGAAATACTTTCAAATTTTTTTATTAGCTAAGGAAAACATAGGACAGTAACGGTATATTCACATATGAGTTGCAGTTACCCAATGTATATGTGGTATTTTTTTTTTATTTGGGGTCAAAGGTCATTAAGGGGTCACTTCCGGAATAAAACGAAATACCTTTAAAAATGCATCTTCTCCCACAAATTACGTAGGACAGTGACACCACTTGCACACATGCATTGCTATTACCCAGTGTCAATGTGGTGTACACAGATTTGGGGCCAAAGGTCATTAAGGGCCACGTCCGGTATAAATTGAAATATCTTCAAAAAAATGTATTAGATAAGAAGAACATAGGAGAGTAATGGTATGTTCACACATGAATTGTGTTTAACCAATGTATATATGATATTTTTTTTATTTGGGGTCAAAGGTCATTAAGTGGTCATTTCCGGTATAAAACGAAATACCTTTAAAATGCATCTTCTCCCACAAATTACTCAGGACAGTGATGCCACTTACACACATGCATTGTTATTACCCAGTGTTTATGGGGTGTACACAGATTTGGGGTCAAAGGTCATTAAGGGGCCACTTCCGGTCTGAGACGAAAAACGTTCAAAATGCCCTTCTGCCACAAATAACATGGCAAAATAATGCCACGTGCACGCATACATTGACATTAGCCAATGCCTATGGGGTTTTCATACATTTTGGGGTCAAAGGTCATTAAGAGGTCACAACACGGCTGTGTTCGTGGTCTTAGACCACAGCTAAGTCTAGTTTCTATTCCTACTCAAATGCAACACTGAAATAAATTCAAGCAAAGCAAATGATTATGCTTTTAATTTATTATTCTTTTCATTTTTACACATACAAAGTCATGATTGTTAACATCATCTGCCAGTGATTGTGTTAAAAGTTACCAAATTTGCCTTCAATAATGTAAAGTAATTCTTCAGATACCATGTAAAGAGGTTTAATAAAATGTTATTTTTATATAGCATGGTTCTACTAAGTCTTGAGATTGTAGTCATTCTTCTCTCATCTTTAATGTCCATTTGCATTTTTCCCCATTTTTTGGCAATAGCTTGTGTTCATGGTGATCATAATTCAAAATCTTCATTTCATGAAGAACTAGCTCAGTTTGCTGATCGCAAGGCCATATATTGCCACATGACTGAGTTAGCTGGGAGTGTTTCAAAATACTTGCATTTCCCTGACAATAATGATATAAAATTGATGGTTTGAACTCAATACATAAATTTATTGGTCGTGTTATGAGTTTTAAAATATTGGGACGAGACGAAGTCAAGTCCAATATTTTTAACTCATAGCGAGACCAATAAATTTTGTATTGGGTGAAAAAACATCCAATTTTATCATTATGTTTTCAGAATCTTTTTTGGTCAAAAACAGGACTTTTAGTAAAAAATGTGATTTTTGTTAATAAATGTGGTTTTTGGTCAAAATGTGATTTTTGGTCAAAAATGAGTTTTGGTCAAAAAATTGTGGAAAACAATTTTTTTGGGGAAAGTGAGCCTATCCAACAAAGTCAAGTTTTGAGTCCAAGTGTTGATTATATTGGACTCTTTAACTCTGTACAAAGTATAGGAAGGAAGATTCTGAGAACATAATAGAAATAAATTGAGTGTATGGGCGAATGGGGTTAGTTGCACCTTTGAGTCAAAAGAGTTCAGTGTGGGGCACTAACTGGGGGATGGAGGACTACTTACGTTAAATCATGATATGACTGCTCTTGTGTTTTTTTGACCAAGAACAAATTTGTACACCATCCGCGATAATAAAAATGCGTAAAAAGGGTAGTTTTTCGTGGGTATGCACCATACGTGTGTATCGTGTTTAAGGTGTTAAAAACATGAAAAATTGAAAAAAGGGTAGCAAAATTGCAATTGCTAATACGTGGAAATGAAATTTAGGGTATGAAATTTTATGCAAGGAACAAAATCCCTGTATATGTTTAGGGTGTGAAAACAGGCGTGTGATATCTGTTTAGGGTATCGTTTTAGCCAAGGGTTAAATCCTTGTTTAAGGTGCATTTTAAAAGTTGATTATCGCGAGAGGTGTACAGGCCACAATGGGAGGGACCCCCTGCAGGTTTATTTAACCAGTCGGTCCGGGCAGACTAAGCTCGGGCCCTGATAGGGCCAGGCTCAAACAAAAGGCTCAACCCAAAGCCTAAAAGCTTACAAGCATGATGTTCTCAGCTGTCTATCCAATCTATCACTACAAGATTCCTATTTTGGCCATCTGCAGACTGGTACACACAAAGTACCTACACAGTACCAATTATGCCACTGCACAGGATCCACCAGCAGTGGTACTGCACTGGTTCTAAACTGGTACTCACCTGGTACTGCACAGTACCAGCCAAGTACATGTACCTCCAACTACCTCAGCGATGGTGTACCTGTGCAGGCAGCCCAATATGAATCAGGTAGTGTAACTGAGCTTCATAATATTAATCCTAAAACACTTGTTGCCACAGTCCACTGCTTAGATTTAATTTCTAAATTGGAATGTAAAATCTAAAAGTTACTTGTCGATTGCTTGTTGCCACAAATGGCACAGTAGTACACCCGATACACAGACTCGAGAGGAATGTTTATTGCAACTTTTCGATCTCAAATATGGTTCCTGACTACCAGTTGCCTGAGTTATCAGTTTCCAGGGCTTGGTCAATATTTTGCCTTACCACACACACCAACCTATAAATTAAAAAAGAAATAGAATAAAATATTATTTCACATCGAACAAGTTTTTACTGCAAATTGAAAATGATACGTGGGATACAATGATATTCTGGGAGACAAATTACTGCTGGTGGCAAACATTGGCAAAATGGTGCAAGTGATTAAGAAAATGCCACTGTTAGCGACAACATTTCAAATTAATTTCAAAGCAGTTTGAGGTACCGGTACTCCGCTTTCTTACATGTAGCTCCAACTTCCCCTGACATTCTCCGCACAAAGGTGTGATGAGGTGTACACCACAGCCACAAGAGGGCACACAGAAAAAATAAATTATCAACAAATTCACAACTACTTTCCTCATATGAAGTTAAATTAAAGAAATCTTTTTTTTTACATCAGTGTAAATTTTGAGCACATTTGAAGGTGTAAGGTGACCAAAACTGTGACTGAAACTATAGTCTCTTCCCGGAGACTGGCTTGATCACAAATGAATGAGCAAGGGTTTGCCGTAATAAATACAATGTACATTTGCCTACCAAATCACAGTTACTTGGCATGGGACAATTACATATTTAGCATTTTAAATAAAAAAAAGGATGATTTAAAATTGTATTTAAATATAATGCAGGTTTTTCACAACATCCTTAACCCTGCAGTCACATGGCTACAAAAGGGTTGTAATGTTAGCAAAAAAATACAGCAGGTTTTTTTGGGTTGGATTATTTAATGAGTTTGTGTCCCTAAGTATGTGTGGTAAACTAAAAATCAGTGGCTAAAATACAATGTACATGGCAAATTCCTTTCTATTCAAAAACTAACTTTGCTGAAACTGCAGCCCATTCATGGTGGATGATCATGGAATTGTCTACATTAGGGACTGTTCACAAACACTTGTTGGGGGGCTGATGCAAAAGGGGGGCTCTTAAAAGTTTTGACCCTTCTAGGGGAGAGGGGCTCTGAAAAATTGACCACAAATTTTCCCGGGAAAATTGAGTATATGGGGTTGACCCATAATTTTCATGTCAAAAGGGGCCCTGAAATTTTGAGATCTGAAAAGGGGCCCGAAAAATTTTCACGATGAATTTTTTTTGCATCAGGGCCCCCAACAAGTGTTTGTGAACGGTTCCTCAATCGATTTTACTGTATGATACATGTGTATATATGAGGGGTATCCAAAAGTTTTGACATCACCCAGAAGTGAAAGAGCTATATTGATGAAATTTTGTCAGTGTATACTGGTCCTTATGTACATGGTTCAAAAATGGTCTCATAAGTATGTTTACTTTCTTTCCAGGTGGCGCTAGATGGGCAGTAGGCGCATTACCTTTTCATGATAAGATCCTCCACTTTCTCGAGTTTCTTCACTGTGGCCGCGCCATCCATAAGTGATGGACGTCCACTTCTTGGCTAATCTGTGAGGGACATGTGGCCAGTTTGGAAATTCCTTTTTCAAAAAGCAACAGTGCAATATGATATGGGCAATCATCACCGTAGATAGCTTTCATTTCATCATAGATTTTATGAGCATTGTAGGCCTAACCCTTCAAATGCAGGAACCTTAATCACGCTACGTTCCTCAATTTTCACCATCTTGCAGGTTATGCGCCTATAGCTACTGCCCACCTAGTGCCATCTGGATAGAAAGTAAACTTATACTTAATATGAGACCATTTCTGAACCATAATGTACATAAGGACCAGTGATTACACTGACATAATTTCATCAAAATAGCTCTTTCACTTCTGGGTGATGTCAAAACTTTTGATACCCCTCGTACAATGTACATGTCATACATCATAGACTTACTTGCAAACTCATTTTGTGTGGCATGGTGGTGCAGGGCTCTAGCCTTCTCCTGATGACATGAAGAAAGAAATGCAAATTTAGATATCAAAAATTGAGGTACATAATACATTAGATGCATGCATAAACTCCTCTAGTTGATTTATTTCACAAAAGTGAGGTTGAGCTTTACCCAAGGAAAATCTAGTACTTGGGCGTAAAAAAACAAGCAAACACAAACAGAGAAATATTGAAATTCCCAATGATTACACAGACAGTACAAGTACCCACACAGATTTGGTGCCCTAATTTGTATTTACTGAACTACACTGTATTGGTAAGCACCGGAAAAATGTATGATTTTTTAGAGCAAATTTTGCGCATCAATTTCACAAAATTCCTGATTTGTGTGATTTATCATGTTTATCCATAATATTACCAAAATGTGTGCATTTTCCGCAAAAAGTACAAATTTGCATTTTTTTTAAATTAAATTATGCGGCGCAGAGTTGAATTCGTTAAAATTAAGTCCTATGAGCAGTGGCGTACCGTGGCCGCCCCTACCCCAGGGGGCTGAAGAAAATTCAATTTTGCCGCCCCTTCCTCAGCAGCCCGAAAAGGTTGCCCCAATTTTTTTACGGTCGTTTGAAAAATGAAGAGCAAAAAAAAAAAAAAAAAAAAAAAAAAAAAAGGATTTCTTGGCAAGCGCCCAAAAGCAACACATTTTGATATATAGTACAATTTTTTCAAATTTTCCGCCTTTTTCTTTACTAATTATTTTTGCCGCCCCTTCGATTTGGCCCCCCCCCGCTTTGCACCAGGGGGGCGGGCGCCCCCAAAGCCCCCCCAAATATGCGCATGATGAGGGCGGTCGACTGCATATCCGTCAGTACACGCTTTTCAATACGGAATAAATGCTAACCTCATCGTGACATCATCCAAGCAGCAAAGTTCATTTCCCATGGAAAAAGCATGTATTGACGGATATGCAGTTTACCATTCTGCTATGGTCTATTTTCTATACCGGTACTTTTTTCTGCATGGATTGTATTACAGATCACCATGGGTTCTTTCAATTTTGTGAAAACTTATGGTTTTTTTTGGAAAATGAATACTTTAAAAATGGGTATCTTGGAAAAATCTTAAAATTTGTGGCCAAACCTAAAATTCGCGATTATACCCAAAATATGTGAATGTTAGCGTTTCACATACATTGTACATATCTTTTCAGATTGATTTTTTTACTTCAATTACCAAGAATGAAGATGTAAATACATGATGAATTAATACATACCCTTTTCTTTCTTCCTTTGTGTGCTGCTTTGCTTGTAGCTCGATCTTCCCCGTCAAAAACAACTATGGGTGTAACATTTTGCCTAACCAACACATCTACTGCTTAGCAGAAATCATTGACATACCGGGGTACCTGTAAGAACCATAATTGCATAAAAGTGACATAAAAATTGGTTGATATACAACTTGTCCCTATCCCAGACCAGTAGCGTATCTGTGGCAGGGTCACTCTGCACCCCCCCCCCCCATGGCTTTGACCATGAAGGAAAACCTGAACAATTATGCTAAATCAGCCTATTTTACACCTCTGCCTGAGAAAATCTACCCTGTGACCGGGTAAATCTACCGCACACCAGGATTTTGCCCGCTCTGACAAGTGACCCATACACGATACACCACTGCCCTTGACAATATAGTCTACCCGTCCCTTGACAATATATAGTCAACTACCCTCCAGCAAGCAAGGGACAGGTTGGTCACTGGTCAGTGACGAGTTGTCTTCAAAAAATGTGGTGCAGGTTGACGCAAAGACAGGTTGGCATAGGAACGGCTTGTCATGTATTCTTAAAATTTACTTCATTAGGAATGTGACCAGGTAACATTAAAACCAATCAACGGTACAGGATGTAGGTAACCCAGGCAAACCTTAGTTAACACATTTGCTGGTCAGCCAAATTCGCCGACAATGTCAATGCATTTTTACATAGAAATTTAAAACTTGTGCCCGAAGAAAGAAACCTACATAAATATGTTTTCTATACTTCACTTGACCCAAATATATAATTTTTTATGGTGATAAGTCACCCGCACATGGAATTTTAGAGGATTTTGATAGCAGTTCCATTAAAAAAAAGCTGCTATCGCCATGAGACTAAGATCTAGAAACACCCCGAAATGCCGTTTTGGGGAATTTTGCTAGATGAATCTTTTTGATGAAAGTCAGGCTTTGACAAGATGTAACTTTGCTACGGAAAGTGCTATGAAAAAAAGGTTTTCAGTTTTGGCTTTGTTTACTCAAGGGCTTTAATTTGATATATAAAATGATGCAGTTTGATGGCAAATTTGAATTCACCTAGGATACCTACAGGATGCTTTTTTGGTCACGCAGCTATAAAAAGACAATTTTCATGGTTTAGAATAGGAGATTAATGAAAAATAAGCCCTTAATCCTTTCCTTCATCACCGAATACAAGTCACACACTTAAAATAATTTCTTAATATATGAATAGTATTGTAAATAATTGTGGTTCTTGAGAAATATGTCAATTATGAAGATGTTATGTTGCGTTTCAACTCTTTTCACATCATAATTACAGAACCAAGATCCACAAAATTGTAACTGGATTCAGCACCACACCCGATTTAAAATGATCATAACAAATTTCACTACATGTAGATGGTATACCATCTACATTACATAGTATTTAATAAGCTTAAGCTTAACTTACTTTCGTGGATCAATTCCAGGTTGTGCAGTGTACTTCGTTAATATTTATGTGTAGATCCATAAACTGATGCGTCAATACCTGCACTTCACCGCCCAAATCCGCGGCAGAAACCCTGGCAGAAACTTTATTTTCTATATTCTTGAATTTTGGGAGTAATTGAATTCCCATTGTCACGATTCGATTGTAACCGTGTGTTGAAGCTGGTCAACTCCGGGATTGTTATTTACGATCAGCTGATTGAAGATCACAGGCTGTTTTTAACGGCTGATATCGCTAATTGTTCAAAATACGCATGCGCTAGACATGCGCATAAAACAAATCGTGTTCCCGTGGTGTTGCCGTCGGGATTGCCCTGGAATTGCCAGAGAAGTATGTCCCACCCCCCCTGGAAAAAGAAATCGCATCGAGAAGCGCCACCTAGAGTTTCTGCTAGATTAGGGGCTAATACGGGGATCATAGGGGAAATATTCTTGACATTGTTCTATAATGGTCAACTGACATGTTTGGTGTTATTTACAGGCTGTAGTGACATTTCGGAATTCGGGGAAACATTAAAATTGCAACAGTCAGTGGCTCAGTCAACATGTGTACGGTTTCATATCACTGCAACGATGCGATAATATTATGATGGTTTACAGGGATCATAGACTCTGAACACAGAGTCTATGCAGGGATATGGTCACTTGTATATTGGTGTATTATTACGGTCAAGGCCGTAGACGTGTCAGTAGGTGGGTGTTGAATGTTGAAGTATAATTAAAGGAATCTACCTCTTTTAAATAGTATTTCCACAAATGGATGATAATATAAATAGTGCATGAAGATAATTGCTATTTTTGGTTATAATTTTACGAATGGTCCCTTAGATCACTATTTTACTTCAGTAATCCACCGGGATACAATATTAGGCCACAGGCCTATGCTAAACAATTAAAAAAGACCCCCTACAATCCCATCGGTAGTGTCACCTGGGGGGGCACTCAACTTTAGAAGTGATATACCGGCGTTGCGAAGTAACGATACAAAACAAAATAAAAAAAGGGGATGGGGTCATGGGTACAAACAAAATGAAAATGGGGGTCATTCCATTGGGGTTTTTATAATATTTTGAAAAAAGGGGTCATTGGGTTAACATTTCAAAAAAGGATTCATCAGGTAGAACATTTTAAAAAAATGGAGCAAAATTCTATTTATTCCAAATTTCCCAAATCTACACTAAATACAAATTTGCTGAAATAAGAGAATTTGAAAGTTTCCGCATTATTTTGTAGCATTTTGGGGGTCATTGGGTAGCCGCACCTAAAAAAATGGGGGAAATCGGGTAACTTTTTAAAACAGGGGGATCATCGGACAGGCACATATACCTTCACTTCTAAAGTTGAGCGCACCCCCGGTCATGTTATGATAATAATAATATTGATGAACTCATTAAACTCTATATGGTATGTCGTTTGTAGAAGAAGACAATATCTTTGCTAGACATGGATAAATATGACAACGGCATTCTCATCACGGACATATTAGAATGACCCCCTACCCCCCGGTAATCTGATGTAAATGGTAGTAAGAGGCCGCAAACTCTCCGGTAGTCTTATGTCTTTGCAAAAATGAGCCCCTATTCCCAAGTAAAGCTAGTCTCATGTTAATGATAATAAGGGGTTAAATCTTCTGTAGTCTAATGTCGTTTGTAAGCTTCCTATATACTAAAATATATCTCGGATATGATAGAAAGAACCCCGCCTGGTAGTCCGAGCTGGTAGTATCATGTTAATCAAAATAAAAGTTCCAAAACGCCCCGGTCTGTAATAACACCAAACATGTCAGTTGATCATTATAGAACAATGTCAAGAATATTAAACTCTAGGTGGCGCTTCTCGATGCGATTTCTTTTTCCTCAAAACTCGACGTGTTTTTTTTTTCGTTTTTTTAACTGGACGTGTGTTTTTTAAACTCGACGTGCGTTTTTTAAACTCGACATGTAGTTTTAAAACTCGACGTACGTTGTTTAAACTCGATGTACGTTTTTTTAAACTCGATGTGTGTTTTTTAAACTCGATGCATTTTTTTTAAAACTCGATGCGTTTTGTTTAAACTCGATGTGTTCTTTGCGACTCGATGCAATATGCAGCCTGTGGCGTGCCATAATACATGACATGGCAACACTGCTCCCGGACGTTGAACGTAAGATTTTTTTCCCGAGATGCGTTTTTGACTCCTATTCGCACCCACGCTACTACATATAGTACCAAAGAAGAATGTAGAGCGAGGAGCCTTAGGGCGCTTATTAAATGCTGCTTAGTGTGTCTAAACTAATTCAGTGCCAGTTTTGTAGCTTTATACATTATTTCTTTTAAAAATAAGTCCATTATATCTATAAATTGAACATAAAATAAAATCAGCCGTGTCTATACTGTTATAGCGGGTGAATATGTTGTGACTTCATGGTTTTACGTCAAAATTCAGTGAGACCTGAAAATAAAATTTAAAAAATAAAAAGTTAATAATTAGAAAATATAAAACACCTATCAAAATAATATGATGAATAAAAGAGCTCATTATTTAAAATCCTAAACAATTGTTCTGAGTATATACATGGTATTTATTTCCATGCAATTATTGACGCTCAGCCATCCAAAGCTGTCCCAGGTCCGGGAAGATTAAAAAAAAACACCATATTTTCGCACAATTTGTGTCAAGCAGCAAGGTACATTCTGTAAACTTTTTTGTGATTAAGGTCCATAAAAAGGTCAAGGGTCAAGCGCGTGAGAATGTCCTGATTTTGACAAAAAAGGTGTCAAAATGTAACACAGCAAAGATGTCAACCTATTGACCTTGACCTATTTTACTGTAATACCTTCGTAAGAAAACATCCTTGATGTAAAAAAGTATACTTCATTGTTATGGTTATATCACAACGAACCGTTTAACACCTGTTTTGTCAAATAAATAGCATTTTCACGCTTTTGGCCCCTATAAGGCCAAAGATTTGACCTCTGACCTTTTCAGTAATAACTCAAGAACGATGCATCCAAGATAGGTCAAACTAGTATTCATTTTCTGAATGCTTATGACTAAAGATATATTTTGCAACATAATCGGAGCAGAAAGTCTAACCTCACTTTTTTGTCATGTTTTATGGTCTAGTTCATGAATGTGTAAAGTAACTTATGGGACAGTTCATGCCACAGGATCGGCTTCATCAGGGGAAAAAAGCGCAGTGATTTATAATGCGCTACGCACAGACACAACGCCTAGACGTTGATCCACAAGCCTCAGCACACTTTACAGGTTGTCGCTGACCACTACGGCCCACATCATTCCATAAACCATTTAACAACAAATCAGGGACTTTGCTGCTTCAAGAGCAGAATTTTCAAGAGGGAATTTTCAACACTAAATAAATCGGCCCTGGAAATAAACGTACGATTATTGCGCCCTCTTTTTGTAGCATCACAGGATTCTTGATGAGGTTTTGGAGGCGCGAATTAAAAACCCCAACAGCATAGTGTAGAGCGGAATAGATTGCCAAGCGACGTACCGTAGGAAGTGTCCACATTTTCACGAAAAGTTTGAAAATATATCTTTTCAATTTGAAAATCGATTTTCTTTTTGGTGTCAGCTTGTTTGCTATATTTAATTTATTTAATGTTGTTATCACTGTTGTTCGCTGTTCTTCCCGGTCAAATTAGACCATGTACATCATCACCATCAGGTCAATAATTATATTTGTATAGACGGGATCACGTGGCGTGGAAATGTAAAACGCGCCATCAAGCGCTGGATTACAACAGGGATGATGACGCTGTGCCATGCGCCTACTGTTACAAATAATTGTGACCGTGTGCGCTTTTCAGTAAGAAACAGTAGAAGACTCTATACTATGTCTGAATCTGCGCGAATAATGACATAGTACAATCTTGAAAAATGTCTTGGATCATTTTTGTGTATAAAGAACAGAAAACTAACACCCCCACCCCTTCAATCGTAAGAAATGCCAATA
This sequence comes from Amphiura filiformis, assembly GCF_039555335.1. Lineage (NCBI taxonomy): Eukaryota > Metazoa > Echinodermata > Ophiuroidea > Amphilepidida > Amphiuridae > Amphiura > Amphiura filiformis. Next base: position 55,394,304 of record NC_092639.1, on the reverse strand, counting down.
AATTCAGCAGTTTTACAAAGTGTTCCAACATTGATTGATGGGGAGAGGGGAAGGGTAAATCATGGTTGTAGACGCCATGATTGTTCAAAAACAGAATATACGTCATTTCCATGATCATTAATTGCAAATTCTGCACGGAATTACGACAACGTGTACCAAGTGTTCCAAGTACTTTTTTCTAAGATTGTCATGATTGTAGGTTGGTTCGAGCCCACACATGGCCAAGCCTTTCAAACCTCACTCTAGCGTGCAACTTAAAAATTGGGCCATTCTTCAGTAAATCTTCACCCTGCTTGTTTACTTACCTGGCTTGGTGGGTATGGCAGGCTGAATCCCAGGAACTTTTGTCGGAAGTTTAATTGGAGGTCGGGGTGCTATGCATGAAAATATAAACAGTTAATTGGAATGAAAATTAGGAAAATCAAACGTCAAACTTATGTAAGAAAATCTGAAAAACAGAAAAACAGAGTAAATGAAAACTTCCATAAAAGGGAGAGCGTGCCATACCAATTGAGGTCCATATTGAATAGAAGTCTATTGGAATGATTGTTTTGCAAGTTACTGAGGATACGAGTCGATAAAACTGTATCCAAATTTAAAAAAAACACTCTTTGATTTTGTGTAACTTTTTCATTTTGTCACATTTTTTCAATGTGTCCGATGTGACTTCAATCTATACATCATTATCATGATTATGTAAAAAACTTGGTACAGCGATTTTGATAGTAGGCTATATTATTATTACAATAACAACGCCAATTCAAATGGCTGAATATGTAATACATAATATGTAGGCTACATAAGACTGCATAACAGCAACATACTGCTATGTTTGTGCAATGTTTATAATTTTGGCAACATCACAATATCCATTTTAGAGACTCTGTACATTTGTAATACCAGTATAGCGGCGCCGGTGGGGTGAGGGAATCTATCTTAAATTTTGCCCGTCCCCTCCCGGTCCTCCCCCAAAAAAATTGACATGCATGCATGTGCCTCCGAAATGTTCAACATGGGGGTTTCGTTGCTTTTAGTTCCTTAAATTCCTATACAAGATCATTGTTTTACTTTTGAAATTAGTGTGACAGTAGGAATGGTGAAAAGTAAGGACTGGGCACACCTAGTGGTCCGGGAAAACAATAAAGAAAAATATGGGGTATTTCGGGGAAAACAAATAAAAAGCAGGGGTCATTTTTGGGTGCTATATATAATGCACAAAGTGGTTTGCAATGTTGACTTACTCTCTTCCTCACAAGTGTAATGACATTTGCCGTTGCAACATACGCCGGGTAGTACCGCGTTACAGGTGATGTCAGTTTGGCACGGAAGGCCGATGACTGAATCTGGTTTAAATAAGACAATATAAATTTCAAAAATTTCAAAATAAAGGAAGATGCAAATTCAATAGTTGCAGTTTGCTCCATTCACAAAGCGTTCTCGAAAGCTCTCGAACAAGAGAACTAGCGCCGTGCTTTTCATTGATTAGCACATTAAAACTAGCGTCGTGCTTTCATTATACTCAGAACTTTAGTCACCAGCTTCTTTTGCTATGCATAGTTCACAGATACACCTTTTTGCTATGAAATTAATTTTCTCGGTCAAATATAAAGCAATATTTTCTTCCTTCAGAAATGAAAGTTAAAAACATATTGCTTGGATATACATTTTTTTTAAATCCCGGTGTTAAAATTAGGCATGAAATAATGTGTCTTTTAGTGTAAAATTGTTTATTGTAAAATTTTTATAGGCCTTAACCTCACCCGCGAGCTTTTTTTCGGAATTCATTTTTTAGCGTTTCAAATTAATAATGTAGTTTGCTAAATAAAGACATTTCACACCTCTGTAAGGCACATCGAGTGGGTCTATAATATATTATAGTTTTGACAGAATATCCGTTTTGATTTTACCTTTTTCACTTGCGACTGCCAAAATGTCCAACTCAGTACTTCATTTCTAATATAGCCAGCAGAACTAATCGATATTTCTATTGTGGGATGCAAAATCATCCATCCTTGGGTACATTTGCGAGTTGATTTTGACAAAATTGGTATAGTCGGAATTGAAAAATGATGCAATCAAAACCGAAATTCTGACAAAACTATGATATATAGCTCACGGTGATGTGCGTTAGAAAGTTGGGAAAATTGGCGGCGAAGGGAAAGATCAACAGAAGCTTCACTGCTATTGCTCCTTTTGTCCCCTTCCTCCAAGTTCCCATTCCAAGATTACACCATGCACCAAATTAACTAGTAACATGGTTAACGGACCGGGTTAACATGTACAAGTTTTTAAGTTTCTGCACGCGAACATAGGCCTGAAATGTTGACAAAAATCGATGTTCACTCTTCACGCTCTTAGAACCAGCGATCTCCATGCAGTTCTCTACACGAACGCGTCATATTTGACCGCCATGGGTACATACTGTATGACCAAAGTGTTTGATCAGTAAGTCTCGTAGAGAAGATGCTTGTTCTCATCTTCTCTGGTCTCAGGTTCGATCTTGTGATATCTTGATTACCCACGGTACAAATATCTTATTAGAGAGATTGCGATTTCCAAACGTAGGTATCGGACGCACGTTGATCTATTCAAAACCACTCTCCTGTATCGAAGCGAGGTCACGTATTTAGCCAGTTTTGAAGATTTTCCATGTGCGAAATCAACGTAGATACATCTTTGAAAATGCACAAAATTTGTCCATTTCACAATATGTTAAAGACAGCCAATGATAATGAACATACGAAGGAAAGTCTATAATTATGATCCTTTTGTTTGTAACAAATCATTATAATAAAGGTGCAGCGATGTGTTAAAAATTGACTAAATTTATACGCGATGTCCATATGATACGCAGAGATTGCCCATTAAAATGTGTGTGATACTTTGCGTATAAAAAATGACATTGCGATTTGGATTCCAACGTGGAATAAAACGCAGGTGCTACGTTGAAATATATGCTGATTTTACCTCATGTCGAAGTTCATGCAACGCGCCCAATTTTCAGGACGAAAAAGTCTCATTTTGAAAATAAAGTCATGATATATGGATGTAGTGATCCTTAATCTTTTTGGGCAACTATAATATTTGGGGAGCACAAAAATACAATTACGTTTTAATAGACAGCATGTTAACCTTGGTTTTTAGTCAAAATCAAAAGCAAGCTGTTTGAATAGGCAGAGACTCGGTAGCCTGCGCTAACCATTATATTTTCAATCACTGTGCCCTCTATTGACCTAGATCAGATATTATAGTAGCTAATAGTCTTTGTTCCAGGCGCCTTGTTCTCCTTCGTGATGAATAAGCACAATCCAGTTTGGAACCGAGACAAGCAATATTAAACACCGCATTAACGTACGTAAAAACGTACGGTCCGCGTGCTGCATATGGAACATCGCAATCTCTCTATTAATAAAGGGGTTAACTTACGTTGTCTTCGAAAAATCTGGAAAAGATCATCTTTCAACCCTTCTTCCAGTTCAGGTAATCTCATAGAAAGGGCAGCTCCAACAGCAACAAAGAGCCACAGAGCGGTTGTGATGAGTTTTGCGGCCATAATCGTAATCGATCTGGTCCTTGGTCAATGTTGGTGAGCTTTGGAGACTGCTATGTAGGCCTACAAATTTTCCTGCTTGCCAACTTTACCAAAGCACTGATGCAAAATGACCGTTGAAGATGAATGTGAGCAAAATATATGACAGCTGTTGCGCGATATATCGACAGTCCTCACTCTAGAAAGAAAGCGGGTCGGTGTTTGTATCAAATAGGTTTACATGATACTGGACCGACACGCTTGATGTATCACGTCTAGAGTCGTGTCCAGACAAAGGACAAAAAATTGAGGTGTTTGAAAATTCGAGGGGTAATTCGGGGGCTAGGGCAGATTCTGACCGTGTGGATGCACTTGGGGTGTCGGACCCCCAAGATTATATAGGTGTCAAACCACCAAAAAACTGGGGTTGTCGGCGTGTCAGCGCCCGAAACCCGTCGTTTTGTCGGTCTCTTGTCGACCCTTGTTGCACTTGTCGGACTCGAACCTTGAGGGTCCGACATTGAGGGTCCGACATCATGTTACAGTTTCCAGGGAGGTAAATTAGCAAATGAAATTCTTTTCATCTAGGTGGGCAGCTCCGTTGTTGTTGCCCACGCAGTTGAAAAGATCTCAAGTGCTATTTACCTGCCTGACAGTTTCAGCCCGTCTGAACAAGAGTGAACATACTGTTTGACCATTCGACTGTTATTTAAAAGCCCCTGGTTTTGCACTAACACTGTCAAAATTTGGCGTACAAAGTATTGTTTGGAATAAATTGTGTTCTATGGTGTTGAAGGGTTTGTATCGTTCATTATATTGCTAAGCAACCTTTAAAATAACATTTTATAAAGGGGATGACGATAAAATCCCACCAAAACACAAAAGATGTCATTTGTTTTAATAACACGTTTTAATCAAGCGAACATGGTCATTATTGGTAATCCATACCATGTAAAATGATCCCGATTTGATTTATTACCTTTCATCGGCTAGTATAATAACCAGATAATGGCAACGGTTCAGTTTTTTTTTGTTTTTGTTTTTTTACATATTATATCTTATTCTTGCATGCAATGTCCATCAAGTACATTGTAGCTAGACAGGTCATTCATTTCCCTGTACAACCACATTCACAGTTGGGGCGCCAATCTTGTGTTAAAAGTGCTTGGTGCGTCCGACTCCCGTCAGGCCAGTTCTGGTTTTATTTAATTCACGCAGGTGGCAATCCCTTGCAGGCAGAACTTAAGTCACCAGCTGCATTTATTTATGCATAGTCGCGCTAAAAGTTGAAATCAGTTTGAAAGAAATATTTTGTTTCTTTCAGAAATGTCAGTTAAAAACATAGTGCTTGTATATACATTAAAAAAATCCTGGTGTTAAAATTAAGCATGAAATTATGTCTTTCAGTGTCATTAAGATTTTTGATATTTATAGGCCTTAACTTCGACGAAAGGATTTTTCGGAATTCATTTTTTAGCGTTTCAAACTAATATAGTTTGCTAAAGAAAGATATTTCCCACCTCTGGCAAATTGGCAGATGTCAAGAAAAGATACATCACTTTCATATATGTGATGCGATCAAGCAAAATCAGTCGGAACTCGGAAATATTGATTTTGAGATATAGCCAAACAAAGCGAATATTTCCTTTTGTTTTCTGCTGTTTTGGAAACTCTTTAATTGCTCATATCTTTGGAGCTGGTTGTTCAATTACAATGGGGTTTTATGCAAAATACAGCTTTGTAACTGCTTTTTACTAATCTATAAGAAACTGAAAATTTAATATTTCCGAGTTCCGACTGATTTTGCTTGATCGCATCACATAGGGGCCTATATTCAACAACACTTTCAAAACACAAGTTGATTTCAAGAGATGTACGTTGGTACTAGTTTTATGTTATATGGTGCCCAATTTTTTGTGGGCAAAATAATTTACTGGGTGGGCACTTTTGGGCAATGGGCAAGTTGAATTTACTGGGTGGGCAAAATGATTTACTGGGGTGGGCATTTGTCCACCCAGTTAACATGTTATTTACCTCCCTGGGTTTGTAGCTTTATAAAAAAAATTTAATAAGTATATCTATAAATGGAATATAAAATAAAATCAGCCGTGTCCATACTCTTATAGCGATGTGAATATCTTGGGTCTTCATGGTGTTACATCCCAGTTTAGACCTGAAAATAAAATATAAAACACGGATTAAAATAATTATAATGAATAAAAGAGCTCAAATATGATTATCCCAAATTCTAAACAATTGTTCTGAGTATATATACATGGTATTATATCCATGAAATTATTGACGTAGGGCCAACAAAAACTGTCCCAGGTCCGGGAAGATAAAAAAACCCACATTTTCGCATAATCTGTGTAATAGTCAAGGAGCAAGGAACATCCTGTGAAATTTTTGTGAATAAGGGTCCAGAAAATGGTCAAAGGTCAATCTTTTGGCCCTATAGGGGTCAATCGCGTGAAAAAGCTCTAATTTTGACAAAAGAGGTGTCAAAATGTTTTATGGTCTAGTTCATGAATGTGTAGAGTAACTTATGGGGCATCATGCCACAGGATCGGCTTCATCAGGAAATGGACTATTGGGTGTATCAAGTTTGACAGGAATCAACCGTGTGAAAATAAAATGTTAATCAGAAAAGAAATATGTTTTAGGTATTTAGACGGGTAAATGTAACTTTATTTAATTGACTTGTCATTATTTTTAATTACCTACAGCTCCATGAAGTACAACCATGACAACCATGCAGGGTCATTAATGTCAGTTTATGGTATTGTGTTGAAACAATGTGAATGCAAAAACGAATACAAACTTTGCAAAATAGCATAAAATGCCCACAGCTGCCTACAAGTTCATAAATTACAGTCTCTGTAAAATGTAATAATCAGAATAAAATATTTGGAGGCTAAAAAATGCACCACCGAAAAACGATAGTATCGCACTCTAGCATCGAATGCGTAACTATGTGTGCAAATTCGAAGTTAGAGTTCTCGAGTAATAGAGAAAATGCTGGTTCTCATCTTCTACAGTGCCGTACTATTACGCTGACTTTCGTATTCGGCGAGGAGGACGATTTCGACCTCCTGGTTTGTTTACAAACAGAGAGGTAGACAAAAAACCGTTCCGCTTGTCCAAACACTCAAGTATCAGAAGGATGGTCCACAATAGCATGATTCACGTAACCTGAATAGGGATTAAAAAGCTGTCACGTAGAGCCATGTGCTTCTATTGTCCAATTTGCCATCAAGATTTCATATGGAAACAGTTCAGACCCAGTACACGCAGGGATCGATATAATGGGATAGGCATCGTAGTATTACGTAACACACCGAAAGATGTAGTTTAACTCTAGACAATAGGCGCCATATTGCAGGAGGGTTAGAGTTCATAGAGGAAACGTTAAAGGTTAGTAGATTAGGTCACCCAGGCACATCACTAATGTGTTTCACGAGTTGTAATACCGACAGGTAAAAACATTGATTTTGTAAAATTCTCGCGATTTTTTAAAATTACTAAATAAGGTTAGTACTTCAAACCATTCTTTGATGAATCTATGCAATATAACGGTAATTTTTGAAACATCTAAGAATCAATCTTAAACATCTTCATGATATTCATTTTTTTTGCGCATGGTCAAAGCATGCTCTTGCGCTATCCACAGACTATCCGGTGGAAACTTCAAAGCAACGATCATGCGTTAATATTTACAAAATGGCGAATGATGTAGTTTAAGTCGAACAATAGCGTGACCGGCGTGACGTAGTTTTTGGCATTGTTCCTATATGCACTTTCACCCTCCTGGTACACGATCATGTCAGAAATTAATATTTTGTTCTGGGTCTGATTATTCGGACTAATCTTCTCTGGTCTCAGGTTCGATATTGTGACATCGTGATTACACACGGAACACAAATCTTATTATTAAAGGGTTAACTTACGTGATCTTCGCAAAATCTGGAAAAGATCCTCTTTCAACCCTTCTTCTAGTTCAGGTAATGTCATAGAAAGAGCAGCTCCAACAGCAACAAAGAGCCACAGAGCGGTTGTGATGAGTTTGGCGGCCATAATCGTATCAATCTGCTTCTGGTGAGGATTTGAGACTGCTATGTAGACCTATACAAATTGTCCTGCTTGCCAAATTTACAAAATCACTGATGCAAGTTGACCGTTGAAGATGAATGTGAGCAAAATATGTGATAGCTGTTGCACGAAGGCGACAGTCCTCACTTTAGAAAGAATGCGGAGGTGTTTGTATTGATACCGACACGCTTGATGTATCACGTAAAATGTCTAGAGTCATGTCCAGACGAAGGACGGAAATTTGAGGTGTTTGACAACTGAATTCGAGGGGTAATTCGAGGGCTAGCGTAGATTCTGACCGTGTGGATGCACTTGGGGTGTCGGACCCCCAAGATTTTAGGTGTCAAACCACCAAAACAATACGCGCGACGTACACCACAATTCACGGTGTCGGCGCCCGAAACCCCGTCGGTCGTTTTGACGCACTTGGAGTTGCGCACTTGTCGGACTCGACCCTTGAGGGTCCGAAATCGAGGGTCCTACATCATCTTACAGTTTCCAGGGAGGTAAATAGCAAGTGAAATTCTTTTCATCTAGGTGGGCAACTCCGTTGTTTCCCACGCAGTTGAAAAGATATCAAGTGCTATTTACCTGCCTGACAGTTTCAGATCGTCTGAACGAGTGAGTTTATCTGACTATTCTACTGTTATTTAAAAGCCTCTGGTTTTACAACATTTTCAAAAGTTGGCGTTAAGTATTGTCTGGAATAAATTATGTTCTATGGTATTAAAGTGGTTGTATTATTCATTATATCGCCAAGCAACCTTTAAAATAACATTTTATAAAGGGGGTGATGATAAAATCCTACCAAAACACCAAAGATGTTATTTTTTTTAATAACACATTCTTATGTCTTATTCTTGCATGCAATGTCCATCAAGCAACAGGTGGAATCCATGTACAACCACATTCACAGTTGGGCGATGATAATGATGATGCTGCGCCAATCTTGTGTAAAAAGTGCTTGAAGCTTGGTACGTCCGACTGCCTGTCAGTTCTAGTCCTATTTAATTCACCCAGGCCTTCCATGGAAGGTGGCAATCCCTTGGATTTAAGAGGGCTCCATGATGAATTTCTCATGTACAGATGTTTTATTTATTTATTTATTTATTTATTTATTTATTTATTTATTTATTTATTTATTTATTTATTTATTTATTTATTTATTTATTTATTTATTTATTTATTTATTTATTTATTTATTTATTTATTTATTTATATTATTATTAGTGAAATTACCACATCGTATTACAAATTTGTTTCGTATGGATGGTTTCACCCATCCACACTCGTCAGTTGCAATGTGTAAAATGACAAAGAATATGTCTTGAGTTTTGATGCGCGCGCAAGAGGAATTAACGCAACCGCGTATCTTAAGCTGAATTTATACTCAATCGCTTTTGCAGAAAAGCGATTTTCACGCATGCTCAATGTTTACTTACATTTCCAGAGCGTCAAGCCGATCAATCGATTCAAATCGCGGAGGCAAAACCACGTCGCTTTTGCAAGTTGAAGAAATCTCAACTTCCCAGCGATATCGCTTGACACGTGAATGTGTCAACCAATCATATACAACCAACTGGATCTATTATTTTGCTAATTAATTTACCTTTCTCGATTTTTAACTTCTGATGATGAATTAATTCAAAACAATAATTATTGACAGCAACTGATGTTTTAAAAATGTATTTTGTGGCATTTAGAATATTTTAATTGTCGTCTGCAATCGCTATCGCCGAGATAAGTATAAATGCAAAAGCGACGAGCGATGCATCGCAAAATTCGGCGATTGCCCATCGCTTTTCAAAAGCGTTTAATCGCAATCGCCGGGCGATTGAGTATAAATTCAGCTTAAAAGTTGCGCAACACAATACGCGTCTTAAGTGCGTATCCATGTCTGGGCCTACTTATTGCTAAACATGCTAAAAGAGCGACTTATTTATAGTTACACAGTAAATGTTTTTTTCTAGGCCTGCAGCCACTTGCTAGTTCGTTTCTGTGGTTCAAGGTTGACATTTGTGGTTTAGTTATAATAAAGTATTTCTCAGTAATGCATAGATTGCATTTTTTGCTGCTGGTAGAGTACGATTTACTTCGAGCAATAATTCTCCATTTGATGGAATATGATACTTTCTTAATCTTATCATTAAGGTTCCAGATGTAGTTGCTCAGAGCGGTGGCGTATCTTTGATTTACATTTTGAAGGTACTGTTTATTTATTTATTTATTTATTTATTTATTTATTATGTATTTATTATGTATTTATATTTATTAATTTGATTGATTGATTGATTGATTGTCTAACGAGAACGGAAACTGGATGTTGTTATATAACAACTCATGGTTAAGTCGATTGGTGTAATGAAAAGTTATATTAGTGATTAAAGCAGGCTTCATGATAGTTATTAACCCTTGTACTACCAACCTCTCCGGTGTGGTTTTCACCCGACATTCTAAAATGCTCGTGTTCACATTGCCTCATTTCAAATATTGAGTTTTAGTTTTGGTTTTGGTCACGTGGTTTCCTATTATCCTGCATAACCTCTTGACTCACAAGATATTGATATCTTTGTTTCTACCTTTTGTTAAAAACTTACAATCTGTATCAAGGAGATTCGGTTTTCATTTCAGTTTCTTATATATATATGGTGTGAAGAAGAAATCATTTTTCTAAGTATACAAAAGAAATGTTTCAATTTCACAGTGCAATATTCACGAGAAAAAACCGAATATGTCGATTTACATTGAAAAACATGGTTCAGAAATCCGAATAAGCTATGGCTATTTTAGCTGTGAAAAAATATAGACCATCGAAATATTTGCATTCGACATTACAAAAGGGGCGACTAAGGTGTTATAAACAAAATCGATTCATGTCCTTAATCCCATGGACCAGAATCGATGGAAGGCCATTACATGTATATGATTTCCAATATAAGCTAATGACTTTTACTGAAGCAATCTTTACTGGGAAAAAATAGGAGATAGAGTGGGAAAGAGAGTGTGATGTGTGGGGAAGAGAGTGTGTGTGTGGAGGGGAGGTAAGGGTAGGGAGAAAGAGAAACAGATGGGAGAGAGCATTGGAGGTGAAAAGGAAAGTGGGGAGAGCTCGAGATAGAGGAGATAACGAATGTAGGGGGGGGGGGCGAGGAGGGGGGAGACACTTAGGGAAGAGGTGTGGTTATATAGGTGGGGAGAGGGGAACCTAGGTAAGAGGTATGGCTGTGCTTACCGGCGATAATAAACTAATTCATAATCAAATCATCTCCATGCCGCGTTTATGCAAGGGGGTGACACTAAATTCACGGTTGTTCTATTAGCAACGCAAAACCTATGAAAAATTCCGCTGGTTTACTAGCTAGAAAGTGAGGCCAGTTATCGATCCGTTATGAATAATTCATGTTCGACCCCTTGGATCATGTTAATTGCTATTGGCAAATAACAACGTTGTTAGTTTTGCGAACTTTGCCTGTTCAATGAGAGTATAGCGCGCCCTCAATACATCTGGGCGCAAACCAGGCGAAAACGATCCAGTTTAATGAAATGGCGGACGGATATTCCCATCAGGCACCAGTGATATGTTTGTTTCAAAGAAAGTCTACTAATTTGATATGAAATGACATTTTGCAATAGCAAAGTCAAAATTAGGACTTGAGGTCAATAACATGAAGGAAATACGTGACAGAGGCAAGGTGTGAAACACAAGTAGTATTTGAAGTTAAAATAACCTTTGATACCCGACCTGACCTTCCATAGCTTTCCATCATGGCGCCTTATTCGTCTTTATGTATTTCTATATGCTCTCAAGTAAAATAAAATACCAATATGCACTAAGCAGACAGAATGTTACTTGGCTCCCAGCATGAATTATTGATTTTATACGGAGGTAAAGAAATACACAGTTGCCTGCAAGCCGTGCACCATACTCCAAATACTTCGGTAAATCTGAATAATGGTCACATGTAGACATATCATGTGTTCGGGAAATCACGTGGCAACATTTTAAGATTTCAGACTTGTTTACTAGTTAAATTGTCATTTGTACTGTTGATTATTTATCTTTGTTAATTAATATATCTTTTAAATGCTGATAAATCGTGGTTGGCTGCCCATATTATATGTTAAATTCAATGTTTTATGAATATAATTCTACCACGCAGAGGGGGTCACACAGCATAATTTCACACTACACGATTTAGCTAGATTTGGAGCTCTGCACTTCAAATTCACGTCAATTTCAAAGTTTATACACTTAATATATTTAATATAATACTTATTTTTTTGTTATAACAAACTGGAACACGAAATGTACTAGCTTATTACCTATACAGAAAGGGATTTATACACATTCACTCAGCAATTTGACATGCCTGGCGCATCAAGACATTCTCTGTCTGGATAACATGACTGTCGCCCTCAATACGTCTGGGCGCAAATTTAAATAACAATACGCTATTTACATATGAATGCGGCTTCATGCTAATGTCTAGTGCCGCTTCCAGGCCTATTCCGTGGTTTATGTAACAAACAAAGCCCCCACCGCTCAATAAACGCGCATGTATATGATTTCTAGGCCTAGAACTCGGGGTGTAATATGTCACCTTCGACAGAGAGCATCAACTGTCGCGTCGTCCGCGGCGGAGATTTCCGATAATCACGATAATAATTATGTTAGCACAATGGGATATTGTATACCAGCATGACATTATGACAGGGCATGGCATCCTAGTATTACGTAACAAACCGGAAGATGTAGTGTAAGTCTAGACAATAGGCGCCATATTGCAGGAGGGTTAGAGTTCATAGAGGAAACGTTAAAGGTTAGTAGAAATAGGTCACCCAGGCACATCACTAATGTGTTTCACGAGTTGTAATACCGACAGGTAAAAACATTGATTTCTTAAAATTCTCCCGATTTTTTAAATTACTAAATAAGGTTAGTACTTCAAAACATTCTTTGGTGAATTTATGCAATATGACGGTAATTTTTGAAACATCTATGAATCAATCTTAAACATCTTTATGATACACCTGTTAATTATTTTTTTTGCGCATGGTCAAAGCATGCTCTTACGCTATCCACAGACTATCCGGTGGAAACTTCAAAGCAACGATCATGCGTTAATATTTACAAAATGGCGAATGATGTAGTTTAAGTCGAACAATAGCGTGACGTAGTTTCCGGCATTGTTCCTATGCACTTTCACCCTCCCGATTATGATTGCAGACCTGATCTGCTCTACTTTTCAATCCCTGATTTTTGGTTTCTGAACAAAAGAGAACTCATGCAGTTATTGTTGCCTACATGTATACACACAGCACAGGGGTACTCACAATAGGCAATTGACCCCTACTGGTAGCGCTGTGTTGTAGATATAGAAGATGAACTATTGTCTGTCCAAATAACTTAGACACCCGGTTTTTAGGATATATTTCGAAAAGTTTTCACTTTGGCAAAAAGTCATGAAAGAAAAGTGGCTAAACACGGTCAGACCTAACATAAATTATTAGTAAAGCGATAAAAAAATATTCTTCCTTGTCTACTTTTATTCAATTTTGACCAATTTACAGCAAGATATCTGGGTCCAGCCGAATATTCCTAATGACTTGAAACTTTTGATGGGATAATCTATTTACAGTAAGGGGTGTTTGAACATTGTAATCATGCATATTGATCAGTGATTCCACCCTTTTTTCTTTGATCCTTTACTAATTCACAATAATGGCGGTCTACTCAAATGCATTCAACAAAAGCATGTTTGCAATCTACCGCGAGAGGTCGTCACACGCATAACAAAATACACTACGATCAAATAGGTTGATGACAATATTTGATTGAATGGACTACACTGTGCCATGATTTCGGTGAAGGACACCGGTTCAAATCCTTTGTTTGGAGCCAATCAATAATTTAATGCACAACCTCTATAACTCAAAAGATGTCACAGTTGGTGCATTATAACAAATGATAGGGCAAGTTACTATGCGTCTGTAGTGTATTGTGAATTATACTCCTCACCAATAACATCAGAACATTCATATGGCATACAATTTGTATTTTCTTAGAATTGTGCCAAGCCAAAAGCATGCACAGAAGAAGATTCAAATACCGCGCCGCGCCGAATTGTTGTAATTGGTTGAGGAACAGCTGGGATAACTGAGTTAATACACTAAGAATAAATATATGCCAATTAGAAACACTGTCTGCATTTTATGACCTGAATTGGATATTTTCATTTTTATAAAATGTTTTTGGTGCGGAGTATAATTAATTTACTATTCATCCATTCACTATCCAAAATCACCATACCTACAAATCTGTATAATGAGACCTTCCAAAATAATGGTACCCAACTTCTACCGGATTATTTTTAAAGTGTTGAGAAAAACCTTCCTATTTCAATAGAATTTCTGGTAAACTCTCACTCAATGCTTTGGAAACACAAAAATCCCGTTAGGTCTCAGCGAATGTTAACACTTTTCTTTCATGACTTTCTTTGAAAGTGTATATTTTTTCAAATAAGTAACAAAAACTGGGTGTCTAAGTTAATTGGACAGACAATAGTTAGCGTCATATATCAAAAAGTATAAAAGCTATGATTTTAGTTCTTGCTCTATGTTTCAATTTCTTATTCTTTTCAAAATATCTGAATTTTCAACCCGGTACAAGCTTTAATTACGGGGGACCATACATTTGTATGAGTAAGAAATCCTACCGAATCCTCCCGTGTTATTCCAATGCACATTTTTCTTCACCAGGCCGCCCTGTCTTGATCGCAATAGGTACAAATCTAGTACTTTCTGTCAATCAAGTATGGTTTATTCTCTACATGTCAATCTTTAACTCATTAGCATAGTCCTTGTAATAACTGGGGACCACCTTGATGAGTAAATGACCATTGAAAAATACCCCAAAACTCGGTCAGTGGAGCTCCGCCCGTACATGTCAATATCGTCATTATCGATTGGATTAGTCGACCGTAGCGGACAATTAGATCGCTCATTGGATTAATATTATCACGTGGTAATAAATTTGCATAGGACAATCGAATATTATAATAGTTTAGTACTGCATATCTCGGTTTAATCTTTACTAAGTGGGTTTATGGCTGGAAAGGTCACGGTGAATTTGCCGTGGACATAACTGCACTATGAACCAAAACTTATGATTTGAAATGAGCGATTGTCTGCTTACGATATCGATATTGGCTGTTGCCGCATCAAAATGACGTAGTACCATCGTCTGGTGTAACATTTGGCTAAGCCGAGCGCCCTCGACATTATTTTTACTTTTTTACACGATCATTGTAATGTACTGAGCCATAGCTCTGAGGGGGTAACATGCACTCTACTATTTTCCCTGCTATATTAATTATGGATCGTTTGATAGCACCATAGGCTTAGGAACCGGGGGGAGGCTTGGGAGGCTCAGCCCAACAATAATTTTGGTGTGGGGGCTCATATACCCTTCAGTCATTAACATGTCATGATAAACCAGAAAAACCAGGAAGGCAAGCAAACAATTCTTTTTCTTGGCCTTATTTACCATGCATGCCAGGTATATACGTTCGTATAAAACCAATGTAATGCACTGACCCATGGCATTTTCACACAGAGTTGGTGTAGGTCATGTTTACTGCTAAACATGGGCTAACCTGAATAAAAATTCCTTTAAAAAGGAATGGGGCGCCCAATATGAGCTTTGATGTGATGTGCTGAAATCCGGGGAGACACTCCCCACCCCTTTTTTTCACCATCGCTGTCACCCAAGGACCCCATTACCAGCACATGCTTCGACACCTAAAGACCCCATATGTTTCCCTGTCACCCAAATACCTAGACATGATACCATGATTATATATATATCCATCTCAACAGCAACGAGCCTCGTCTATCACTGATTTTGTTTTAAAATCCAAACGGTCCCTCTCTCACCCAATGACCCCATATTTTGTATTTTAGACAGTACATTGGTTGATTACCATTTATCATTTTTATCATCACCCTCTCCGTGTGATAGTCTTTACCATCATAGTGCTCTGCCGTAGTGCGCCTGCGCCAAGCCGTGCGCTGACTCTTGTCTGTCTTGTCTCATTTAGTTATGGGGTGGACCCCAAAATGTGAAGTATAGGCCTATCACGGCAAAACATGGTGTTATGTTGATGAAAAAATGTATTTCCTACCTTAAATAGTATTTTAGTAATAGAATTTATGCATGAGTGATATAAAACAAATATTAACTGTCTTAAATTCGTGTAATGGTCGAAATATAATCACTCGGTGAAAGATGTATTGTTCCATTCCACTCGCCGTTCCGGCTCGTGGAATGGAACAATCCATCTTTCACCTCGTGATTATATTTCGACCATCACACTCATAGACAGTTAATATTTGTATATTATATTGCACTGCTCCACTACGACAGTGTTATTGATACACCAGAACGTAATTCAAAATAATTAGACGATATTTTTGCTAAACGAATTAATCTGCAAGAAAATTTTGTACACTATAAAGTAACATTATGTAGTAGGCCTACCCAGAGGTCTCAAGTGGCCAAGTATTATGATAAAAATGAATAATATAATAATATTTATATCGTCCCCGACCTCACCTCAGATTTTCAAATATTTTTCTTATTTGCTCCCTTACTTTGTTTCTAACATTGTTGTGATGAAAGGACATGTTAAGAAGTTAAGGCCTCCCGCACCAAATTTTGAGGAAGCCCGGACGATATACATGTTATTTATTTTACTTGGCCTTAAGTGGATCTGTGTGAAAACGTTCTCATCAGTACTAAAACCATACGGCAAAAAATATATTCTTTTAACTGCTATTTATCATAAATAGCAGTTAAAAGAAAATAAGGGTTTAAATGTAAAAAAACAGTGTTATGTAGCCTAATTCAACAAAAATACATTAAAACGATCGTTAATTTGTCTCTTAGCTGTTTTTATTCAAATTCTCCCCCATTTTCCGGAAAATAACGAACTTCAATATTTTTATATCTTAGCAAAGGTAGAAGATATGAATGTCAAATAAACACCCAAAAGATGTAGTTTTTTAAAATGTTTCATACGTTTATAAAAAAAACACACCTCAATTTTGGCATAGGTATCATTTATCTGAATCAATATATTATTGAAAAATAACACTTTGGTGTTTTGCAAAAGTTCATTCTACAAATCATATACTTAGAAAACTTGCTTAATTTTATTGTTGTTAATGAGTTATGTTCATTTTACAAAAGTGTTGTTGTTTCAGCCCTCTTTACAACATAACTCAAGAACCACAGGACCTACCTATATCTGTGATATTTGAATTCTTCTACAGGCTCGCTATGAATTGAGCAATGTAATATTTGCTAAAGCTCACTACCATTCGCAAGATGCTGTGAACTACTTTTTTTTCTGCTGCTTCGGCCAACAATACTAATTGAAACAAAACAAATAATCTGAATTTAAACGATAAAAATCTAGGTATGTGGATATTGTTCGTGGTCAGATGTTACAGAGCGACATCAATATGCGTTGCGCCTTCACCGTCTGGCGTCCCACTTGAGACCTGAAAATGAAATAATACAAACCGGATGATTAGAAGTGCATCTATAAAGTGCCATACAAAATTGTGATGAATAAAACGACTCAAATATGATTAAGATATAATGTCGTCTATGACTGTTTCACTCCAAAAATGGTCGGGCTAATGGCTAATAATGGTCCGAACGGGTGGGACGGTATTATTGAACACAGGAATTGCCGGCTCATGATATAGGCCCTACAGCTTAAAATCATGTTTGAATGACGAATTTATGTCGACATTTGTCGACATCGAGATTTTAATTAGACCTATTCCGACATCGACATGAATAAAAATCATCTCGACAACATCACTATAAAAATACACTTTACTCACTTGAGCCATACTTCTCCTTGCAAACTTGGCAAAAGTCGTCCGCTTCTGGGCAATACCAGCTACATACATTCCATGTGATTAGCGTTTGACATTCTACAAAGTGAAACGAATTAATAAATTAAAATGTATAATAATTAACGAGGGATTCATTTAATGGTATCGGGTATTGACACTCGTGACACCGAAACAAGCTCACTGTGGTTGTATGTAGCCTGCCAGGAAAACTTAAAGCCCCGCTAACATGGCTAATAAGTTAATATTTCTCTGCATGGAAACGGGCAAAGACTGTTCAGTTTTAAGTGTTATTAAAATGAGCTAAGCAAAATGAAGTATTTCATCGAGGAGCGGCGCATGAATGACGATTTCGTCCCGATATTCCCTTAACCCCAACCCCGATCGATACGATTTTGTTGTTGTTAATTTGTGCATGACCATGATGACACATCCCATAATTTCTTGTAATTTTTTTTCCTTCGAACGATTTCGACATCCCATTTATAGACGAATCCAACGAGCCAAGTCATGGTCAGGATTTGGTCGGCCATATTTGGTTCCCCGCATGCACCAAACAGGTGTTGTGAGTGCCCAATTGGGTGGATTAAACCCGCTTAAAATTCGATGTTAGATTCTTTTGTGTTGTAAACTGTCATCATTCTTTTGTCTACGTGTAACACGAGTAATAGAATGCAGTTTAAAATACCCTTCAAGGCCGCATCATTTCACATTTTAGGTGAGATGGCTGGGTCCCGGTCGCGGCTATGGCTGCCATTGAGGAGTAGGAATGCGTGAAATTGGATTCGTCTATATTATACAAGCTACTTGGACCTCTAAAGGTTCGTTCATACTATATACCACCGCATTTGCGATGCGTTGCTTTGCGATGCCGATATATCGATTACTTTTGCCGCAACTCAACGCAACTCGTCGCATTTCCAGGTTCAAATGTATTTAACTTTATTGCGATATCGCAATGCAGTAGATGCGGTGCGACAACGCACCGCATCGCAAAGCAACGCATCGCAAAGGCGGTGGTAGTATGAACGGACCTTAACAGCATAAAATATAATGATTTGCGCCTCCTAACATCATAAGATACACGAATGATATTATTTAAAATCTAGGATCGTGAATTGAGGGCGCAAACATGATCATAATGTAAGTGTTGAAAAAAGAGGTTCAAAAAACGTTTGCAAAATAAATATTTTACAATAAAATTTTGAGAGCATTTTTATATAAAAACAAGTGTTGCTATGTAATGTTTAAAAACACCAATAATCTGTTAAATATTAACTCAACAATTGTTGCAACATTAAGATATTTTGAGTTTGCTGTAAGGGACTCTATCGTATGCCTACATAACGTGAAATTTAACAATTGTCTCTATTTTCTTACCTTCCTTGGTTGGTATAACTTCATCTTTAGGTAGTGGTGCGGTCGAAGGTTTAGTGGGAAGGGTCTCTAGGAGAAATGAAAATACAAATTCCATGAATGACAATGTTCGTCATTAGCGGGAGGGCGTTTTTTACAGGCAACTGGGACAAAAATATTGCCTCGGCAATGCCGTTAAAAACGCAAGTCAACTTTTAAAAAAACCGTAGCGCATATCTCTTACTACTTTATCATGAACATGATGAAAGAAGTCTCCCGGGCAGTCATTCAACGGCTTTTCAAAATCAAACATCCCCAAAACCCCTGAGAGAATGCAGGATTTATACGTTTTTTTCTTAAAATATCTTCGACGAACATCTCAGTTAGGTTCCTAGTCGTCAAAAATGTTCTTTCACAAATGCAAACATGATGCAGTCATGTCTACAGTAGAATTCACCACGACCTTTGCAGGACTTAAACCCCATTAAAAGCTATTACACCAATATAACACTCATTGAAAACAGCTCAACTGATTAAATCAGATCTTCTCTGGTTAAATCTACACGACACATGTTTCTGTTTTACCTGTGCAATGAGCAATGAGCTGGTATTATAGTTTCAGTTGGGTGAACGATTATAAAGCGAACGCAATGTAACAATATTGCGTGCGCTTTTGTTTACGAAATGAGACTATAGTGTGCTTATTGTTAACCAACGTTCTTGAAAATGAGAAGCATAATGGTTTGCTGATTTAACACGGTTTGGAAATAATTTCTTCATATTTTTTGGTGTTATCTGTCGTTTTCATATCCTTCCTAAAACACAAAAGTGCGAATATTTCCAAACACCTAAATTACCAGAAAATAACCAGAGAAAATTCCAATCAGTTTTTATGTCTTACTCACAACACTGTAAAGTACTCAATGTATTATAGGCTGCTTCTAATTCTTTCTTGTTGTCAGCAATTTTCTCTGGTTATTTCTCAGAACCATGACAACTAAGAGAGGTAGTAATCTGATATTATCATGTACAGATCAGAGGTGGGTGGACAGGATATGAAGACACATGACTAAAAAATAAATCGTGAAGCAAAAAAAAAAAAAAAAAAAGAAAAGAAAAGAAAAAAAAAAAAAGGAAAAAATCGAAAAAAAAAATCACCATCCCCAGAGCCCAGAAGCCTCGAACCGAGGCTACACAAAAGGTACCTTTCGATGAATAGCTTGTCGGAAAATCAAATAGGCGCAAAGGAACAATGCATGCGTTACGTAATCTATTGCTTCTCCATCGTTAATAGCTCCATGACGCAGTACGTACGTGCATGGCTTTACGTCTGCGTTTCGTATTTCCCGCTCACGCGAATGAGTATAGACCTTTTTCCTCTTTCCCATCATGCACTATTCCAGGGGGGTATGAGTGTCGCAAAATACATCATCTCCCCGGGGGAGTACAGAGTTATGTTCATCACATTCTGGAATACGGACATTTCGACTGGTGCCTTCATCACAAAAAAAGGAATCCCCGATAATGATGATAATGGCGCCACGGTCACTAATACCTTTCGGGGGCAAAAAACAACATTTCTATGCCTTATGGACATGGTGTATTCACCCAAAAAAGTTTCCTGTTATTGAAACCTAACTTTGCATACATTTTATAGACCTAATGGTGAAAAACTGATGACGGGACACGCAGTGATATTTTACCGGCGTCCGTTTCACTTATTTTTCGGAGTTGAAAATAAAACGAACACAAAATCTCTTACACAGATGTTCTGCATCGCTCCGTAACTGCATCACTCGTGTATTCAATAATTGCATAATTAGTAACATCGATGGCCTTTACGATAATCCGCATATATGGAATCAGTATGCCCATATTAAGACAAAATAATTGCAAAGGCCTGGCAAAGACCATCGGATGCACACGATCTATGAGGTTGATGAACTACGTCATACCCCCCTGGAATAGTGCATTGTGGGATAGAGGGAAAAAGGTCTATAGGTGTACGTATTGAGCTGTAGATATCTCCAGGTGTAGATAATCAGTTCGTGTTCCAGGTTTTCGTATAAAGACCGGGTCACATGATATGGAAATTAATGAATAAATTGAATTGCCTCGTGTTGACCATAGATTGTGTTGACTTACCACATGTGTAGTGACACTTGCCGTTACAACACACCCCGGTAGGTATCGAGTTACAAAGAAACTCCTTCCCTTCACATGGCAATCCTATGATATGATCTGATAAATGAACACGACAAAAAAAAAACCATGATGTATAGCACTAGTGTAACTAAATGAATACCGCTTTAACAATTAAACAGTCGGACCACAAGCAGTGTTATTTTCAGCAATGTTTAATTTGTTTACAGGGGAAAGAAGAATTACGCATCGCACACTAGCACAATTAAACATGAATTTACAAATGGAAACATTACATGCATAGGCAGATATACCAGAGTAAAACTCCGGACATACCTGCCTGTGCGGGGGACTCGAACCCCAGACCTCTCGCTTGTCGGGAGTACCATAAGTCGGGAGTACCATAAGTCGGGAGTACCATAAGTACCAGACTTGAGTCCTGATTATCAGGGACAGTCTGTGTAGCTCAGTGGTAAGAGCGCTCGCCCGACAAGCGAGAGGTCTGGGGTTCGAGTCCCCGCACAGGCAGGTATGTCCGGAGTTTTTACTCTGGTATATCTGCCTATGCATGTAATGTTTCCATTTGTAAATTCATGTTTAATTGTGCTAGTGTCCGATGCGTAATTCTTCTTTCCCCTGTATATTGATATATTAAGAAATCTATTAAGCATCATTAATTTGATCTCGTGCGCTAGTTTGTAATGTTGAATGTTTCCATGTTCCAGTGTATGATGCGTAGGCCTCTTCCCTTGTTTGTATAATTTGTTTGTTTGTCACTTTGTCATTGTTTATTTGTTTGTTTTGTTGTGGTTGTGTGTTTATAATGTATTCTTGCTATGTTGAATAATTTAATAACTAATATACGTGTAAAAAAGAACTTGCTTTTCCATATTGAAACTACATCGTATAGCTGGGGGCGTAGCTAGGATTTTTGCGGTAGAGAGGGGGCAAAAAGTGAACATCATTTTGTTCATAACATTCACTTACATGCCGACAAGTGGAGTTATTGTCCTCTACAAAATTGAATTTTTCGGTCGAACGACTTGACATGAAAAAGTCCCTTTATTAATTTGTCTTGGGTATATTTTTTATATTCTCTTAAAAAGTGAACTTTGTTGCCAGGTTCCCCCACCCCCAGCTACGCCCCTGATCGTCTATATACATGGTTCTGTTCGGCAGCTGAAACTTGAAATATTCAAGGGAGTAAAAAATCAATGCATTCGCTAGAACCAGAGAAGATGAAAACATCTTCTCTGCTATAGAACGTATAAAACTGAGATTATGTTTCAGCAATAATGTACATAATACAGTCTACCTTAGATTGCATTCTAAGAAAATTCGACTCAAGTTGTGTGCTCATCAGTGCATTTATGTTCAGAACGTCAAAGCGCTTGAAACTGATGTGGTATTATACTCTAAGAAATAAAGTTCTAGATAGAACCTTTTATGTCATCTCAGGAGAACACTCCCTCTTGAACCTCTAAAAAGGGTTCTTTAATTTTGGAGAGCACAATCTTTTAAAAAGGTTCTCTAAAGAACCGAAAACGGTTCTGTATTACATTTGGGGGCCAGTTTCGATGGTTTTGGAACCATTTTTGGTTCTTTAGAGAACCTGTAAGGGTTCTCCTGATAGGACAACTTTAGAACCATTATCATGATTATTTCTTAGGGTGTAGCGATTAGTCTTATTATATCCCAGGCCTACGAGCGTATATATACCTACCAATCATGAACGATCAGGGACAATGCACGTAATGATATCAAAAGTCGATAAACCTAGATCTTCTTAGTATCAGTGTGAATCCGTGGGACCGCGCCTTTTTATTTAGGCCTACCACATAATATTAAAGTTAACCAGGGTTCGGTTTTTGCCGGCAAAAACCTGTTTTTGCCGTTGCCAGTGGCAAAAACTGGCAAAAACTGTTTTTGCCAGTTTTTGCCTGGTTTAAACCGGCAAAAATGGCAAAAACGGGCAAAAACTCACATATAGTCACTCAACTATTAACATGATTAAAAATAACACAGAAAGCTCATAAACAGCAGCACACAACTTTTAATGAATCATTCAACATAATTTTTGTCTCATCAAGTCCTTAAAATGAAAAAGTTTTGAATCTGATAGGCCCTATATGCCACATTTCGGTTAAATGCACTTGAGCAATGAAAACGCATGCCTTACCTTTTCTTAATATGTTACCTATAATTACAAATTCTGGCCTTGTTACACTCAGGAAATCATTTTTGTAACTTAATAATTTGTTGTGAGATGAAAAAACTGAACTATAAATCACTTTTTTAGTTTTTGCCATTTTTGCCGGCAAAAACTGTTTTTGCCAAGCGGTTAAAACCGCGGTTAAAACCACGGTTTTTTCCACCTGCGGCAAAAACCTGCGAACCCTGAAGTTAACTTACGTTGTCTTCGATAGACCTGGAAAAGATCATCTTCCAACGCTTCCTCCAGTTCAGGTAATGTCCACGAAAGAACAGATCCAGCTGCAACAAGCAACCACAGGACGGTGGTGATGAGTTTGGTGGCCATGATCCACACAAAATCTGCTTCTTTTTTGTCAGTCTTAGAGACTGCTAACTTTTTCTCAGATAAGATGACAGATTCTAGAATCTGTGATAAGATGAACACTTCTCTGCTTACCAACTGACACAATTAGCGTAGACCGAAAATGAATTTGAGCAAAATAATGTAAATTACGTGACAGCTGTTGCGATGCTAAGGATATGAATGTCCTCACTTTGGAACGTGTAGAAAGAAAATGAAAAAGAGAATGGTCCCTCACTATCCACAACATGCTCATCTATCAATGGCTCAGTTCTTAAACCCCAATACATTTGTACATTCATTGAATGACCTTTGAATATTTGGGTACAAAAACTCATACTCTGCAACTTGAGGTCAAATTTTGTACTATGATTATGTAATTGAGGTTATTGGACTATGCCATTGGGATGAGGCCATTGTGGTCCAAAGTGATTGGGTCCTGCCTGTATTAAATGATATACGTGATACATTCGTTATGTGATCGCAAGAAAGTCATATGTGTAACGGCTGCTTCGTGTTAGATTTTGAAATCTTGCCGATCGAGGATCAAAAGGAATCCAAAAACTTTTTGTCACCTCATAAAGCATTTTGTTTTGAAATTGTTCATCATTTTTTTATTAAGATGATTGTTCCCGTCTCAAGCAGTGAAGTGCCACGAGGGGGGGGGGCATGGTGAAATGCACCTCCCCCGTCAGAGTTTTTGCCCCTAATTGCCCTTCCTAAAACCAAAAAAATCATACCAATTTACCATTTTTGCGGCAATTTTGCGGAAAGTTCATGATTGTTGACCCCCTGAAATTCCCTCCCCCCCCCAAAAAAAAATGTCGCCTTAAGTCCCACTCTGGGGTCCCACTATCTTCAGACCAGACAACTTGACAGTGCTACAATTTTAAATATCAAAAGGCAGCTATTAAACGCACTGACTTGATGTCAACATATTAAAAGCCGACACGTCAAGTACCTGAGATGGCCAACTTGGAATATAAATTGTTTGGGTTTGACCACTAAATATGATATTTTAAAAGGCTCTCGTTTTACAACATTCATCAAGTTGGTGTGAAGTATTGTTTAGAATAAACTGTTTTATTATAGAATGCTTTCAAATAGTATTCAAATAACCCCCAAGTACATAGACTTCTAAACAAATACTTGAAAAGATCATTTTTCGTGTAACCTTGGAGGTGTGTTTTCACACACACATGATATATAAAGGCATGAATAAGAATAAAGGAGCAACCAAACCGCCACAGTATAGTTAATTATTTTAATAACACTTTTCACTCAAGCGTAAAATGTTTCATTGGTAATATATACCGCCATAAAGCCAAACTATCCACCCTATTTCTGACGTCCAGTATATATTGTATATTTTTCTCAAGTATCAAGAACGGGAAACTGGATATGGTGTTAGTCGATTAGTGTAATGAAAGTTCTATTAATAATGATTAAACACGTTAAAAGTAACTAAACAGACTCCAACAGCATCTATAGCTATAGGAATATAGCAGGGTCTGCTTATTAAGTGTGATGAATGCAATTCAGTTGACTTTGCTGATATTTATCTGTTCAAAATTTCAAACCGTCGGCAAGTGTTAAAAAATTAATGGTAAAATTTCGTAAGTATGCCTATCATTGAAATGGATCGATTTACCACATATTTATTGGTCGAGCTATGAGTTTCCAATATTTTAAAACTCATAGCGAGACCAATAAATATTGGGCGTAAAGCATCCAATTTTATCATTTTTATGTGTTGGATCCAATATTTTCATACATTTGGATTCATCAAAACATAATGATGGTTAATGGTGGCGCGCAAAACGGTCTATCATGTGTGTTGAGCCACACTTTATAATAATAAATGTCGTCCCACTGTAAATGAACGAATATTTTCCCAAATAAGTACACCAATGAATTCAAAAAAAAACCTGCATTTTATACACACGTATTGGGATATTTATCAATCGAGTTGCTCATATTCAACTCCGCACTGTTCATGTTCATAACCATTCCCGATTTCGGGCATAGTAGGCCTATGATACAAGTTGCTTTGTTGTTTGTGTATTTCATGCCTATTGCATTTTATAGTCCAGTGCACTTTGCGACACGACGCCGGGAATGGAAAAAGCACACTTTCACAGTTACGAGTCAATTTACGTTAGAGCTAGACAAAAATTGGAACATCTATTATGGGTTTTTTTTTGTATCTCTAAAAGACATTCCCAACAACAAATCAAAAAGAAGAAAAAAGGAAATAGGGGGAAATGCTAATGTCAAATTTCAAAATTGGCCGATTGGTCAATGTATTCCCCTGATATCATAAAGTTTGAACCATCTTCTGATAGGCATTAAGGTCAAATGTCAAATGTTGGTCTCTACCATTGTCCACAGGGGTAAAAAAAAATCAAAATTGCTCCGATTTTGATTAAAGTGGTCTCAAATTGTTCCACTTGGAACCACATTTTAAACAAAGAATAGTTTGCCGTGTTATCTCCATATGTTCCGTTCACAGACACTTGTTAGGGGGGCCCGATGCAAAAAAAGGGGCCCTTGAATATTTGGACCCTCCTAAGGGGGGCCTGAAAAAAATGACCACAAATTTTCCCGGGAAAATTGAGTTTATATGCTTTTCTATGGGGGTTGACCCATGATGAAATATTTTTGCATCAGGCCCCCCAACAAGTGTTTGTGAACGGTCCCTTACCTTGGAAACATCACAAAATAGGTCAAGGTTAACAATGGGCTTTGACTTTTTTTTGCTCTGTTACCCAAATACGTTCTGAATTTGCTCATTTTTGCGATATTGTGATTACCGCCTTTTATACCAAATAACCCGCTTTATATTCTTAATGTTATACCCAATCATCTTTTTCACTTGTTTATACCAGCAGTACCAGCTACCAATGACCCCTCCGACATATAGGCACATACCCGTCACTACTTAAGTTGAGTGTGCCCCCCCCCCCACCATATATACACATGTCGTCGAAAAAGTGTCTTCGCCACCTGGTAAATGGTGATTTTCAGTTCCTTGTCGATCCAATTCGGTGGAAATAATAATTTGTTATCACTTTGGATTATAATCATTTATGATAATTAGAGACCGTTCAATATTTACGGCAGGGAAAAAGGTAGCTTTAAGGGGAAATCCGTATTTTGGGGGGTCTTGAGGTTTGAATATGAATGTTATTGTTAAGTCAGTAAATTGAGAAAAAGGGGAAAATATGGCCATGGGGGTAGGGGGAACGCGAACTTTTTTGTCAAAACTCCCACTCCCCCTGGCGTAAAAATATCGAACGGTCCCCAGTGGTGTGTAAATCATCCCGGGCGGCGTCATTGTGGAGGTCCAAATGGGCCTAGCCCTCAGATCAGACGGGGTTCGGGGAGGCGAACCCACGGTTGGATAAAGGAACGATGACCTTTTACATGTTGGAGGTGTTGACTGACAAGATATGGACTTTCTTTGGGGCCGCCAGTGGAGCTCGGTGGCCAGAAAGCTATATTCATTTAGCCCTACTATAGGGCCTTTTAAAGACACTATATCCGAGAACTGTTAAAACTCACTAACCGCTCCACCAGAGAAAAAATAGGGTTTAGCAGTTCTCTGGATAGCCATGATATAGCATGGTTTTGGATCACCACACACACGGTCGACGTCCTATACGATAAATATAAATTTAATACTCCGTTGGTGAGCGACGGGCGAGTGGTAGTGAGCGACAGGCGAGTGGTATTTCACTGAACGCAAGAAAAGGAGTTCTATCTGATTGGCTTGCAATCGATCGCTTAGGTCGCTCAGTAGTCAACTACAAACTCATGCATTCAATTCGATTGAAATCGATTATTCTATTATTGACGAAGATAAAGAGCGTGATAGTGTGTCAATAATGTACATTGTATTGCACCTGGTTTTACCAGCATTCCTTTATAAAATAATTTTCTCAAAGAGTTGAATATTATCAAAATTTTTACAGCGGATTTCAAATGTTTTACATCAAAATTGCAGTTAAACATATCCACAGCAAAATACCGGTCCTCACCAATTAGTACATTTAATATCCAGTTAGTACATTTAAACGAAACCTGTGATTTACGTGACAACAAATAAAATTTTCTTACAATAGAAATATCATATGGGATACTGATATGGTAGGCCGCAACCGCCACAACGTGGAGCTGCTACGCGTAGCTGACTTTTTGTTCCGTGGAGCCAAATTGACCAATCATGTTAGAGTTTTTCATTACTCGGAGGTAAAACTGACCAATCAAGTACGACTTACTCATTACGTGAAGCGAATTTAGTCATTAAGAATTTGCCAGACGAGCTTCACGTAGTTGCAAGATATCCTCGGTCACGATAGTTATGATTCAAAAAGTAATTTATGAAAAGTACGAACCGACTTATTATTAAAATGGACATGCACTCACAAGAAACTCATACAGTATTGTACACAACTATATAGCTAGGCAGAGTGGTGGTAAACCATGCACACAATTCTGCGATCTGCAGTGTATCGCCGGGAGCTGATTTGTACATCTTGCGCGGCGTGGCCTGCGGAATTCGACCTTCAGCAAACCAGTTCGGATTTACTTTATATACTAGTAGTAGGCCATACATACTGTAGTTACGGTACTGCCCGTTTTCCTACAATACACAATACTCAGTGCGCTCAACATTGACGCGTGACCTAGTGTATGTTAGAAGGTTTTATGCCATTGCCTATATGACGTCACTGTGTAAAAAATAACCAGTCAATATTTAAAGTATTCTCTGAAATTCTAGAAAATATAGTTTTGTAACATTTCCTAAATTTTAGCTAATTTAGGTGTTTGGAAATATTGGTACTTTTGTGTTTTAGGAAGGATATGTAAACGACAGATAACACCAAAAAATATGAACAAATTATTTCTAAACTGTGTTAAGTCTGCAAACCATTATGCTTCTCATTTTCAAGAACGCTGGTTAACAATAAGCAGACTATTGTCTCATTTCGTAAACAAAAGCCCAGACAGTATTGTTACCTTGCGTTCGCTTTATAATCATTCACCCAACTGAAACTATAATACCAGCTCATTGTTCATTGCACAGGTAAAACAGACACAAGTGCAGTGTGTATTTAACCAGAGAAGATCTGATGTAACATAGTTGAGCTGTTTTCATTGAGTGTTATCTTGGTTTAATAGCTTTTAATGTGGTTTAAGTCCTTCAAAGGTCGTGGTGAATTCTACTGTAGACATGACTGCATCATGATTATTTTAAAGTCAACAACATTCAACAATATGATCACCGTGATAGTATGACAGTATCAGTACCGTGGGTGTCAGTGATCCTGGCCTGACACAGTAGACAAACAAACAAACACGCCACACACATGGCACATGCATGCAAGATAACATTGACTATACACTAATCAAACAATGGTATTGATCCTGTACAACTGTTTGTGGTTTATTTACATTCGATTCATTTAAAATCCACATAGTAAACATTAATTTTGGCAAGAGTTTTTCTCTCTGGAACGATGATGCATCAACTGGCTCCGCGTAATGAAAAGATCTAACATGATTGGTCAATTTAGCTCCGCGAAGCGAAAAGTAAGCTACGCGTAGCAGCTCCACGTTGTGGCGGTTACGGCCAGCCATATACTGATCATGCGAAAATCGTAAAACATAGAATAGAAACAGTGTGGCCGGCTCTCAAAATCTCAAATTGTATGCATAGCCTGAGTCGCACGGCCTATCTCGAACAAAATAGCTCAAAATCACCATGCGTAGTTGTTGAAAAACGTGAGGATTTATCGTACTACCACGGCAATTTTTAAGACGAAGATATAGGGATGATGATGGTGTGCCACAGTCAAAAGGCCCTATACTAGGCTATGATATTCATTAACCATGTTAACGAAAATTAACAATATTAATCCCCACGAGGCGCAGTGGAGGCACATCTTTCTTCAAAGGGTGTGGGGCAAGGGTGAAAATATATTATTTGGGTCTGAAAAATTACTATTTTTGCCCTATAAATATTTTCAGTGTTTTAACGCAAATTATTACAACTCAAACCCCGGGGGGGGGGGCACTCAACTTTGGAAGTGACGGTATGTGCCTGTCAATAGGCCCCCTCTTTTGAAGTCGACTATACCCGATGACCCCTTTTTTTTAAAGCCATACCCGATGACCCCCCTTTTTTAGTTGCGGCTACCCAATGACCCCCTTTTTTTGGTTGCGGCTACCCAATGACCCCCTTTTTTCTAGAATCCCAGCAAACACAAAACGTTTTCGACATCATTCGCTAAAGGTTATAAAAGGTTGTCAGAAAACGTTTAAATGTCGGGTTTTATAAAGGGTATATTAAGAGTACAAAACATTTTCATAACCTTAAAAACATTTTTGATAATCTACTGCTCAGCAAACAAAATGTTTTACAGAAAACGTTTAAATGTCGGGTTATATAAAGGGTATAAAAACGTTTTAATAACATTCCAAAAACATTCTTGAAAACTTAATACAAAACATTCTAAACAGAATGTTATTTTGAGGTTGAAAAAATATTTGCGAAAAAATGTTTGCCCAAAATATTTTCAATAACGTTTTAAAAACGTTTTCATGACCTTTATATAACCCGACATTTAAATGTTATTAAAAGGTTTTGAAAAAACATTTTAAGAACATTTCTGTGTTTGCTGGGTTCAAACATTTTAACATAATGTTATTTAAGTATTGACACAATATTTGGCAATAATGTTTGTAAAATAGTTTACAATAACATTTTTGAAAACATTAAAAAATATTGTTGTAGTGTGTTTTCATACAAAACGTTTTAAAACGTTTTCATGACCTTTATATAACCCGACATTTTAATGTTATTAAAACGTTTTTACCTAAACCAAAAGCCAAAATATAACTTATTTAAAACGTTTTTAAAACGTTTTTGTGTTTGCTGGGATAGCATCATCAAAAAGTTTTCAAAATTATGCCGAAATTTTCCAAATTTTGCTCCATTTTTCAAAATTTTCTACCGATGACCCTTTTTTAAAATCTTATACTGATGACCCCTTTTTTCAAAATATTGTACCCAATGACCCCTTTTTTATTTTGTTTGTACCCAATGACCCCCTTTTTTAAAATAATGCTTTGTACCCGATAGGCCCCTACTTCGCGACTCCGGTAGGCACATACCCGTCACTTCCAAAGTTGAGTGCCCCCCCCCCCGGGACTCAAACAAATGAAAGCACAGCTAAATAAAAAACAAATCCGATACAAGTTTTGTGTTACATTTTAATAAGATTGGCAACAAATTGTTATGTCAATGATGTTACGATTCCTTGATTAAAAACCATGTATTTGTTGAATCTTACTTTTAAGCAATTAATTATAGAGTTCTGATTTAAAGCAAAGCTTAAGGCCATGATGCTTTTTAAATGAATTTGGTTGCTGTATGTCTTTTATATCAAACCTGATTATTTTGGTATATTATTTTATCATTCATACAAATGTCCCAACTTGGGATGAGCCAAATGTGTTGTCTTTGTATGTCAACAGAGCAAAATTGGAATTAATTAATGTTCTTTCAAACATTAAATTCCCCTGTCGTACATGCCATTAATATGGAGCTCCACATTTAAGCTACAAAGATAGTGTGTTTTCTTTCCTTTTACCTCATTCATGTCATTGTATCGTCTTAAATTGACCAGAAAACCTTTCTCACAGTTGTTATTAATATTTCATAATCTTTGGCAAAGAATAACAAAATTAAGATTTGACTGACTATTTTCATAAGACATATAATTTTAATGAGAATGCTGGGACTTAGTGGATCAGCAACTTGTTTCGTAAGTTGTGAACAGTTAAGTTCTTGTGCCATTTGTTTTAGACCTACAATCTTGGAAAAAAGTTCTTGGAACACTTGGTACACTTTGTAGAATTTCCGTGCAGAATTAGTTATGATCATGGAAATGACGTATATGTATAATTATGATTCCCCTTCCCCTCTCCCCATAAACTGATCAATCAAGGTTGGAATACTTTGGTCCACTGCTGAAGACATTGGCATTTCTCAATATTGCATGTGGAGGGGTTGTTCGGGTGGCAGGTTTCCGTTCTTGACCATTGTGTTCCTAAGACTTTTTCCCTCAAGATTGCACATGAAGAATGTTTTTTATGTAAATTTCTTATATAGGTTTGCAATATTTTTCATTTAACACTACTTTTTTAATAAACGATATTAATCTTTTCATATCAACTCTAATATTGGAATTTGCCAAGTATAAAAGAATTCTAGAAACACTCACTGCACAAAAAAACACTCCTCCACAAATCCCGAAATCCTTTCCGATATAACCTTATATACGCCATACGCGTTACGCCGATGCGGTAAAATATCGAGGGGTGCATTGGCGTGACGTAGGGTTAAATCGCAATGGCTTTCTTAAATATTTACCATTTAAACATGTTAAACCTGATTAAGCAATTCATTTTAATGAACTGAAAATGAGGAATACATTTGCAACTTTTATGCCTTGCTGTCCACGGCCCTATACGTTTTCTCCCTCATCAGCAATTGGATCCTGATCCTATCATCACTTACTTTTGGGCTCGCCAAGTCCGTGAAGGCCACATACTGCGGCTACCAATTACCGTGCGTACATATTAAACGACCGAACTCGAGCCCGCTAATTTAAAAACGGCCCTTTGGGCTCGTAGCCTCAACTCGAGTTTGCTCGTACATTGGTAGCTGCAGTAATCAGTATGCAGGGGTCTGTGGTCCTCATGCCAAGCCCGGAAGTAGTGATATAGGAAAGTTCAATTTGTGCTGATCATGAGCATGCCCGGTGAGCATGATTAGAGAGGAATACCTAGAGGGCCTTTTTTATTTGACAAGGCTACTTTTATGCGTCAGCATGAAGATCTGTGAATTCTGAATTGACAACTTGATCCAGTTGATATGTTTTATACATTCTTTATTCATCCTTGCGTCCTTTTTGACCATTCTGGTCGTCATCATCCTCCATTTCCATCATCATCTCGTTAAACATCTCCATAGGCACAACCATAAATTCATTCACAGCTTCCACCTGGAAAAGAGCCATCTCAACTTCTACCAACGTTAGGCGATAATCACCTGTTCAAATAAAATTAAAGTAAATTATTTATCATGATCATAATTTTTCACCAGGTTTGCCGTAGCAATTAATACAGGAGACAGGCAGAAAAAGTTATCCCGTCTGGGAATCAAACCCAGGACCTCCGGTTTACGAATCATGTGTCTTAGCAACTTGGCCACGGGAGCTTCATGAAGATGCAAGTTGAAATTCGAACCTATCATGATAAGCGGTCCCTCCCCGCAAATTGCCCATGGGCCTAAATATGAGGAATAAATTGCCACCCTCCTTGCATTCACCATTTTGGCGGCAGAAGCATTCAAATTTACGTGGGGGTCGGGGAACGAGCATATTTTGTTCCGGTTTTACTGGGACCTTTTTTTGGCCAGGAAGCTCCCACATTAAGTATAATTGTGCACTACTTGATATACAATTATGAGAGTTTC
Source organism: Amphiura filiformis (assembly GCF_039555335.1). Taxonomy (NCBI): domain Eukaryota; kingdom Metazoa; phylum Echinodermata; class Ophiuroidea; order Amphilepidida; family Amphiuridae; genus Amphiura; species Amphiura filiformis. Next base: position 55,361,160 of record NC_092639.1, on the reverse strand, counting down.
CACACATGACGTACATAGTCCAAAGTTTATTTTAAGATGTGGAGGCATTTTGGATTTGCCTCCTAGAGGTCACGAAATGTCATACAGGGATCAAAATAAAAAAAATTCTCAAATCTTGTTGAATGATACGCCAACTCCTTCACTCCTTCACTATATATGGTCTGATCACAAGGATTTCAAAAATGTATAGTTTGTGCTATCTATGACCTATCGTTGCCGAATTATTGTACAAAAGCCTCGTTTTAGGGTTAAAAGGACATATTTTTGGTTGTGCAGGGGTAAATATTTTAACTTGCTCCGATTTTGATGAAAATGGTGGCAAAATGTTTGTTTTGACATGAGAATCAAGAAAAGTATACTTGCCATCTAAAATGTACCGGGGTACTCTTTACTTGTTATGAGCAAATATGTTAACGTAGCTAAGGTCAGCCAATGGTCTATGACCTGTTTTACCCTCTACCTTACACAGTAGATATGTAAAACTATTCTTATTCTGATTCCGTTCAGCTAAACACACACTTTGCCACCATTTTCTCAAAATCTGAACAATTTGACATTCTTACCCCTGTACAACCAAAAATGTCTGACCAAAAATGTGTTTTTTTGGAACTCGGTAACGACAAGTCGTAGATTGCCACAAAAATGTGGTTTGTGTAACTCGGTAACGAGAGGTCGTATAGATTTCATTTTTGAAATCCTTATGATCAGACGAATAATTTGGTATATCATACTAGGCTATCATTCAACAAGATTTGAGACATTTTTAATTTTCATCCCTGTACGATCTTTCGTGACCTTTCATTGACCATTCATGTCATAACTGCAGGAATTTCTCCGCAGAGAAATCTCCAATCATAGTTGGGATGAACCTGAGATTGATAACCTTCCGCGGAGAAATTCGTAGCCAATCTGATAGGTTTCTTTAACTGTTTAAGGTTGTTAGGTTAATTACAATTGCAATTTCTCCGAGGAGAAATTCTAAGTGAAAATCGTTATGTCGGAAACTTACCATTGGTATCATAATCGTTAAGGGCATTACAAAAGTCTGCCGGAGAACCACCGGAGTTATGCCATTCCGCAGCATCGACGAATCCATCACAGTTTTTGTCAAGCATCTCCACCATGTCCGCAATAGTAGCGTTGTTCCTCATCCAGTCCACGAACTCGTCACCATCCGTCATGTCCATTACAGAACGTTTAGCTCCTGAAAACCCTGCAGAGGACCTCGCTGACGGAGAAAAACTCGTACTCACGCTGACGCTGTATAACATGATCAAATGCGGAATAAGAGACGCGTTATTAAAGGAAATCTGTACCATAAACTAATCAATGGCTAATATAGTTATACACCCCTAAATTAAACATACCAGACGCTCTAAATGAATTTCGGAATATTCCTAACAAAGAAAAAGCACTTTTAATCCTTCGTTTCTGCGATTCAAGGGAGCCGCCATGATAGCTGCTTGTGAATCCTTTCTGCCACAAACGGTAGTGTAACCTTTCACACAGACCCACGGCGAGCGTGTGTTGCTGTATGGCATTCGCGACCCCTACAGCGAATTTTGGTTTTTAGTGCTGTTTTTACTTTTCGTTCTCAAAAGACATTGTTGATCATAAATAATTACTTAAAATACATTTTTTTATGTTCTTCTGTAGTTTTATGGATAGAAATTGTCGCGTTTTCTTTTGAACGAATGTTGAATCTGAACTTTGGTAGTATTCGCTTCGTGTCACCAAAGTTCACGAGGGACGAGGCTGGTGGCACGGATTTCGCTGGTTTCAAAATCGGGGTACCGTTACAGCGTATATAATAAAAATACATCGGGTATCAATATGGCAGCCACCATGGATCACAAACTCGCCGGGAAACTCCCCGCTAATCGTCGTAAGGAATTAAGAGTTTCTCCTTTATTTGGACGTATATAAGCTTGGGACTTTTACTGTTTGTCGTTTTTATTATTGCTGCAACTATATAGCCATTGATTAGTTTATGGTACAGATTCCCTTTAATTCACAAGATAATATCGCTACCTCATAATAATTATAGCACGGCCCGTACACAGTTTGTTTATTGTTGTTGTTTTGGCGGAGGTGCAGAATTTCCAAAATATGGACCCCATATCGAAAGGTTTGGCTACTAAACGATATACTCTTATAAACATGATGCAGTCATGTCTACAGTAGAATTCACCACCACCACGACCTTTGCAGGACTTAAACCCCATTAAAAGCTATTAAACCAAGATAACACTCATTGAAAACAGCTCAACTGATTAAATCAGATCTTCTCTGGTTAAATCCACACAACACATGTTTCTGTTTTACCTGTGCAATGAGCAATGAGCTGGTATTATAGTTTCAGTTGGGTGAACGATTATAAAGCGAACGCAAGGTAACAATACTGTGGCATGTGGTGGCTTTTGTTTACGAAATGAGACATTAGTGTGCTTATTGTTAACCAGCGTTCTTGAAAATGAGAAGCATAATGGTTTGCAGACTTAACACGGTTTGGAAACAATTTCTTCATATTTTTTTGGTGTTATCTGTCGTTTACATATTGTGATGTGCCCTCAGTAATTTAATTTGATGATTTATCTTTGTTTACAAAGTTACATGAGTGATGACATTTTGGGAATTTCCTTTCAAATTGAGCAAAACAAGTTGAATCATATCTAATTTGGAATATTTGGAAACCCCTGAGGCTGTAAAGTGAAAATGATGTGATGGAGTTCCCCTAAGGAAGTGATGTAATGAGAAAGGTTAATGTTATAATTAAGGCTTGGGAATTCCCAAGATCACATTTGGCTATATTAATACTTGGGATTTCCCATTGCTTGATATAATAAGAAAATGTAAACACAATTATTGTCACAGTTGATAGTGTTGATCTGGGCTAGCTAGCTAATATGCTTACAGTCCAATTCCTTCAAAGAAAGGAAATTGCAAACCAGAAATATTTTATGTAGTCAAAGTACTACTATTTGCCAGTGTTGTCGGAGAAGATCTAGAATACGTCAAAGAACGTACTTCTTCCAAGAAAGGAATATATATTCTTCTGTCGACTTGCTGAAGTATGGTGTTTTGATTCAACGCAACTGTCAAAATAAAGGTCCGTTCATACTACCACCGCATTTGCGATGCGTTGCTTTGCGATGCCGATATATCGATTACTTTTATCGCAACTCAACGCAAGTCGTCGCATTTGCAAGTTAAAATGTATTTAACTTTATTGCGATATCGCAATGCAGTAGTTTGCAGTACGATGCAGTGCGACAAAGCACCGCATCGCAAAGCAACGCATCGCAAATGCGGTGGTAGTATGAACGGACCTTAAAGGCTCGCTCATACTACCACCGCATTTGCGCTGCGTTGCTTTGCGATGCCGATATATCGATTACTTTTTACCGCAACTCAACGCAACTCGTCGCATTTCCAAGTTAAGGTTCGTTCATACTACCACCGCATTTGCGATGCGTTGCCGATATATCGATTACTTTTGCCGCAACTCAACGCAACTCGTCGCATTTCCAGGTTAAAATGTATTTAACTTTATTGCGATATCGCAATGCAGTAGATGCGGTGCGACAACGCACCGCAACGCAAAGCAACGCATCGCAAATGCGGTGGGAGTATGAACGGACCTTAAGTGGGGACAACTACATCGCAGTCCTGATTCCTGAAGATATTGTGTGAAAGGTGGAAATAACACCAAGTTTGGAGAAAGCAGCGCAAGGAGTTAAGTTTAGAGAAAGCAGCGCAAGGAGATAGCGGCAAGGAGAAAGCAACACCATTTTTGTGTGAGGATTTCATACGCAAGGATATTTATAAACGCAAGTGTTCACTGGACTTCGCGGATTTTCGCAGGACAAGTGAATCAGGATATATTACATCAGTCGTCCAGAACATTGCAAGAACTTTATGATCACCAAGAAGAAGAATGCTGGCTAAGTACTAAATAGATAAAGAGTGATTATATTTGATTATTGTGTATGTGCATTTGTTGTGATATATTATACCAATAATAACGTGCTTTCAATTAAAGACTTAGATTTTGTTAGCTTAACCAAACAGTGTATTTGTGTTGTGCATTCGTGTGAGTTCGGGTAAAAGGTGATTTTGGCCTTGAGTCAAGTACGACTCGTAACAATATCCTTCCTAAAACACAAAAGTGCGAATATTTCCAAACACCTAAATTAGCTAAAAATTTAGGACATGTTACAAAACTATATTTTCTAGAATTTCAGAGAATACTTTAAATATTGGCCGGTTATTTTTCACACAGTGACGTTAACTAGGTAATTGCCTATACTTCTAACATACACTACTTGTAGAGGTCACGCGTCAATTATGAGAGCTCTGTGTATTGTGTATAGGAAAACGGACAGTAACTGCAGTATGATGCATCTATATATGCACAGTTTTCACCTCGATACACCTGAGTACACAAATTTGTCCAAGCACAGTGAGTCTAGCAATGCATTGCCTCTACACAGTCTGTGTTTACATTACAAGGTTGAGTGCATAACATCATAAGAGCTGGGTGAGCTACTAGCTGGTGACAAGTAGAAAATTCGGCATCTTGTCAAAACCCCGATACTTTCCTTCCTCCAATAAGAAAAGTTCTTATATCGAACGGAAGCTAACACTTCCCGCTAAAAACACTTTTTTCATTACGTCAACAGATGACGCAATTATTCAATGTTTATAGCAAGGCAAATGTGGTAAATTTATTGGAAACGGCCTATGCACGCAATATTTTTGACCAAGATGTAAGTTTTAAAAGTCAAAACCCCGATTGATCCGTACAATATATTGCAAATTTTATGTCATTAAATGAAAGAGCACACTTACATAATTTAATATTACTAGATTCATTGCAATCGTGTGCAAAAAGTTACTATTTTCGCCTTTATTGTCATACGGTTGTAAATTCAATGGACAATGACTTTGCTTAAAGAGCGCTTAGAGATTGATATGTTTCCGCAAAAAAAATCGCTTGCATGCAAATTTTTAAAAAGTGGACTTCGCGTTCCTCAAAATGGACTTTTTGTTAACAATTTGAAAATGAAAAACTTGACGTATTGTCCCCTTTCTTATTATTTTCTGATAAAACAGCTAATACAGTTAAACAATTTATAAAAGTGCATTTCGTGATCCACAGCTGTAACGTATAAATAAGACGTACATGTAAGACGAATAGCGATATACACACAGTTTATACGTGCACTGATTCAAGAATCATCACTCGATCGATGAACTCGGAACTCCAGATTTATTATTACACCACATTTCGCCATACTGCATTTTAGAAACGCTTGCTGTTAGAATAAGATAAATTTTAATTGTATTTATTGCACAGGTCACGGCAGCCCTGTGACCTTTCCGGAAAAAGACGAGTGGCAGGTTTTTCAAATAAATATTTTCTGTGTAAAAACTGTACCATCAGATAGGTAATGGAATATATGAATATTAACTGTACATCTATCATAACAATTTCATTGAAACCCCTCTCACTCGGCTATTTAAAAAAGGTAACCACGCTTCCCTAGAATGTGCAATAAATTAGCATTAAAATTTTAGCAACATTCCAGAAACACTTGGCGTTTGGCGAAAAGAGGAGTAGGTTTACACCATTGCATTACAATACAATCATGCAAAAAGTATAAATTCGAGGGAAAATTGAGGGCATCGCTGTGGCGCAAATCACGTGCTTTTTAAAATGATATAATATTTTACTCACGTAAGATCAAAACATGGATGGCAACATCGTATCACTGACGCAGAAGCAGTGCGCGCCAAGAATACCGCAGATACGTCCAACTTCATACTCAAAGCCAAGAGCATAAAACCCATAAATACACGTAAACTTCGCATCTTTTCTGATCGGTATATCTGCCAAATAGTAAAGCGCGAAAAGTTACTTCAACAAAACATATTATATAACGACAACACATTGCAAACCATACTGTTTCTGCATCCGACAACGTAAACTATTATAATACAGGGTGAGTCAAAATTATATATACCCAACTTTACTGGAATTCTAGACACCCTGAATGCAAATGACGCTGCGATTATTTATGACAGATCTATAGTTTTCTTATTTTCTCCTTCATATACATTTTGAATTTTAAAATGGGTTATTTCAATCAAAAGATATAAAAAACAATTTTGCTGAAATAGTGGATTGGAAATTTTTGAGTTTTAGAAAATTCTTGTGTCATAAAGCAGTTTCAAAAGTTATATACCCCAGATGGTTTACACTGCAGCATGATGGATAAATTAAGTTCAATAAATTAGGCTGTGGGTATGGCAGCGACTTTTTTGTTTTTCAAAGATTTAATTTCTTTTATTAAGTACCAATTCTTAACCGATTCGTATACATGTAGCCTAGGCCTATGTAGTATTATTGTTGGCAAATTGCGTTGAAAGCCGAAGAATCTAGATTACAATCCTGTATGAGTCGGTAATAATTATCTTATAAAAATCTTACCTTTGCAATTCGAGAAGAGCTTAATGTCAATACCGTTGAAGATGATCTTCTATCAACTGCCGCAAAGTGGTGCTGAATCCAACTGTCATGAACTTATATACTTTCTTCATGGTTCTTTGATTCTGGATCTGAACAAAAAAATACATTACATTATCAATGCTAATGTGTAATATGGTATTGATTTTGATTGGTTAAAAATATAGGAATATATAGGCCAAAGTCACCAAATGTTAATAAAAATGATATGATTGGATACATGGTAGACATTTCACAATTACGTAATCTTCTAAAAATATCATATGAAGTTAAAACTCTAGGGGCCTACTTCTGAGAGTTAACCCATATTATTCAACCAAGAAAATGCAATGCTGTGGTAAGTGGTATAACTTCTTAATTAGGGGTGCACCGCTCAGTCCGACACGCCGCTAGTCCGACAACACAAATTCCCTATACTTAGAGGTGCGCCAGTCCGAAAATGAAAAGCACGGCTCTAGTCCGAAAAAAGCATGCGCTAGTCCGAAATGAAAACCACTGCATCGGTCCGACACGCCGCTAGTCCAAATCTGAAAACACAGTTTTCGACACGCCACTAGTCCGAATCCGAAATACACTGCGCTAGTCCGAATTTGGAAAATACTTCTTCAGTCCGACACTGCGCTAGTCCGAAACTGAAAACCATGGCGCTAGTCCGAAACTGAAAACTACAGCGATAGTCCGAATCTGAAAAACGCTGCGCTAGTCCGAATATCAGACTAGCGCAGTGTTTCCCCAATTCAAATTCGGACTGGCGCAGTGTTTTTCAGTTTCGGACTATCGCAGTGTTTTTTAGATTCGGACTAGCGCAGTGTCGGACAGAAGGAGTGTTTTCCAGATTCGGACTAGCGCAGTGGTTTTCAATTTCGGACTTGTGCAGTGGTTTTCATTTTTGGACTAGCGGCATGTCGGACTGGCAGAGTGTATATTTTAGATTCGGACAAGCGGCATGTCGGACTAGTGCAGTGCATTTCAGATTCGGACTAGCGCGAGAGGCGTGTCGCACTAGCGGTGTCGGACTAGCAGCGTGTCGGACTAACGCCCTGTACCCTTTAATTATTAACTCAAGACATATATTTGGGATTTAAAAAATGTTATCCTGTTTCGCCAAATGAACCATAACTAAATCCTATTTCTTTAGTTAGTTCTAACTGGCAAAAAGTCAAAGTTTAATAGCTTTTGCAATTAATTTGAGGGAAATGGACCAAAACATGCAATTTTGCATGATTTCGTACCTAAAAACACGTGTTTTTGACCCTTATTTCCATAAATTGGCCAAATTTTAAAATTTGATTATTTGATTGCCAGTTATAGCTTACTCCACTCGCGTCTTTGACAAGTCGGATGGCGGTAATTTTAACCATTTCACTTACAAATTGAAGTGTACTTTTTAATATCACTATACATTGAACTGATAGGAAATTAGTTAAGAAACCCAATAATCGTATATTTTAAAATTATATTTCCAATATATGAAAGCGACAGATTTGGGTGTTTTCTCCCGAGAAAAATCATTGGACAAAAATGGAATTCCTAATCAAATTGATCCAATCTACGTATTTTGGATATTGGTTATATATTTTTTACCTAATTTTGCATTAAACATTTTGGCAAATGTATACTGTGAATTTTGCAACATTTTGGCAAGTTTATACTGCCTCTCTTAATGATTTTATAATTTTGTTAATTTCCTTTATTTTCTAATTATGCTAATGGAAGTTTCGGACCATCGTAGTATTTTGCATGCTAAGCTCTTTATTGCAATTATAAACAATAAAGCTGACAGAGGACACCCTGTCTAACATGTCTAATACCCCACTCTATAACTGGGCACGTTTCTATTTAATATTCAAATATAGGACGACTTGATGTGTCATTATAAATCGCATTTACCAACTTCCGAAATGCGTTCTTTTAAAACTGAAACAAACCTCTATAAATACTACTTGTATCAAACACCTTTTTTGCAACCACTTACTAATAACAGCCAGGTGATCGGTTGGCTAAACGGTGCTGGCTGTTCTTGTACAATGTACATGTATTAATTATTGGAATATGAACAAGTAATGTAAAGTAGATTTACCTTTAGGCTTGTTTCTTTTCCTTGTAAAGATTTCAGTAGAAGTTCATGATTTAAATTTTTCTGAGGTAATAATCATGCAATCAACAGAAAATATATTAATATTTTGTCGTTATAAAAAATAAAGCAATGAAATGTTCCAAATACTGAAGATACGAGAATTCTGCAATACCGTATGGTTGGGCAAATTTTTAATATTTGGATTACTGATTTTATACGAAGAACGTGTTTTTCTTGTGGGTTGTTTGTTTTTATAATGTGTATTTGTTTTTTTCATTTTAATCATAATAGGTCCAGTTTTTAAGAGAAACTTGAATTTGCAGATGGAAATCAAAAAGGTTTTAGTTTGTTTTTAACCACCACTAGTTTGAAGATTGATATTGAACTCAAGGGATATATGCATAATGAAATTATAGTGATTTTTAAATCACAATTGATGTGCATGAGCGATAATAATAATTATAACAATGCTATAGGCATTTGTCAGTAAATATTTGAGTATCATGTGCTTACGTCAAACAAGGACATTTTGAGGATAAGACCAGGATCCTCCATTATTACGATTCAGCCGAGTGTATAGATTTTAAATAAATGTCTCATTTAATTTTTTTCCATGTCCGTGATATCAGGGATATAGGCAAATTCCGATGCACTCAAGTGACAACCCTTTTGCTTATGGGACAAAGCTAAGCAGCGAATGACACATTCTATATTAAACAAGGGACCAAATAAAAATGAAGAAACCCTTAAGGCCGGTTTACACGATGCAATTTTCCATGCAATTGCCTGTTGCACAGACCTTGGAAAAAGATTGCACCGTGTATTTTGGATTTGCAAGGAATTAATCCCCCAAGCATCAGGCAAATTAATCCCCCAAGCAACAGGCAAAAAGGTAGAGACATGCTCTACTTTTAAGGTTGTTGCATGCAATCTAACCTCCTTCAGCCAATCAGCTGAATGAACACCGGCTGGTCACTGCATTCATTTGGGAATGTGTAGGGACCAGCTTGATTCACCATCCACAACATGATAAATGTGTGCACATGCTACATTATAATACACTTATGTAGGCCTATGTTGTTGTTGGTGGTGGTGTTTAGCCCTTTTGATCTTAGTTTTCCTTAGCCTTTTATTTATGGAAAATTGTATAGATATACAGGAGAGGATGGCAATCTTTTGCTTTCAGGACAACACATGAGCCATTTTGATATTAATACGAAAATCATTAACCACTACTTTTTGAGTATATCCCAAACCTATGGCCACGCTCAAGGAATTGCAAGGCCGAACATTGCTTCGTCTATTTTGATCAATTGCACAGCTTCATGGTCAGTGAGCACATAATCTCACCCACTAAGTAATGGGCCTTGCAATGGAAATTTCATCGTGTAAAGCCACCTTTAAAGGTTGACAGCCTTATCCCCCCACTTTACACCCATCAAAATGCAGATTTTGGTATGAGATGAAAGCTCATATTTTTCTCATTACCATACTGAAATTAGGCGTTCCAAATCAGTATATTTCTGAAGAAATCATTAAAAAACTGTCGCATTATAGTCTCAGTTGTGATATACCGGTACCACACAGCGATTTGGAACTCCTCATTTCAGTATGTTAATGAGAAACATATAGGATCTTTAATTTGATATCAGTTTATTTGAGAGATTTTGGTAATAATAGGCCTAATGATAAATAATAATGAAGAGCTTAGTTGCAAAAGCCCGTACATCTACTTTTTGACTTTTTGAGAAAAACAGCTTTTTTTAAATTGTGCAATCATTAATTTTAGTACAATTTTCAAGCCTTCCTAATTACTTTATTGTATGTCGCGCCTCATGTGGATGCAAGGCCTTTTGCAACAAAATAAATTCTAGAAATAAGAATTTTAGAATTCTAGAAACCACCTTTGCAATTAAATTTGAGCCCATTTGTTGGCACTACTTTATGTTACTTGACTAATGACTAAAAATCAAATATCTCATTTACTTTTTTAATTATAATTTTTTAATTAAATCCGGCAAACTGTCATTTTTGAACTTGTACAATAATTTTTGTTAATTAAATTGTTTGGTTTTTTTCAAACATAGTGACCCCAAACAGTTACTTTCGGTCATACAGTCATACCAATAAGAAAAAAAAAAAAGGTTGGTCTCAAAGCTCACGAGAAATTTAAAACAAATGCGAAATGCGATTTTTTTTTTTAAATTTTTTTATTCCCGACTTTTTTCATGGTATTTTGAGAAAAAGTCTGATTTTCGCCAATTTTTTCTGGAAAAACTATAAAAAATTTCCGCATTTGTTTTTGTCAAATCGTGGGATTTTACAAACGCGCGCGCAAGCTTTGAGACGAACCTTTTTTTTTTGGCCTAACTCAATTTCAGCCAGAGGTGGATGTAAGGCCTTTTGCAACATCGCTCTTCGTATATATTCAGTGGAGACCAATGTACACAATTGGGCGCATTTGGGCAAAAGTGCCCTTAAAATCATCCAATTTGGGCAAATTTGGGTGCTTTTTGTAGGTATAGAGAAACTCAACATCCGAAAGTCTGCACAGCAGTAACATTTTTCGAAGACAGTAGTGTCTATCATGGTAAAACTAGGCAAAATAGCTGAATAATTTTAGGCTTTATTTTAAAATCAATTTATCAACGATGACATCTTCATTCAGCATGTTCAGGTGTGCTACAAGGAGACGCAGTGGCACCTTATCTTTTCAGTACTGTCATTGAAGGTACAGAAGAGAACTCTGGATTTGAAATCACTTCAAAGCGTAGCATACGACCTTGACTATAGGATCTAAATATATTTTGTTATTGACAACTTTATTTTGCACAATTTCAACCCGGATCTTCTATTGTAATCGAAGATCATTGTTACAGCTATTGTTGGTGTTTGTCGAGATTGATGTGCGTGGTCGTAAATGCGTTTTTGTCAGCGAATTCCGTTGCAGTCATGCAAGAGATGATATTTGTTGAGAAAATGAACTTAAAGACTTTTCATTCAATGCTAGGTTTAAAAATAATCAGATGAAGACACGCTATCATTATCAACCTTTATACTTAATATATAGGCTATCCATCTAAAATGGTATCATGGAGGTCTATTAAAATGTTTTTGGCTACAATAATGATAATGATAACAATTTGTTTTGGATAGGCCTAATAATTCAGAAATTGGGAGTACCATTTTACATCAGGGTTTATCGTAATCCATCCTATGACGGTGCGATTGCTGCTTGATTGATTGATTGATTGATTGATCGAGCGACCAAAGGTTTGTACAGTGAAGGTATATACGTGCTATCTACTGAAGATAGCAATGGTAGAATGCACTGTCACTGATCACACGAAATTGTAGAATCATGTTTGGAGGCGGCATGCAAGCACTGCAAAAACACATATTATAAAATTTTCATATAAAATAGATTAGCATTTCTTTGCCATAAACTGTCAGATATATCCCTTTTATTTTTGAGCCGAACAACTACGGCAAAGCAAAGAAAAGTACCACTCCTTCGGTCACGTTATGGTACGACCCTTTGTTGTGTAGATCACCGTCGCGCACGGTACGTACTGACGGTGTGTTAATGCACATCGTGTATGCGTTCGACTAATAATTCCATCATAATCATAAAACGCAGGTGCCATCGTTTTATTCAAAATCTCGGATTTTGACAAAACTACAGCACCTAGGGTCTTGATTTTTGCAGGGTATATTGGTTTAATAAAGTACAATATAATCGTTTGGAAAAATATTTGTGAGGGCGTCCTCCTCAGCAAATGGTATAATATGGCTTTAATAAACACTTGAACACTTTAATACCTAAGGTTTGTTCAGTTTTTAATCATCTGGTCTAGATTGAATAAAAGTCGACATGAAGAAAATATTTTCAAATGTTACCAAAAAAATTGTAAAGTCCGAGGTCCACTAGACAATTTCATGACTTTTTTTCTAACCCATATATTTTTTTCTTCAAATAAATTATTAAGTTTCAGACATTGGACCCAGAAACTTACCAGCAAGCCCGGGTGGTATTCAGTACAAATGATCATGTGCCGCAGATATGGGTCTCTTTTCCGGGCTTCTGTTATGAAGTACAAAAAATGGTCATTTGCTTTTTTGGGTTTTTTTTGTGGTTAGATTTGGCTGCATTTATACCCAAACCAAACTTTACCCGGGAGCTATAGCCACTCTCATAAATGACAATGAAAATCAGTTTTCATTATTTTGATTTTTTGTTTCAAGGTGTGTTTATTAGCTAGCAGTTCGCATCACAAATTGTCGATATATAAAAAAAAATCATTATCAATGTTGTATTGCTGAAAGAACTGAACAAAATGGAGTTGTAGTTTAAAAGAATAAAACAGCTATATCACCTAACCACCATGATCACATACTTTTTGGTATTCAAATCAATATTTGAGCGCGAAGTTGTTTATTCTACGCATGAACTGGTGGTATGGTATGATTGTTTTCGTTGTTGCACTGTTTGACGAACTTTCAACTTTGTTCTTATTATGTTGATCCAGGATTCTTCGCTGCTATCGTAGTAATAATATTTTAGTTTCTTTCATTTTAATACATACTTTTCTTGATTTATGATCACATGCATGAAAAAATACGTTGTGTCATTGTACATTGAATTCTAAATGGCTCATTTATTTTGTTCTTAGTCAGCAACTTCTAATGCAATTAATTGAAAAACCGGGATTTATTTTGTTGACAAAAACTATATGTTCAGGCGATGATTGTGTTTGCGAGACTTTTGGTTTAAGTCCTAATTCAAAGACGTGTGTAAGTGCATAGTGAGTCCTCGAAGTAAACTTAATAAATCTAATGATATATGTACAGGGTGTAACAATAAAATTTGTGCAATTTGGAAAATAGAATGAAACAAGTATGCCGCTTATTTTTTGGTTTGATACGGTCTACCAAAATAATTTCTTTAGCCACCAGATAGGCTTTGTTCCAATAAAATCGATGGTATACAAGTGAAGATATGGTCAATTATGTAACCTAGACTTAAAACCGCTTGGGCCACTTTTGTCTGAGTATGACAAGTGACGGAATAGAGTTGAACCATGGACCAAATGGCCGGTGCTCTACCTATATTCGATATGGTAGAAATTACTACATAATAGAATATCTCCTTGAGTTTTTGAATGCTCACAAGTCACAACTATTAAGCACTGACATAACAACCTCATTTACTAGGACATAGTATATCGTCAAAGGGATATACGAAGACGGGCTTCTTTCCCCGTAAATCGAGCTTTGACATATGTACCCTGATGGAGGTGCAATAAATGAACGGCAACGCCATCTAACGTTTTACATTTGAAGTCAAGTTATAATTTTGTTCAGCTTATTTTCAGTTTCAGATCCAGGATAAAACGTTGGTGGCGTGCGAATTTTCTCACAATGCTTACTAAAATGCTAAAAAGTATAAATCCTGAACATAAATGAAAGAGAACAAACGAAATACCCCTCTGACAAAAAATAATTTGAATAAAATCGAGACTCAGGCAAAGGAAGAGAAAATGAGCAAGGAGCCCGTTTTCCACTAAAATTCACCCGATCATGGGCCAAAATACGGTGTAAAATACAAAATCTGGTGGTGGCAGGGAGACTGTTCCATAGACGATGAGCAGAGGTTGATAAAGCCATATCACCAGCTAGAGTGTGGATGAAGACGGATGGCAGTGGAGGACCAGAGGGAGTAATTTGCATATGGTGATGATAATGGAGGAGAGATTTTTCGGGGATTTGAAAGTGTGGACAAGGGTGTTGAATTGGATATACAGTACGTCATGTACGTTGTGCCACCGGAAGCCAGTGGAACCTTCAATAGTTCACTAAGCATGCTAAGTAAAGGGGTGTGCAATCTCTGTGGACCAGTGCCGCCGAGAACCATACAGACAGGCCCGTGGTAAAATTAAAGCACGGACCCCCTTTGATCAGCGATAACTTTCAGAACTTCATAAGTTGGAGGAGGCATTAAAAAGAAAAAAAGAGACCTTAGTGGGCCTCTAAAAATCACAGAAATACCATAATGGGTCCGTAAAAACAAAAACAAATACCTTAATGGGTCCGTAAAAAGCAAAGAGACCTTAGTTGATGGCTCGTATAATAACTCAAAGAAAAGATGCTTTAATTACAAGGTATATTTTCTTTATTTTTACAGGCCCCTAAGGTCCATTTTCTTTGCGTTTAAGGGCTATTTCCTTTACCTTTTTAGGGGCCCAAACACCGAGTGGCGTAACTAGTATTTTTCAGAAGGGGGGGGGAACCAAGTACAAAAAGGGCTAGAAATCTTACATATCAGGGCGGCCAGCATCCCGCAAGGGGGGGGGCAAGAGGGGGAAAGAATACTGCCCAGTGCCCCCCTGGCTACGCTACTGATAAGACCCCGGGACCGGGAGTAACGCAGTACCCCACCCCCTTGTCGGCAGTACCGCTGTGGACAAAAAGAGAGAAGACGTATAAGCAATTTTTGACAGGGCACCAAGGGGGTAGGTAAATTTGGCAGGTCGGAAGGTGCAATAGATTTTTGGCAAGTCAGAAGGAGTGGTAAGACATTTTAGTGGCGCACATAAGCCAAGTAAAATGGCACCAAACGTTCTCATGTACAAAATAGTGGAAAGGGTCTTTTGGCAGACCGAGGAAGGGGGAAAGCAATTTTTGGCATGCCGAGGGTGTCAATGGTTTTTTGGCAAGCCATTCTTATCTGAAATTTGCCCACCCCAGGAACAGCTAATTATTGCACAGCCAATAATCAGTGCCGGCGTTCACAGCTCAGTACAAAGCCGAGAGTAGGCCTATAATATACAGGGACAAATATGATGTACAAGGGATAAATTTTCATTTCTTTCCCCCTGAAAACCGACCCCTGATGCTCCTGAAAATGCCCCTCAATTCAATAAGTGGCATAGTCAGGATCCATTTCAGTGCATGGGGCAGGCCAGGGGCAAAGGGGTCAGGTGACATTCAGAGGCAAAATATGACGAAAATGCGAAAAAGGGCCAACATATCTATAAAACAAATTCCGGCAAACATCATCCCACGGGAGTGGGGGAGATGTTCCACAGAGGGAGCTTCCCCTTTGACTAGGCCACTGCCCCCATGCCCCCATGCCCCCGTACATCTAAATAAAGATACATGCAAAAGTTGTGTGTTGTTATACACTTTAATATTATTATTAAAGCTTATCCTGAGAAACACGGATTTTTTTAAACCCGATTACTGGTTCTTCTCATAATCTAAAAGCTTTTAAACCCGGTTATCTTGGTCCATATATCCTTGGAGACATGCAAACGATGCGAAGATTTCCTTTTTCATTTACAATGAAATAAGCCATGTGGTATTCGTAATTTCCTGATAATTAATTACTATTTTACGGCACTACTAAATTTGTATACAAGAGTTCAGTTTTATTTTACATTTGAAAGCATTTAGTTGAACTCGAAATTATACTGATATTTATTACATCAAAATACTAGTATAAAATTGTTATGAAAAAGTTTATAATATATTAGTGACAGTAAAAGGTTAAGTGTACGTAGGCTTATATTATTGAATGCAACATATCATAATGTCATAATTGTATTGGCACTTCAATACTGAACAATTCTGATTTTAGAATCTGCCAGTTTATTAATCGCGAAATTCCATGTTAAAAATACACACTTGGGAAGCTAACAAACAGAGGGAGTAGGGTGACTGAAAAGATCAGATGTGAAAATCTATCATTGTGCACACATTAATTAAATCAGAGTTTTAAGCTTAAATACAATATCCAGAGTATGCACACAATGGGCAAGTGGATGTAGTAGTATTATGACGTTAAACGCCAAAAGAGGAAACCGAGATCTAACACAAAATAACTAGCTGAAACCAATAATTTAATTTCTTTGCAATATATTTAATTCTTATTTCAAGTTACTACAAATCAAATTGATTCTGAATAAAATGTACTCACTAAATAAAGACGTGATGTCGACCAGCCAGCTCGCAATCAACTGACTCAACAAGGGCGGGGCAGTCTTTGCCAAGCTGGCTTAGTCGTCAATGCGCCGACTCATAAATAGTTAAAAAGGTTAGGTTAACGAGGTCATGGTGTCTCCATCCGATTATAATGAAATCGGGAACGGGGCTCCATAACATCCGCCTCCCTTTTTTGAATCGTCTCATACGATTTGATTTTTTAAATTAATCAACACATTATTTTACACTACACTTACTTTTTAATTGACATCATTTATGAAACTTACTTAATTTAATAATTCCTATTGAGTTTGAATTGCCAAGACCTTATATTCCTACCAGCGGTACTCTTGCTTCCGGAGTACGGGCCTCTAGTAATTTTGATAACAAAATGCGCGCAACCAGAGTCGCCGTTCTCCTTCCACAGAGTCATTTAACTAAGAAGCATATGCATCCCGCGCGGATATGCATACTCCGCTAATCGAACAAGTAGCTGTCGTCAAGTCCAGTAAGATGAAAGAACTAGAAGATCCTAAGGTCATGGGGAGGGTACCCTCTGAATTCCATTCTGTATAAAACTCAATAAAAGAACAAAACAAACAATTGATTAGCAAGCTTGCAATAACATGATTTACAATACATAATACAATATAACATACATTTCAGAAACATACATTTTCTTGAGTCAAATATTTTCTTGATCTCATAATTTGTTTCTCCATTACTTTTATCTTCATAATGTCAACTTATTCTGAAATACTGACATAATTCAATCAACTTATCTGCGTATTTTGCCAATTTTATACTGAAAGTTGACATCACAAATTATTCTTAAATGTTCACACAAAATGCCTGAATAACATGTCCGATTCCGGTACCTCTTGCAGGCAATCATTTCATTTCATTAAATTTTCACGACATTACCAATAAATATATACACACAATAAACATATTTTGGCATTTTTAAATTATTTCACTTTTCCTGCTATCCTGACAGGATTTGTCTTCAAAAAGTCCAGAGTGGCATCAGTAAGATGGTCTTCAGGTTCCCATGAATTAGACTTGCTTGAAAAGTTCTGCCACTTAATCAGGTAATGCAGTTTACCGTTGACGAATTTTCCTCTGATGACTTTTTTTTTTTCTACTGCATACAGTTTGTCAGTTTGTTTCTTATGTGCAGGTAATCCCGGCACAGGTAAAATAACTGAATCTTTGACAGTTTGTTTAGCCAGTAAGGGCTCAAATGAGTCTTTTGGAAGATCTGTGTCATCCAATACTGCTACAGGTGCTTGAGCTTGAAGGTCTACAGGAAGTTCATTATTTGCAGGGCGAACATACCGGTTATATGCAAATTTCATTCTATTTGCATGTATAGGCGCCTTCAAGAGTTTATTGTTCTCAAGATTTCTAACCATGAAATTCACCGGACTTGATTGTTTTATAATCAAGTATGGGCCGCACCAATGTTTGCACAGTTTCTTGGACAATCCTGGTTGTGTTACTGGGAAATATATGAATACACTGTCTCCTACCTGATATTGGACATCAGTGGCGTGTTGATCATACCGCTTTTTCATGGTCTGTTGATTTTGCTGTAGATGATGCTTGGAGATTTCCCTAGTCGTTTCCAGCTGAGTTACCAGTTGCTTGATGTGTTCTCTCACGGTTCTATCTGTTAAACGTTCTGGCTCCAGTAAGGCAACATCCATTGGTAAGATTGCTTCTCTTCCGTAGAGTAAGAAAAACGGGCTGAATCCTACGCTGTTGTCAGTAGAACTGGTTCTGTACGCAAACTGGATTGATGGCAGGTAGTCATCCCAATCTGTTTGAAACTTATTGACATAATGAGAAATAGTGTCTAGTATAACAGCATTAAAACGTTCTTGTACTGCGTTACACTGAGGATGATATGAACTGGTGTTGAGTTTATTTGTTGTCATGATACGACAAACTTCGAGCATCAGCTTTGACAGGAAATTTGTGCCTCTGTCACTTAGAAGAAACCTTGGACAACCATGATTACATATCACCTCTTTGTAAAAACAGTGAGCTACAGTACTAGCATCCATATTTTTTATTGGGACCAAAATTGGCCACCTTGTGCAGTGATCCGTGAAACACAAGACGTATCTACTGCCTGAAGTAGATATAGGAAGTGGACCTAAAATATCGACACTTACTCTCTCAAATGGTCCAGGAACTTCCATGGTCATTAACGGAGCAATTACTTTATGCTTAGGTGTTTTTCTACTAGCACATGAAACGCATGATCTAATCCAATTATCAATATCTTTGTACATACCTCTCCAAAAATATCTTTTTCGAATACTGGCATAAGTTTTGTGAAATCCAAAATGAGCAGCAAGGGCTTGATCATGATGAGCATTCAAAATTGTATCAATGTAACTATACGGTACATACAATTGTACAGTGGTCCTTTCAGGAAAATGACGTTTTGCTGGAGTGGACCAGATATGAAATAACCCACCTTCATGTAAGAAATAATGTTCAGACTCTAGCAGTATATTACGAGCTTCTTTGTTGTCATCTGGGAGATCGCCTATCTCAAGGTATCTGATCATCTTGGCTGCAAAGGAGTCTTTTCTTTGTTCCTGCTTAAAATCAGACAAATTAACACTATCATGAATGTGGGGTATATAAGTTTCAAACTTGTCCTCATTTCTGTCACTTAACCTTTTACCTTGTTGAAACCTAAGATTACGAATTGTACTGACATTTGGTTTTGTATGGCAAGGAAAAATATCATCATCTAGTGAACCAAACCCAAATGGAATCCAATTTAAAGGAATCCAATCCTTACTTTGACCTGACTTGACATCTACTTTGCTATGATTACTTGGCAATTCAATAGGAATTTGGCTAGAACTTAATGATACATTTTGATGTATTCTACTTAAAGCATCGGCATTTTGAATAGTACTACCTGGCCTATGGATTATTTCAAAGTCATACGATTGCAGTAGCAAAGCCCAACGTGCTAACCGACCTGTGACAGGTTTTCTTCCAAATATCCAACACAAAGCTTGATGATCCGTGACAATTTTGAACTTTGGACCATGCAGAAGGTAAGAAGAGTACTTTTAACACCTTCAACGACCGCTAATGCTTCTAATTCCGTGATGGAATAATTTTTTTCAGCACTAGTTAAGGATCTTCCACCATAAGCTATAACTTTCTCACTACCATCTTGAACTTGGGAAAGAATGAATGCTAAGCCTGTAATACTCGCATCCGTTTGGAGGATAAATTGAGAATCATCAAACCTAGGATAAACCAGGATGGGCGGTTCAAGGAGTTTCTGTTTGAGTGTTTCAAACGCGTTTTGACACTCACATGACCAAACAAATGGAACATCTTTCTTTGTTAGACAGATCAGTGGATATGCAATTTGACTAAATTTTGGAACAAAACGTCTATAATATCCTGTAAAACCGAGAAACGATTTAACCTCTGAGACTTTCTTTGGAACAGGATATTTCTGAACAATTTTGGTCTTTTCTGGATCTGTGGATACGCCTTCTTGTGATATAATGTGGCCAAGATACCGAACTTTGTTATGACCAAAACTACACTTTTTTTGGCTTAAGTTTTAGTCCAGCTGTTCTAAAACGATCTAAAACTTGAGACAAATGACTGAGATGTTCCTCAAAAGACTTTGAAAAGATGATGACGTCATCTAGATATATTAAGGCAATTTTCCACTGTAGGCCTCTAAGAATTTCCTGCATTGTGCGCTGAAACGTGCTTGGCGCATTTTGGAGGCCGAATGGCATGACATTAAATTCATATAGACCGTCCTGAGTTATGAAAGCAGTCTTACATTTGCTACTTTCCTCTAGGCCTATCTGCCAATACCCTGATGCCATATCTAAAGTTGAGAAAAATGCTGGATTTGCAGCACCTAAACTGTCTAACGAGTCCAGAATGTTCGGAATAAGAGAATTGGTACTAAAAGAACACAGATTCAAGGGCCTGAAATCCAAACAAAATCTCAAGTCTTTTGAGTCTTTCTTTTTAATTAAGACTACATTGCTAGACCAACATGAAGTAGAAGGAGATATGACGCCGTCTTTTAACATTTGATCAACTTGCTCTCTAATAACTTTCTGTAAGTGAGGAGGATGTCTGTATGGACGAGCCCTCACAGGAGGATGATCACCAGTGTTGATGACATGCTTAATTTTGGAATAATGACCCAAAGGACTACCTGAAGTTTGAAACACATCAACATAATCAGCCAACAATGATTGAAGTTCATGTTGCTGAGACGAAGTCAAGTTGTCATTTGCTAAATCAACTTGACTAAGAACTTCATCAATTTTAGATTGCGCATCTGATTTCTCTTGCACAATTTCAGGTTTAACTTCTGAAAACATCACAACGGGATCATCCTCAATAGCAGAAAAAAATGGACTTCGCTATCGTTTACTACAGAAAATGTTCCCAACTTAGTCCGAGGGTAAATAACAGCAGTACTGTTTGAAGGATTTAACAACAGCACTGGCACCTCAGAATAATTACCATGCGATTTTGCTCTACACACAGTATGGGCTAATTGTAAACCCAAATTGTTTAACGCTCTACCAGGAGTACAAACTCCTGAAGTTCCACCAAACACTTGGTTTTTTTATTCTTGCGGAAAACACAGATTGAGAACGTGGTGGAATTTCAATACGCGAAGAAGTTCTGAGGTGAACTTTAGAATTTAGTCTGAGTGTTTTAGACTTAAAATTCAAATTTGCATCCTGAGAATTCAGAAATTTTGCACCAAGTATGAGCTCACGGTCCAAATTGGAAGTAATATGCATAGGAACCGAAAATTTTGTGCCAGAAATTATCAAAGGAATGTACGCAAGACCTACTATATTCAAACAAGAACCATTTGCTGTAACTGCACGACTATAACGAGGATTGAATACGCGCAAGCTTTTGCATACAGAAGAGTTTTGATAGCAAGTTTCATTGATCAAATTAATGTCTGCGCCAGTATCAATTAAACATGACATTTGGTCACATCCCAAATTGACTTTAATACAACAATTGTGAAAGGAAGTGTCAATATAAGCTGTGTCCCTTCACCTACATTCTGAGATTTGACACCAGAATTACTATCTACAGATGATGCATGATAGGAAGTAGGCGGGGTTGTCAGTTTAAAGGATAACCTTCGACGTGAAATTTTGAATAACAATCGAACTTTTTGTGTCCAAGTTTTCCACAACGAAAGCACGTGGGTCTATTGAAACTTGGTCTCCTTTGGTCATGTTGGGATTTTGACCTATTGTTAGATTGATGATTCCCTCTAAATGACCCATATTGTTTGAATGAGGGTCTATTGGATCTTGGCTTAGGCCTGGACGCTATTTCATGAACTTGCACTTTGATTTGCTCCACTTGTTCTGATAATTTTTCAATAGCGGATACTGATGCAATTTTCTGATCCTGCATAGCATTGGGATTTTCACTTACCAAGTTCACTGATGGGGTGGATGGAAGATTCGTAACTGTCTGGGCAAGGCGTGCAAAATGCACTGCTTTGTCTATAGATTCAGGTTCCTTTGAAATAACAAAAGCACGTAAGTTAGGTTTTAAACCACATATGAAATGAGTCAACTTTTCTTGTTCAGATTTACCTAGTCTGTGACAAAGCGTCAAGATATCTGAGAAATAGTCATCCAGAGACTCAGCCTCGGTTTGAATACGGCTTGATAATTTCGATTCGTTAACCCATTTCATGTCATTACCCTGAAAATGCTCAATTAATGCTGCCTTTAAATGCTCATATGTGTCTTTCTGACCGTCTGGCAGAGTTGAAACCCAAATTGATGCATTTCCTTTTAATCTAAGATTAAGGGCCAAGTGTTTCTTTGCATCTGCGAAATCACGCAACTGAGAATTTAATTCAAATCGTGCCAAAAACAATTCTAAATTCTCTTCTGGTTTGCCAGAATACGATTCTTTAAAATGCCCTTCATATTTAGACATGGTGACTATCGGTGGTGACTCTTGTTCTGGCATTGGTTCAACAAGCGTAGCGTTATCCAAAATATCTGAACAAAAGACTGGGAAAGCGGCTAAAATAGCAATGAATACACTGCAATGAATTATTATTTCCATCTATATTTCATTTACGTGTGGCAACAGACGATGGAAATAATTATAACCAACATTCTTGTGGGCTATACTCATACCCAGTATAATAATTTCGATAAACAAGGCCTACAAGATAATGCCACGCCCGTATAACACAATATTTAAAATAAATAAAATTACATACCCAAATATGCCGAAATATGCTGAGTAGACTGCGAGCTGGCCGGTACTACACGACAAACATAGCCCATATTAATAATACTTCCAAGCAATGAATGAATAGTGCAGTTAACTGAATTGAATAATAATACTGAATGGATAGTACACGGAACAAAGCTCACTGCAAAAACGCGCGAAATTTAAACAAGCGGACAGGTGGTACTGTCGATTAAGAATTAATGAAAAGAAAACCACGGATAACTCCACCAATTTATTATGACGTTAAACGCCAAAAGAGGAAACCGAGATCTAACACAAAATAACTAGCGTTCACATTACGAAATTTAACCCACCTCCTAGGGTCGAAACTACCTCAACCAGGTAGTTTCGATCCACATTGTTGATGTAGGGTCGAATCCACTTACTTTGTGTTCACACTACACAGGGAAGTGGTTTCGATGTAGGGTCGACTCCACGTCCCTACATCAAAAGTGCCTGATGTGATCATGCCCTTACATATACGGCGAGCAAAAATAAACGAATTTGTTGTAAAAGTGTATTCATTTTCCAAAAAACAAAATGGAAAAAACTGATGTATTATTTTGTAAAAGTTGTGGGTTTTTTCCCAAAATAAAAACACCTCGAGATAGTGTAACATTCTTCCCATGTGTCCTGCGTGCGAGTCTATTTAATGACAAATGCAAGTGATTTAATCAAATCAATACAGAATTGATCTCAATTGACAATTGTATTTGAAGTGGTTTGGTAGGTTATTCACTTGCTTTAATCCGCTGGAGTTTATTCACCCCGTGACCATTGTTATTCAAATGATTAATGAATAATGCAAATTATATAGAGTTGTCAACGTTAGCACTACAATCTGTTTCAACACCATGGAATTTATATCTTAGAAAAATGTGAGTATAAGCAGATATTTAAAAGACCTAGTAACGTTGTGTCCAATGGTGCTCCCCATTATGGGTAGGTCACAGTAAGGCTTTGCACCCCCAGCCTCTTGACTTGTAATGAGTACCGCAGGTTAGTTTACGAAGCTCCCCTGGTCGGGTAGTATCCCGGGGGTTCTTGCCTAGCAGCTAATTTGCATGGACCGTTGAACGTTTTTGCACAGAGCATACCTTGAGAGGACACTTGGCTCATTTGCATGGCAGTCTGACTCTCCATTGTATTTGTTCATTTGTGTATGGAGAGCAATGGCGACCCTTCATTGTATTTTGTTCATTTGTGTATGGAGAGCCATTCTTGGAGCCCATGGCACTCAGGCTAGGTCCTCAGGTAGAGTCAGACGCTGTATACTAGAAACGCATATTCTTAATTCCGCGTTTATTCAATGTTAGCATTAAATTTGTATTGCCCGGCAGCGCGCGCAATGGAAAAACCTGAATTTGTTACATAAAAAGAAATGAAAATTTAAAAAAGTCGGGTTCCACCTGAGTACATATTAAATGGGTGTAGAAATTGTTCTGAAAATATTAATTAATTTAAACAAACATACGGGATATAATGAACCTTTGACATGACGCCATGATGACATGATTTTATTAGTCGTTTTATATCACCTATACCGTGTGTCATAATACCAATATTTTGTAATTTTATATAAGAACTAATATTTGGCATCATAAATGCGCAGTCCATATGTACAAACGAATACTAATCTTCAAGATATTAAGCTTTAGAAGACTTCAAAATAACATGTCACTAAGCAGGTCATAGGTGCTGGCCTTGTCCTATTGTACTTGTTCATTTGTGTATGGAGAGCTCACTGACCTGTATAGAGGTCAATGGGAGCTAGAGCTTCTTTACGGGGCACTATCGGTTTCAGGGCGTAGTTCATTGAACTCAACGGGCTGTTATTTGAAGTGCTTTTATGTTATTGCAAAACGGATCGTGGCGAAAGCTAATAAATAATTCATACCAGGGTTTAATTGATCTGGGATGCGGACATTTTATTATTCGCAAACCACCGGGATTCGATATAGGTTTGCGTTGTAAAATGAAAATGTGAATAAGAGTGTCACCCCCCTGGTTTTTGGGTTGGGCAAGGATAAAGGCAGATTCCCTTCTAAAAACCAATGGCAAGTTTATATACATGTACTGAGTTTACATTCAACGAAACGGTTACTTTTTATTTATGAGTATTTACTTCGTAAATGCTAATTAAAATTTAATTACTGTTATACGGACTGCAGGAGCCCTCTATAATTTTCTCTTGCCATGTAACATTTGCATTTAAATCGAGCTGTAAATGCATTTTTTCCAAATAACAGTAACCAACTCAGATTCTACATGTATGTTGTGATCCTTTCCATAGTGTTTCTAGAATGTCCATGGTATTCCTTTTGTTTAGCTCGCTGTCCATGGTATTCCTTTTGTTTAGCTCGCTTTCGGGTGAGCCGTGCCGACGACTTCGACGACGCCGTTCCCATGCACGGCGGCACCGGACACTGACGCTGCTCACACCCGAGTCTGCACACCCCGAGCCAACCCAGG